>NW_028289153.1:552500-852500 GCF_059628265.1 Tinamus guttatus | reverse complement strand
GGAGTGATAAAATGCAGCTAGCCCACAGATGTGCCTTGCAATTCAAGACAAAGCTAATTCATGACACTATTTGCAGCACTGAAGTCAGGCACATATAAAATACAAAATACTATACAATAGTCTCACTTTTTCCATATAGACTACGCCAAAGGGTTTGGAGGCCGTTACGGGGTCCAGAAGGACAGAGTGGATAAGGTAAGTTTCTGCATGCAGGAGCCTCGGTTTTCTTCTGATGGCCACTGATCTCTGCATGGCTGCAAGAGAAAAGTCATAAACTTGCTTTCCCCCTGGGGCTCGATTTAATAGTTTGTGGGCAGAGTCAGATTGGTGAAGTCCTTTCAGTTGTACTCAGACAAGTGAATTTAGGAACACTTGGCATGTGTATGATGGGCCCTTTCTATCCCCACTCTGCCATCTCTCAGTTTCCTGCTCTGCAAGGATGGGCAGAGCCTTGGTGAGTGTCCTGTGTGGTGGGTAGACTTTGGGGCATCTGAGGAAGGCAGGAATGGTTCCTCTTCTGAACCATGTGGGGCTGTTGTGTTAAGAGCTGAACAGAGTGGGTGAGGATTTTTCTTCAAGGTCCTGAGCCAAGGAAGGAGATGAACACATACCTGTAGCAATACAACATGTTCTCTTCAGTGCTGCATGTGCAGGCTGCCAGTAGCAGAGTGGGAAGTGTCCTGCCCATGGACAGTCACCCAAAAGTGAAGATTAGCGTTGTCTGTGAATTTAACAACAGCTAGTGTAGGTGCAATGCCAAAGGCCAAGGCATTGTATATGGGACAGAAAAAAGCATATAAAATTAAATGAGCACTTGTGCAAAGGTCAACAGCCGTGGGTCATTTTGAAGATCAGGGTGCCGAGGCAGGGTTAAAAAAATTCCCGATCACCTGCACGTGAACCATGAGTTTATCTTGAGAGTACTGAAGCAAAATCAAAGATGGCAAAATTAAGGCTAATCAGATAGGTACCTAGGTTTTTTACCCGTTTTTCACACACTGGAGTTACGCTAGATTAATTGCTCCAGTTTAGGGCAAAATTTACCCTAGGCAATTTGAACTCCCCTTTGTCAATTTTTTGAACACCAAGTGTGAGATTGGGTTCTCCCACTGGAACACCTAATTGTAAACATGTCTCAGCTGTGGTCTGTAGAGACCTGGTCCAAGTGTTCAGCAGAGCCTGAAGTCCTGTTTACGTGCTGAGATTTGTTTACTTTGAGGTGAACTGAGCTGCTGTCTGGGCTCCAGGAACTGAGACACCCAGTCTGCATGCAGGTGACACCTGTATGTACAAATTACAAATATAAATGTAGCTGTACTCATCTGAAAGTTGTATCCCACCTGCAGTTTCCTTTTTATATTAAGTGACTTTTTTTTTTCATGGAAGTGGACAGGCAGGCATTAGAATTTGTCATCTAGGTTTTTGCCTGTGGCAGTGCAGTGGTAGATAAAGAATATTCCTGGAGTTTTTGTCTTTCTCCATCTCTCTGCATAGCTGGAATAAAATTTATGACTATGCATTTAAAAATGTGTGCTAGTAGAGCCTGAGGGAAAAGTAATACATATAATTTATGGTGGGAAGGCACAAATAAAACCAAACAACTGATCTTGAAGTTTAATGTCTAGTAACTGCAAATATGTATGGGAAAAAAAAAAATTCAGTCTCACCCTCTTTTTGCTACAACCACCACCACTGATGCTATTATCAGGTCAGTTACCTCTTTGCATGTGGTAAAGCCAGCGATACCTCACATGTTCATGCACACAACTTCTCCTTGACATGTTCCAGCCTCTGCTATTGTGTGCATGTACTGCAGGCAGCGGCCCACTGAGGAGCCCTGTGATTTTCATGGTTCTATAGCAGGAGCTTTTTCCCTGATGGGGCTCTGCTCCCACACCGCACACCTCAAGTGAACGCAGGGAATGGGTCTGGCACAGCTAGTACACGAGGTCCCCAGACCTTAGTAAAAGGTGGCTGGTGGCCCCTCACTGCATTCCCTGTGAGCACTCATGCTCCCAGCCCTTCTGCCTTGTGCATTCTCTTGCCACTGTCCAGCCGTCTCTACTCAGCTCCATATGGCCTTTTTGACTCTTCTTTTACAGGAACAGCCTTTGGCTGGAGTGGGAAGGCTGGAAGGGAGAGCACTACTGTTGCCAGGAGCCTCCCTTTCATGGGACTGTGGCGCTTTTATCAGTGAGGATGCAGCAGGGAGCGAAGCTATGACTTGCTTGCAGGCCAGCAGCCAGATTGAGCAGAGGTCTCAGCACTGGCCTTGCCTAACAGACTGTGCAGATTGTTTGCTGCCTCTTTACATACCTTGGTTCTTCCACAACCCGTCTGAGCCCTGGAGCAGGTTGCTCATAGAGGCTGATGAGTCTCCTTCTCTGGAAATTTTCAAAACCCACCTGGATATGATCCTGTGCCATGCATTCTAAATCATCTTCAAAAGCCCTTTCCAACTTCAGTTAATTCTGTGATTCTTGTAGAGTGCCGCTGGATTTAATGAAATGGCAGCTCCAGCCTCCTCATATGAGAAGACAAGACCAGTGGAGGCAGGTGAGATGTTTGGGTGGGAGATGATAGGTCCCACATCCCCAGCCCAGTGGCACGCATGTGCTGTAAGTGGGGGTTCAGCTAAGATGCCTGGAGGCTGGAGGATGCGGTGCTGCAGGTTTGTCTGGGAGAGGCAGAGGTTGGAGCTGGCTCTAGTCACGTCGGGGTGGGAGGTGGGTGTGAGACATTGGGGAGGCTTGGGCAGCACTCTTTTCCACATCAGCTTCTAGTGGCACCAGCAACCTGCGGTCACGGTTTGAAAACATGGCTAAGTTGGCGGATGAGGAGAGCAGGAGGCTGGTGGAAGAGGAGAAGATGAGGCGGCAGGCTCGAGAGCGCCAGGTGATTCAGCAGCAGGTGAGCCACAGGCCTCTTCCTTGCCCCTCAGGCTTGCAAAACAGGTCTTTCCTCAGGGCAGCATGGGTCATCGCCTATTTAGTCTGCCCTCATAACCTCTTGCCTAAATTGTCTCCCCATACCTGCCAGGCGCTGGCCTTGAATTCACTGGTTGGCACTGCATTTTTCCTCTTTGGGCATGCAGGCCAGCACCTTTCTGTATCAAATGATCTCTGTGGCTTAGCCTAGGCTCTTTCTTGAATTTAGTGCTTGATAAATGCAGGACAGACACAATATTCACAATATTGTGAATTCTAGCAGTCCGTATTCACAGTTTTCCAAACTGGAGGTGGTGTCCAAACCCTCCTGTTTACAAGAGCTTCTTTTACTTTGTGGTGTTGCTTCATTTAATGTGTGGATAAAAGCTGGCCATCATACATTCCTTTCTTGAGGTTACTTCCTGCAGACCACACAGTAGTTACAGTCCTGATAATGTCCAGTTTGTAGGACAGGTCTGTGGGAGCTAGAATAGGCTTCAGCAGGAAGAGATGTCAACCTCTCTCAAAGTGACCACGTCAGGAATGGGAATGGGCATTACTCTGGGTGTTGTTCAGTGGGATTGAGGGGCTCATGATGACATTTTCTTTTTCCAGCAGAAAATCCAACAGAGAGAGGGCAAGGACCACACAGAGGCAGCCCCTATTGCCATTCCAGCAAAGGTCCCTGAGAGAGCTGACAGAGATGGAAATGTGTCACGAGGAGAGCAGGTGCTGTGGCAGGCTGGGTCAGCTGAAAGGGGAGCAGGCAGGAGGGGTTGGATTCCTCTGGGCAAGGGACTGTGCTCCATGGGGCAGCTGCACGGGCAGGAGCAGGGCACGGCCACAGTGGAGGAAGGAATGGGGTGGGGGAAAAATTGGGCATGTGGATGGGACACAGATGCATAGTACCTTACACTGTGCACGTGGGTGGTATGTACTTAACTGCATCTAAGTGTGTGGGACAGGTCTAAACACAAGTGATAGGTAGCAGCAATAGTGCTCATATGCTGAACTGAGAGAGATGTCAGGAGTGTAGAGGCTTTGTTACCTGTTGATTTTTGGCTGGGTTTTTTAAATGCCACCAGTGTTTGCATACTGTTTGCACAAAATGCCCTCTGGGCTGCTAGTTTTCTGGTTTCAGGAACACCCAGCTACTGAGCTGGCTTGTGTTTTTGCTGGCTACTAGCTCTAAACATGAGTATCACACAGATACTCCGTCTGCACCATATAGCATCTGCAAGGAAGCAGGCTCCTTTGTACTGGACAGTGTGCAGCCATGGGGGAACCGCTTGCAGTGGAGGTGCTGTGGCTGATTTTACTGTCACTTTCTCACTTCACAGCAGAACACAAGAATGGAGCAGGAAGAGGAAATGCCGCCCACATTGCCACCAAGGCCAGCAGGTCTGGGTGAGGAGCTGAGCAAGTCCCCCAGCCAAGATCAGCCTATCTACAGTTTGAGTTTGGATGGTGGGGACTATGAGGAGCTGCCAGAGTCCTCTGACTACTGTGACAGTACCAGCATGGGTGCTGACTATGAGGAGCTGCCAGAGCCTTTAGGAAAGTCAGCTGCCACCTATGACCACAGTGAGGATGCAGGCGAGGACTATGAGGAGGTCCTCGCTGAGGAGCCCAGTCAGAGCCAGCTCTGCCCAGGTGAGTGTGGAGGGAAGAGCCTGTGCCTTGGGGAGCTCATTTCCTGTCTGCTCAGCACCTGCGGTACGGGACAGACAGCAAAGGGTTTTTGTATCCTCATGTCTCCATCGCCAGGGAGGCAGGCCACATTCATGGGAACTTGTTTCTCTACGATCCTCTTGCCCCACTCTGAGGTGCGACATAAATGGCACTGAGTCCTGGGCCAGGCGCTCTGCTGGAGCAGGGGAGGAGGGCTGTTGCCGGCCCTGAAGGAGCTGCACTTGGAGTGATGCTCTTTTCCTTGGTGCAGTGTTTCCTAGGAAAGAACTGCTAGCCCCACACTGGGGTCTTGGCCTTCCCCGTTGCTGACATTCAGCCTGTTGCTCAAAGCCCAACTGTGAGACCTGGTCTGGCAGCATGGGATGAGGGATGGTGCAGGTGTTAGGGTAGACATCCTCCAGGCTGTGATCAAATTGCACAGGCTGCTGTTGAGGTTCTTGTTACAACCTCACTGGGGGTGAAAAAGGGGGAGGCTGGAGTTAAGTCCAGCCTTTTTTCTTTGGAGGAGGAACAAGAAGTATCAGCTTAGACTGTCTCATTCTTTTTCCCTGAAGAAGTGGGGACAAGTCACACCTTGCTTTGAGCCATGGAAAACATCTCTAACAGGAATAAGCAAACCTTAACAGGGTTTGAATGTGGTTTTCCCTGAGAGTGACATCCGGCAGGAGGGTAGCACAGACCAAATCTGTGTGATTGCTGTCAGCTTCTTTCTCACCTGCCTGTCCTGTCTTCTGCAGGGAATATAGACTGCGTTTATGAAGTGGAGAGCCCCGGGACATGTGCAGTAGCTCTCTACGATTATCAAGGAGGTGCGTCTGTCATCCAGGGTTTAGGAAAGGCAGTTAGCCTGCCAAGAGAGGTACTGAGAGTTGCTCTCCGGTGTGGGAGAGATGGTGACACCATCAGTGGTCATGGAAGTATTACAACTCAGTTGTTTAAATCAAGGCTGTTCTTGCTCTTGGGAGGCAGAAAGAGACATAGCTTGGGAATATGGAATTTTCATCTTTAATCTTTGAAGTCTTAATATTTCCTCTACTATATCTGTGCTGGTTTCAGGGAGAGGGCTCGGATGAGATGAACAGTTCTGGGCTCCCCAGTACAAGAAGGACATTGAGCTTCTAGAGAGAGTCCAGCGTAGGGCCATGAAGATGATTAAGGGACTGGAGCATTTAACATATGGGAAAGGCTAAGTGAGCTGGGTCTGTTTAGCCTACAGAAGAGAAGGCTGAGAGGAGATTTGATCAACATGTTCAAGTACCCGAGGGGTGATTGTAGGGAGGGTGGGGCCAGGCTCTTCTCCGTGATGGCCAGTGACAGATGAGGGGTAAGGGGTGTAAGCTGAAACATCAGAAGTTCCACCTCCATATGGGGAAGAACTTCTTTACTGTGAGGGTGACAGAACCCTGGAACAGGCTGCCCAGAGAGGCTGTGGAGTCTCCTTCTCTGGAGATGTTCCAAACCCACCTGGATGCCACCTTGTGCCACATGCTCTGGGTGTCCCTGCTGGAGCAGTTGGGTTGGACTAGATGATCTCTAGAGGTCCCTTCCAACCTTCACCATTCTGTGATTCTGTGAACTTTGAGTCCTATCAGCCTGACTGTTCTTTATTCCCCTCACGTGTGTGTGTGTGTGTGTGTGTGTATGCACAAAACCATCTCTCTCACAAGGCTTTCTTGCACCTTCTCTTGCTTATGTATGTTCGAACTATGACAATTTTTATGATCAATTTTGCAGATGGCGATGATGAGATTTCTTTTGATCCTGATGACACAATCACACACATCGAAATGGTAGATGAAGGCTGGTGGCGGGGACAATGCCGGGGCAAAATAGGCCTCTTTCCAGCCAATTATGTGAAGCTTCTGCAATGAGACCAACAATGCCTGAGCAGCCTCCTTTCAAACTTCTGCTCCCCTCTGCTTCATCCTTTTGCATGTTATTAGCCAAGTTCGGCTTATCCTGGTGGGTCTGATGAGAGAAAGACTAATGAGAAAACTGTCAGTGTTTGAGGGAATGTTTTAGTCTATGCCCGAGATGTGTTCTGCTTCTCATGCAGTCCTCGTGACAACGATGGGGTGGATCAGGAGTGTGTGGGTGAGATATAGGATGTCTTTATAGACTATTCCAGTTTTTCTGTTTCCACATGCCAAACACCAAACTTGCAGGGGAAATATGTTTGTTTATGCCTGTTCACAGCAGGGCAATTCACAGAGCACCAGCTCTAATTAAGGCAAAAGAGATATGAATGTGGGACCTTTCCTTTTAAATTGTCATTTGTCACCTTCTTTTGAGCAGTCCAGAAGTTACAGGTGTAGAGTAAGACACACTGTCTCAAACCATGTCTCTGGACCTCCTCTTATCTAGTGGTCAAAGGAAAACAGCAAGGTGAAAGCTGAACTCATCTTTGATTCTAGAGGTGCAGAATTTGATTTCCACATATGCAGTACAAATCATCTTTGTACTGCAGGGTAGAGGAACTTGAGCCTTGTCCACCTGGGCAGATTTCAGGGGTAGGACCTGGGGCTATTTCACCCTCATCATGAACTTTGCTAATTTTTCCTGCATACAGACACAAGCTTGGATGTATTGAGCTACCCCATAAAACAGAAGAGGTATGTGCTGGCTCACTGAAAATAAAGGACACTCTTGCTAAAGCAGCAGATAACTTGTCTGGTTTTCCTCCGTGGGGAAGAACATTACTGGGTCGATGTGTCATTTCTGAGATTAAGTTCTAAAAAAGGGGAGGTGCAGAATTATTTCTGAGAATGATCCTGGAAAATCAGTCTTGGAGCAAGATTAAAAAAAACATTTCAAAAGCTTTATGTAGCAAAGAGCTAAAAGCTAATGTGGTCCCTGCCCAGGAAGCCAGTAGGAGAGGAATATTCTGCTAGTATAATCCTTTCAGTCTAGCAAGTGAATCTGAGCAACTGCCAGTGGCTACAGGCAGCAGAATATTTTCAAGAGTGTGCTGTTATTGCTACTATGTGTTACTGCTATTGGGTGCTCTGACAAATAGTACAAATAAGCATGAAGAGCGCCCATAGGGCCTGGCTGTATCGGGCTTCAGCTCGAGGCTGCCTCCTGCACTTGTCGGTGCCGCCTGCGCATGGGATCCTGCTCTCACAGGAGACAGGCATGTCGCTCTCCTCGGGCCTCTCTGAGCCCATGTGCTCAAGTCAGTCCCCTCTCATGTGCCCCTAGCCCATCAGTTTGTAGGCTGAGCTCCCTGTACAGGAAGGAAGTTCCCTATTTATAGCCTTTCTCCACAGCAGATGGGGCAAAAGTGTGAGCACACAGGGAGCAGGGAAGAGAAAATGTGTGTGTAACTGTTCCCTTTTCATGTGCAAAACAATATTCAGTAGAAATCCTGTGCAAGCTGAAGTTCTTCCCTAAACCAGTAGATTCCAGGCCATGTGCTTGACCTCCCGCTGTTGCAGTTAGTTGTTTTAATTTGGGATGTGCAAACGTGCAATAGGGATTAATCCATTATATACGGAGTAAGCAGTAATGAGGGGCCTGTGAGAAGCTGCAGAAGCAGGTCCCTGCACAATGCCAGTGGCAGAGTGGCCTGCTTGGGTGCATTTCGCTTCCTTGGGGTGGTTCTGGACTTTCCTGCACCCGGGTAAGGCAAACTTCATGTAAGCACAGCACAGCATCAGTTCTCAGTGTTGGAACCTGAGAAACATTACTGTACAATCACGTCCGTAAGATCATGGTAAAGGTGCATTCAGGTAAGAAACTGGTATTTTCTAGTACGAATTTCCTAGAGGTTTTTTCCTTGCAGTAGCTTTCCCTGCATTGTCTCATGCAGGCTGCCCTTTATTTTCTGGCTTTCCTTCCATGGTGGGGGCAGGGAGGTGTCTCTCCAGAACAGGCTTTATTGGTGGGGGACTGGAACAATGCTCTGTTACATGTCTTAGTGAGACTTTATAGAAAGGACATTTCGATATTTTTTTTCCCATCAGAAATAGGTACATGAAAATCAACAGGCCAACCCAACACAGGGATTGCACATTTTTTTTCCCATGAAGAATAAAATCACTCTGTGTTGTGCACTGAAGAGAGCTGGTAAGCTGCTTGAGCAAACTGCGTACCTTGTAGTCCCAGAAGGTGCTTTTGCTTGAGGTCTCTTTGAGAACAGGCTGGATTTCTCTGGGAGCTCCTTGGGAAGTGAGTCACATTTGAGCAGGTCTTGGCCTCTTCTAGCCACCCGACCCCTCTGCAGTCGTCGTTTCTGCTGTAGAAATGCCAAGCCTGTGTCAGCCTCCCTCCCCATGTAGTCTCTTGCACTAATGGGGGCATGAACCAGCTTCTGCCAGGGCAGTGATGGGTGCTGGCCATAGGGCACCAAGCTTGTGGGCTTAGCCAGCCATGTCACAGCATCCATGCAAACCTCTGAGTGGGGACCCTGGTGCAAAGCCCTTACCATCTGTCCATGTGGCCTGATGAAGTTGAGCCAAGAGAGTGGTCTTAGGATGGGGTGGCTGCCCCAGGTGACAGCCAGCCCTCTGCTGTCAGCAGCCACAGCTCTGCTGCTCTCACGCCACATTTCCAGTGTGTGCAGCTATATAGCAAAGCAAACTCTTCTGATGAGAGGCTGAGCAGTGCCAGCTTGCAGCCTGATGCTTACCGGGTGTTTGACAAAACTGCTGAGAGTAAGGGGTGGTCTGCTTGTGCTGCTGGCTGCCATGGTAATGTGCAAAACACTGCAAAGCTTTCATCCAGCCTGGAGAACAGAGCAGGACTGGTGTGAAAGCCTCTGCAGAGGGACCCTGGACCAACAGCACCTGTGCTAGAGCCAGATTTTGCACTCTGGGCCATTGCCTCTTACCCCATGCAGGACCAAGCTCAGTGCTATGAGCAACTTCAAGGCAGAGCTCATGGTCATGCTTAGGGTCAGAACATATCTGGTGCCCCGTGGAATTGCCTTTTGCAGCACACGTCGGCCTGTCATAGCTCCATATCCAAAAGCCCTTCCAGACATACCACAAACAACAGTGTGTAAGTTAGTTATAGAAAAGGTAAAATATCAGGAGTGTTCAAAATGTGTCTAAATACCCATTCTGGGAAAGGGAGCAGAGGCTGAGACAGTGGTGCTGCTATTGTCTTGATCTGCCAAGGAGCTGCCTCCGTCTGTCGGTGCCCTTGCAGCCCTAAGGGTTGAGCTGCTTGGCCCCTGTCTGCAGCAGTGAGTCCTGTGTGGAACTCAGCATGCAACATGCAAAAAATAAAAACACCAGGCTAGGATGGTAAGCTTGTTCTCAGCTTTATTTTGCCATTCTGCTATTAGTGTTGTGCCAGAGACAGGACCAGTGGATGGTGGTGTGCTTGAAAGCATCTCCTTCCTGAGCAGGGTCCCTGAACCCACTTCTACCTTCAGGGATTTCCCACAGCTGTGTGATGCTGAGTTGTTTTAGCACTGGTGGAAGCAACACTCACATTGCTCATGTCCTGCACCTCCATCACTGCAACACCTTCCTCAGGGCACCGCGCACCTCCTGGTTGCGGAGGCTGTAGATGATGGGGTTCAGCATGGGGATGACGATGCAGTACAGCACAGAGACCAGCGTGTCTGCCTCCGGCGAGTAGCCAGCACTGGAGCGGTTGTAGTTCAGGTTGGCCATTCCGAAATACAGCACAACCACAAGCAGGTGTGCAGCACACGTAGAGAAGGCCTTGTGCCGGCTGACCGCCATTGGCATCCTGAGCACGGCAACCAGGATGCGGAGGTAGGAGATGACAACAAAGAGGAAGGGGCTGAGGCCCACAAAGATGCTGGCAACATGGAGTGCCACTTCACTGGGGCGGGTGTTGCTGCAGGCAATCCTCAGTAGCGGGGGGACATCGCAGAAGATGTGCTGGACCTGGGCTACCCCGCAGAAGGACAACCTAGAGGCGAGGAAGGTGTGCACGGCAGAGTCCAGCATTCCCCAGAGCCAGCAGCCGGCAGCTGCCACCATGCAGACATCCCACCGCATGACGCGAGTGTAGCGCAGAGGCTGGCAGACTGCTGCATAGCGGTCATAGGCCATGACGGCCAGGAGTGCGCACTCAGCCCCTGCACACCCCATCAAGAAGAACATCTGAGCCAGGCACCCCTGGTAGGAGATGGTTGTCTGCAGATGCAGGGTGTTCACCAGGATTTTGGGCACTGTGACTGATGAATAGCAAATATCCAAGCAAGAGAGGTGACTGAGGAAGAAGTACATGGGACTGTGGAGACGGGAATCCAGGAAGATGAGTGCAAGGATTGCAGTGTTGCCCAGCACCGTGACCAAGTAAATGGCCAGGAAGATGAGGAAGAGGAAGGGCCGTTCCTGGGAAAAACCTAGAAGCACAAACTCGGTCACCTGACTCTGGTTCTCCTCTGCCATGGGGCCTGGTGTGTTTGTCTGCAGTGAGAAACAAGCACTGCAAAGATGTAGTGAAGATGAGACAGCTAACAGGGGACCTTGTGCCATTGCTTCATTGACAGGATGGCTCAGGTCCCACCTACATAGTGGTTGGAAGCTTCCCTTGATGGGGGTCTCACAGGCACCGGGAGTTTAGAGCCCAGAGAGCTGCCCTTCAGCACTGGAGAGCCGACTGCAAGAGAAGCGCACAGCAGGAGCAAGGACTGGCATGTGTCCAGGTATATGAAAGCCTCTTGGCCCCGAGGAGGGTGTTTCTCCAGCCAGACCACCCTTCTGACCTGAAGCATCCCAGCTCACTTGCTCTTTGCCTCCATTTAGATGTGCTTATGGTGCCAGCTTGCTCTGTCGTCACCTCTCGGCCTGCATCCATTCCTCTACTTTTAATTTCTCTATTCAAGTTTCAATCACAATTTTAAAGTGTTGTGCAATGGAGAATTCGTTGCTTCTGTTGGGATGTTTTTTTTTTTTTTTCTTATGACTATTTACCCAAAGTAAACTATTTAAAACTGTGCTCCCTATTTCCTGTTGGAATTGCTTAAATGTCAGCTCCATTTCATTCATCCTCAATAAGTCTTTCTCTTTCAGGTTAGTGAGCATCGATTGCAATAGCACTTTATTGAAGTGCTTGCACACTGTGATCAGCCTCAATCTTTGTTTCAATACATTCTACGTAGATTAAGATCTTTTTAATCATTTCACTGAAGCCTATCATCACTGTTAGTTCTGATTCATTTCTCTTTCCTCTCCAAATTTTCAACCTTTTGTTTTTAATATTGAGAGAAGAACTTTCAGTCAAAAACTCACTCACCTTTGTCTAGCACAAAGGCATCTGAACTTTTTACTCCATCCTGGATGCGGCTGCATGTGATTCTGATTTCCAGTAGCCTCCCGGATCAACATATCCTTTAACAAGGATGTGGGGAGTTTACTTGTTTTTCCCACACTTGACAATTGCATAAGGATTGTATCATTCAGTTTTTCTGGAAATTTGAGACTGCCTCTCTCGCTACAGCCAGCCTCAAACCAAAACCTTTTGGTGCAAGAAGAGACCAACTTACTGAGCAGTGCTGCACTGGCCTGAAGGAGGCTGGGCAGGGCCTAGAATGGAGTGAGACCCAGCTGAGTGATGAGCAATGTTACCCTAAACTGCCTACTTTTCCAGCTCGCCCTCATTACAGAGTGTGTGACATGCTTGTTGAACTGCAAAGTCCTGTGTGTGACCTTCTGCAGCATCAAGGCAGGTGATGATTTTGCATGGCAGAGGTGCAAGAGGGAGGACTCTGCCCAAGACCGCACTGATTGCTGCAAACTGATAACAGAGGCAAGAGTCTGCTAAAGAGTTACAGTAGAGGTAGCACCAGCACAGACAGGGATTTGCTTTTGACAGTGGAGGGACTGGGGAACCTCAAGGACCAAAGTGATAAGAGTAAAAAGAAATGTAATAATAGGAGGTTAGCTGTGTAAGGACTGACACATATTTATGCTCTGAAATTTTTGTTTGGAAATAATAGCAGGTGAGAAAGAAGTGTGTGACATAGCCCTTCACATGCTACCAATAAACCTTTGGTTGGATGTAGGTGCACAGAGATGAAAAGTCATGTTATTTGCAGCAGCAAGGAATCAATAATTCCACTGCAGGAGGGAAGCAGAGATCTGAGAGCTGCATGCAAGTGACAATCTCCCCATGATGATGAATTCAGGCTTGGTGCAGAGGCACAAGGCTACAGCATAGCCATAGCAGCTGTCCAGAGAAATGGCCCTATCTTTCTTGCAACAGTTTGGGGCAAATTAGCATTCAGTGACACAGTCACATGGTGAGAAATACCAAATTTAAACCTTATGTCTCAGATGTCCTGCACACCATGAGGCCTGCTGATGTGGCAGCAAAAACTCTCTCCTCCTTCCTTGCACAGAGATGACCCTTGAGATAGTTTCCACCTTGCCCTGCTTCTTTCCATTCTCTCACATGCACAAGGTGATTTCTCATAGTAACTAATGGCATGTCAAGGGTTCCCTTGCACCTTTGCTTACCAATGACCAGCCCAGAAGGGCGGGATGGGAGGAGCAGAGGTGCTCACTGACTGATATTGTTGGTGCTGTGGGGATGTGGATGCTTCCTGATGCTCCTGCTGGAAGGAGGAAGGTGTTCCTGACTGATCTGTTGGCAATGCATTGGCTCTCTTCTCCAAAATACCATATCCCAGTGACCAGAGAAGATAGTCTGGAGCAGAGGAGATAAGACTCTGCTGGTCTGACCCAGACCCAGTTTGAAGTGATAGCTACTCTGGCGGAACTGGCAATAATGCAGGATGAATTTCCCCTCCAAAGGACTCTTTTGTTTGGAACATCACCAGCAACTGCAACCTGCTTGCATGCCTGAATTATCAAGGAGATCTGGTTGCCAGTACAGTTGTTGCTCCAGGTAGTGCACTGATAGGGATGCCTACAAGGGTCCTGTGATGAGGAGGTCCTGCCCTTGCTGCTCTCCATGTGCTAGAGCTCAAAGACAACAATCTGTGCCAGACATCCAATGCTTGGTAAGATGCAAACACCAGCAAATCCCCCAGGTGCTCTCTGGTATACCTTACCTACTTGAAGAAGAGAATGTGTTTATTCTAGGCTCTTCTAGGCTCAGTAGAAGTGACTTTTAACCCTGCAAGAATCTTGAGGGAGAGGCTTGCAAAGGTAGCTCTTCAGTTGCAAGAAACTAGGAAAGAAGGGGAGAGGGAGAGTTACAGGGGCCATGACACTATCAACAAAACAGGGCTTAGGTGGGATTACTTCAAGCGTTTGCATAAAGGCAAGGAGGCACCTACAAGACAAGACTATGGGGAGACCTCTAGTACCTTCTGGGAAATCAGCATGTTCTGATACCTCTCTGAAGTGCTTGTGCTCAGGCACTTCATGCAGCATAGGGAATAAACAGGAGGAGTTAGAGTTCTGTGTGCAGCTGCGGGTGTATAATCGCATTGCGATCACTGAGGCGTGGTGGGACAACCAGAAGGCTACATGGATGGACACAGGCTCTTCAGGAAGGAAAGGCCAGGAAAACGAGGAGCGGGATTCATGTGTTACGTGTGAGAGCAGCTGGAATATAAGGAGCTCTGCCGAGGGTGGATGATGAGCTGTCTGTGAACTTGTGGGCAAAGATGAAGGGCAGACCAATACAGGTGACGCTGCTATGGGTGTTTGCTAAAGGCCACCTGATCAGGAAGAGGCACTTGATGAGGCCTTATACAGACAGCTGGAAGTAGACTCATGATCGCAGGCCCAGGTTCTCATGAGGGACTGCAGTCACCCTGATATCAGCAAAGCATGAACAAACTAGGAGGCTGCTGAAGAGCATCAAGAAAAACTTCCTATACAGAAGGTGGAAACTGGGACAGGTAACCTAGGAGGGATATAGGGAAGCTGCTTCAGTATGCATGGCTGGTGCTAGGAAGGTCAAGGCCCACCTGGAGTTTAATCTTGTGAGGGATGTCAAGAGTAAGAATGACTTCCATAAATATGCCAGTAATAAAAGGAAGAGTGGGGGAAATGTGGGCCCACTGCTGGATGGGGCAGGGGCTCTCGTAACAAATGATACAGAAAAGGCAGAGGTACAGAATGCCTCCTTTGCCTCAGTCTTTGCGAGTAAGACTGTCCCTTAGAAATCAGGGACAAAGTCTTGAAAAAAAGACAACTTTCCCTTGATGGAGGAGGATTGGGCTAAAGATCACTTATGTAAACTGGACATAGATAAGTCCATGGGTACTATCGGATGTGCCCACAAGAACTGAGGAGGCGGGACAATGTCATGGAAAGGCCATTCTCAATTATCTATGAAAGGTCATTATGATCAGAAAAGGTACCTGAAGATGGAAGAACATGAATGTCACTGCAAGAAGGAAGGAAGGAAGACCCACGGAACTAAGGCCCAGTCATTTTCATCTCCATCCCAGGAAAGGAGCAGCTCATCCTGAACACCATTACAAAGAGACAAAAAGATGATGAAGGTGCTGGAGCATCTGTTATATGACAGAACACAGAGAGCTGAGATTGTTTAGTCCAGAGAAGAGAGGGATCAGGAGGACATCTAAGCTATGAGCATTAGTATGTGAAAGAGCACACAGCAGAGCCTTTTTCAGTGGTGTCCAGTGATGGGATGAGAGGCAATGGGCTCACACTGATATGCAGGCAATTGCAACTAAACATAAGAAAACTTTTTTTTTTTTTCCCTTACTGCAAGGGTAATCTAGGACTGGAGCAGATTGTTCAGAGAGGTTGTGGAGTCTCCTCCACCCTTGGAGGTGTTTAGAACATGACTGGACATCATCCTGTGCCTCCTGTTCCAGCTGATTTTGCTGGGGTGGGGTGGAGGAATTGGACTAGATGACCACCAGAGGTCCTTGCCAACATCAACCCTTCTGTGCTTTGGGGAGAAGCAACCAGCAGAGAAATGCCCTTTCCACTTAGTCCTGTCAAGTGGGATCAAAGCCCGTAGGATGAAACCTGCTGTCGGCAAGACCCATCTTGGTCTCCTTTCCTGCTTTAGGGTGTTCCAGGTTGACCCTGGCCTGAGTTTTCTCACTCTGGCCTCCTCCTCCAGCCCCGCAGCAGCTCTCATGATGTCTGTGCTGTTGTTGTGGATGAGGGGGGAATGATACACTTCACTTGTAACAGAGAAACAGCAGCATGGTTATTGAGGTAAGATAGTGACTTAACAGCATTCAGTTGTAAATAAGACAATGATTTAATGAGAGCTGATGGAAAAGTTCACTCAGTTATTTACTCCATGGAAGACAGTGTCAGATAAAAGTTTGAAGCAGACCTTCCTGTCAAGTCATGAGGTTCAGATTGGACCCCCCACCCTGGGACCCACCTGCTTTCCAAGCTCTTTCTCAGAGGAGTCTAGGTGCAGCTGGATCCAGTCTTAGTCTCAGACTTGGTCAACAGTTTATGTCCAAAGGATTTATGTATACATTGAATCAGCGATAGAACTTAACAAAGTTTTGCCAAGCTTCTGCATCAATCACTTACCAAGGATCTGTTGTGGGTAGGGAATCTCCCAGCCTTGGGGAGTAACCTTGAGAGGCGTCCCTGCTCCAGGGGAGGTTCTGCAGTGCAGCCCGCTGCTGTGCAGAAGAGCCCAACCAGCTCTGGACTGCTCATATTTATGGAGGGAGATGATTGACTCAGCCATATTTGCATACTAGCAGACTTTATTTGGAGCTTGCCCCTGCCTGAGTGCCCCTGCCTGAGTGCTGTTTTCAGAGAGGGCAGGATGGGGAGGCAGAAGGTGACCACATCAGTGGTGAGGGGAAGGAGAGCACTGCCACAGCTGTGCCCCAGGTGACCATGTCAGGTGCACTGGCTGGCAAGTCTGTGAGCTGCATTCCTTGTGTCCTTCATTGTCTTCTGCATCCCCTTTTCGGTCACTGCAGGGCTATGTGATAGGCGCTGATGCCAGCCAGGAGGCAGCAATGACCAAGCATGGTCTTCAGCCATACTTGCAGTAACAGCCCTAAAGGCAACAGAGCCTTCAGGCAACACCATCCATGCTCCCACCACCTGCAATAAGCATGCCCACCCAGCCCAAGCTGCACAGGGCTCCCTGGGACAGAAAGTGCAGTGCAGAAGACTGGGAAATAACATGATCACAGCAGAGCTGTGATCAAGCAAAAGCTCTGTTTGGAGTTGGTTAATGCACCATGGGCACCTGAAGAGCTGGGCAGAAGGGCTTTGGCTGCATGGTCTGAATGAGAGTGAATGCCACCAGCTCTGAGTCTGGAACTATTCCTGGCAGAAATAGCAGGTCATGCTAAACTTTTCTGATGACTTGGCAGTAGGAGCTGACTCTATAACAACTCCTGTAGCTGAAGCTTTGAGAGGCAGGAGCTGGAAAACAGACAATGCAGGGACAGCAGCCATGAAAGGGAAGGGCCACCCGTGTGAAATCCAACATGAGCTCTACAAAGAGCTATATTCTGAGCAAGGGAATATGCATGTCAGAGAGGAGGTCTGACATTGTAGGAGGAAGATCAGAGTTTATAAAATTGCACATTTCTTCCTGTGGCAAAGTGGAACATTTTCTTGTTTCATGCAGAAACTCAGAAGTGTAGCACTCTCGGATCTCTGGATGAAGGCACGTGCTAGGAACACTTGGAGAAACTCTCTCCTGCATTGGTACTTGAAATGGGTGTTTACTGAGACCAATAAAGAAATATGTAAAAATATACATACATATATAAAGAAATCTTGCAGGATGCCTGAAACCTGGTATTCAACTTTGGAAATCTGGGTCTATTTTCTGTGATAATTTCTTTGGGACAGGCTTTGTGAGAAGAAATTTTGATGTTTGTGTCTGTCTCTCACCTACTGACATACCAAACCTGGCCTTGGGGGCCCATGGAGAAATCTAATCTCCTTGAATTTGGGAAATGCTGAAGGTGGTTTTGTTCTGATTGTTTTTTAAATTAGATGCCTAAAACTCAGTATTTCTAGATATCAGTCAGCCATGCGCAGTGACAAAGAGCAACAGAATCAGGACCAAAGGCAGTATTTGAGGAAGCGGATTATCCTCCTCTACTCAGGACTGACGAGATGATATCTAGATGCTGTGCCCAGCACTGGACCTACTCGTCTCCTTGAGGATACCCAGCAATTGCCTAGCTGCAGCCTTAGGCAACCTGTGCTAAACAGGGCTTGAACCAGGACCGCCCCCTTCCCACTAGCATGAGGCCATGATCTCTGGAACAATTTTTTTAAAATCTCTTTCCGTAAGGACAACGTTACAGATTTTCCCATTGCTTTCCTCAGGGAGAAGTTTTTCCCCAGTTTTCTATGGATTTTTTTTTCCTCCTCCAGATGAGCTGCCCTGGAGTTCCCTATTATCTGAATGAATCAAGAAACAGCAATAGCACTATTTGGCATTTCCAGTTTGGGCTGCCCTGAGGGTGACAAAAGCTTCACGCTGCACCATGTGACAGGGGAAATGGCTCATAGACTTCCCTTTTTCTAACACCTCACAGGGAAATTTTTTAGCTGGGGGAAACAGCAGTGTCTCCAGCAGCTTCTCTGCTCTGTAGCAGGGAATAGATATTAGAAACTGAATGAAAATACAACTAAATTGACCACTGGGATTCATATTTTAGGAAAAAAACATGCATCAATATTTTCAGTTCTATGGCCCAACTATAGAATGGGGCAAGGCTGGCCCTGTCTAAGAGCATGAACAAACTCAGTAACCATGGAACAGGCAAAGTTGAGGGACTTGTTGCTCTGGGTAATGCCCCACCATTGCAGGGAGTTAAGACTTGCACAGAGCCCCTAAAACAGGAAGGAGAGGCCTGGCCCCGGCCCTGGGGATGGTTTTCTCCCTGCCCAGCTCGTACTCAGAAAGGCCACAGAGGTCCCTCGTACTACCGCTCGAGACTCCAGCCTGGGACCAGAGCTTCCCTACAGCCACAGGACCCACATCCTGTCTTTGTCCTCCCAGAAGAGTCAGCTCCAGACCACTCATCAGGCCTTGCCCACACACCTCGGCTTGACACCAAACCTGCCCATTAGTGCACTTTTAATAAAGTGCTTTAAATAGAAAGCTGGAATTAGAGAGAGAAGTTCTCTGACTTCTGGCTTGTCCATTTGGGATATGCTTCTCTCTACAGGGAGAGCTCTCCATAGGGAGGCTTTGGTGCTAATTACAAGAGATGAAGTGTTCTGCACTTTGTCAAACATCATGGTTTTGTGTGACTTGTAAACAAGCCACAAAGGGAGCTGTTAAAAGTTTGTTTGAGGCATACACTCATGCAATAACTTTGAATCTTTTTACATCAGCTGTAATCTTAATGAGAAAAATCTTAATGAGAAAGAGAGCATGTATGTAATGTGGAAGAAGGGCCAGGCCATATGGGAAGAATATAGGAACAGTGAGAGAGGAATGGTGAGAATATAGGAACAGAGAATGCAGGGATGCAATGAGGAACGCCAAGGCCATTTAGAGTTAGCAAGAGATGTTGGGGCAACAGGAAGGGCTTCTACAAATACATCAGCAGCAAGAGGAAGACTAGGGAAAATGTTAGTCCGCATGCTGAATGAGGAGGGTGCCTTGGTGACGGAGCATGCAGAGAAGGCAGAGCTACTAAATGCCTTCTTTGCCCCAGTCTTTACTGCTAAGGCCAGTCCCCAAGAACTACTGAGCCCGGAGACAAGAGAGAGAACCAGGAGAGAGGAGGAGTTTCTGCTGGTTGAGGAGGATTGGATTAGGGATTATTTAGTCAAACTGGACACCCATAAATCTATGGACCTAGATGTGATGCACCCAAGAGTGCTGAGGGAACTGGCAGGGGTTATTGCTCAGCTGCTCTCCATCATCTTTGAGAGGTCATGGAGGGCGGAGGAGGTGCTGGAGGACTGGAAGAAACCAAGGTCACTCCAGTCTTCAAACAGGGCAAGAGGGAGGAGTTGGGAAACTACAGGCCGGTCAGCCTCACCTCAATCCCTGGAAAGGTGATGGAGCAGCTCATCCTAGATACTATCTCTAGGTATGTCAAGGAAAAGAAGATTATCAGGAGTAGTCAGCATGGATTCACCAAGGGGAAGTCGTGTTTGACAAACCTGATTGATAGCCTTCTACAATGAGGTGACTGGCTGAATGGAGAATCATGGATGTTGTCTACCTTGACTCAGCAAGGCATTTGACACAGTCTCCCATAACATCCTCATAGGGAAGGTGAAGACTGAATGGTAGAGCCCAGAGGGTGCAGATAAATGGGGCCGAGCCCACTTGGAAGCCTGTGGCCAGTGGTGTCCCACAGGGGTCAGTACTGGGCCCAGTGCTCTTCAGCTTGTTCATCGATGACTTGAACAAGGGCACAGAGTGCACTCCTATTAAGTTTGCAGATGACACCAAACTGGGAGGAGTGGCTAACCTTCCCAACGGCTGTGCTGCCGTTCAGAGAGACTCAGACAGGATGGAAAGTTGGGCAGAGAGGAACCTCATGCAGTTCAAGAACAAGTGCCAACTCCTGCACCTGGGGAGGAATAGCCCCAAACACCAGTACAGATTAGGGGTTGACCTACTGGAAAGCAGCTCCGCAGAGAGGGATTTGGGAGTCCTGGTTGACAACAAGTTAACCATGAGTCAACAACGTGCCCTCGTATCCAAGAAGGCCAATGAGATCCTGCCCCACATCACAGAAGTGTTGCCAGCAGGTCGAGGGAGGGGATCCTCCCCCTCTCCTCAGCTCTGGTGAGGTCACACCTGGAGTATTGGGTGCAGTTCTGGGCTCCTCAGTACAGGAAGGACATTGAGCTTCTAGAGAGGGTCCCGCACAGAGCCACAAAGATGATGAAGGGACAGGAGCATCTATCGTATGAGGAAAGGCTAAATGAGATGGGCATGTTTAGTCTAGAGAAGGCTGAGAGGAGATTTGATCAACATGTTCAAGTACCCGAGGGGTGATTGTAGGGAGGATGGGCCAGGCTCTTCTCCATGGTGGCTGGTGACAGGACAAGGGATAACAGGTGTAAGTTGAAACATCGGAAGTTTAATCTCCACATGAGGAAAAACTTCTTTAACTGTGAGGGTGACAGAGCCCTGGAACAGGCTGCCCAGAGAGGTTGTGGAGTCTCCTTCTCCAGAGATTTTTTCAAAACCCACCTGGATGCCACCTTGTGTCATGTGCTTTAGGTGTCTCTGCTTGAGCAGTGCAGTTGGGCTAGATGATCTCTTGAGGTCCCTTCCAACCTTAACCACTCTGTGATTCTGTAATTCTGTAATCAATTGCATCATAATGTAAATGACACAGAATAAGAAACGGCAAAAGTATGTCTTTTTTTTCTACCTAGACTTCCCATCCTTGACACACGATCTAGATAAATATATATATATATGCACTAAGTTGTTAAAGCATTAAAGGAAAAGAATTTATATAACATTTCTTTAGCAATCAATGTGAAACAGATATTCAAATAACATTCAAATTTTCAATAAATTATTGCAAGGAGAAACACACAGAAGAATTTCCACTGTAATTTGTATACGGGTTTGGCCTCTCTGCCCAAACTTCTGCTCTGCTCTGAGGCAGTGTATCTATGTTATATATGCAAAAATACCCAAGAGATTCCTCAAATCTATGCATGATAGCTTTCTGAAACAGAAGATCAAGGAAATGATGAAGTGAGAGGTTTTGCTGGACCTGTTGTCTTGTGTTCTGGGGTTATTTAGTGTGGAAAGGAAGAGGCTCTGGGGAGACCTTATCACTCTCTACAACTATCTGGAAGGAGCTTGCAGTGAGGCGGGGATCGATCTCTTCTCCAGAATAACTATATATATATGTATGCACCAGGGGAGGTTGAGGTTAGACATTAGGAAGAATTTCTACACGGAAAGAGTAATCAAGTATTGGAACAGGCTGCCCAGGGAAGTGGTGGAGTCACCCTCCCTGGCCGCGTTGAAGAACCGTGTAGATGAGGCACTTAGGGACATGGTTTAGCAGGTATGATGTTGAAGGGTTTACGGTTGGACTCAATTATCTTGAAGGTCTTTTCCAACCATAATGATTCTAGGATTATATGATACACACAGGCAATGAAGACCCAGCTGGGCATGCAAAGGTCAGGATCTTGGCTGCAGTTCCCCAGAAAGGTGGAACTTAAGATCTCGAGAGGATAGAGGAGCACAATAGGTGTCAGGACCTTGTGGGCATTAATAGGCCTTAATGACTCTGACCAGCCTCACCCGAGGCCTGCACACAACACCTCTCCACAGCACCAGCCTCACATATAAGCTCAGGTCTGGGCCTTAGTCTGTGTCTGAGTTGTGCTGGGGGAGTGGTGGTTGCTGGTGAAGTTGTAGCTCTGCCTGTGCCTTGTCACGGGCCCTGATGTACAGTCTGAATTCCTGGCTTGTCCTCTGATCTGTCTTGTAACCGTGGACTTCATTTTTTTCCTTGGCCTGTGGAATGACTTCCTAACTTGACCCTCGACCTTCCTTGTCACCGTGGATTTGCCTGACAACATGGACTTTTAACGTTGACATTGATATGACCATGAACCTTGACGTGATCCTTATTGGTCTTCCTTTTTTGCTTCACTTTGTTGCAATGAGGATGGGTTCTGACTGGTGAGAGTCCTGCTCTTCCAGGTGTGTTATTATATTTGTCTCACCATACTTTATGGTTCAGACAGCCCTTGCTGTTCCCTGATAAAGATCAAGATCACAACTGTGAGCTTCGGGAGAACAAATTTTAGCCTGTTCAGGCAACTGCTTGTAAAAAAATCCCATGGGCTATGGTCCTGGAGAGGAGGCCTAGCTAATTTTCAAAGATAATCTCCTTCAGACTCAAGAATGGTCCACCCATGAGCAGTAGATCAAGCAAAGACAGCAAGAGATCTGTGTAGATGAACAAGTTGCTCCTAACTTAACTCAGGCATAAAAAGAAAGTATCCAAAGGAGGATTATAGAGACCCTGTTTGAGCATGCAATTAGGGCGTTAGATGAGCCAAAGCTCACCTGAAGTTGAATCAGGTGAGGGATGTGAAAGGCAGCAAGTAAAGCTTCTATAGGTCTATCACCAGCAAAAGAAGGACTAAGGAAATCTGGTCCTGCTGTTGAATGGAACAGGTAGCCTGCTAACCAAAGATAAAGAAAAGTCCAAAGTAATCACTGCTGTCCTCACCTTGGTCTTTAAATTGCTTTAAATTACTTAAAAGCAAATTAAGAATTCCTTCCAGCAACCCCATGTCCCTGAGACCTGGGAAAGTCTGGAGCAAGGATGACACCCTCAGTGAAGAAAGATCAGCTTAGGGGATACTTAAACAAAGCAGACATACACAAGTCCATGGGCCCCAATGGGATGTACCCATGAATGCTGAGGAAGTTGGCCAATGTCATTCACAGCCAGTCTCAATTATCTTTGAAAGGTCATGGTGATCAGGAGTGGTGCCTGAGGACTGGAAGAAAGCAAATATCACTCCTAACTTCAATAAAATCAAGAAGGAAAATCCAGGAAGCTACAAGCTGATCCCTGTGAAGGTGATAAAGTGAATTTTCCTGGCAGCCATATCTAAACACATTAAGGGCAAGGAAGTGATTGGGAATAGTCAGTTTGGCTTTACAAAAGCGAAATCATACCCAGCCAACCTAACAGCTTTCTACAATGAAATAACTGGCTTGGTGAATAAGGAGAGAGCAGTGGAAGTTGTTTATCTTGACTTTAGCAAGGCTTTCAGCACTGTCCCATGACATCCTCATTGACAAACTAGTGACCTATGGACTAGATATCTATATCATGAGGCTGAGTGGAAACTGGCTGACCTACTGGGCTCAGAGGGTTACAGTCCAGCAGAAAGTCACCCTGGAGGCCAGACACTTGTGACATCTCCCAGGGGTTGATACTGATGCCAGGACCAATTTAATATCTTTACCAGCGACTTGACAGATGCAACAGAGTGTGCGCTCAGTAAGTCTGCTGATTAATCCAAAACTAGGAGGAGTGGCTGATATACAAGAGGTGTGCTGCCAGTCATAGAGACCTTCAGAGGCTGGAGAAAAGATGGGGATCCATAGCAGATTTCGTGAAACTCAGAGAAAAACACCAAGTCCTGCAGCTAGGGAGGAAGAGCCACATGCATCAGTAGCCAGTGGGGGCCAGTGGGCTAGAGAGCACTTTTGCAGAAAGAATCTGATAGTCCTGGTGGACACCAAGTTGAGCAAGAGCCAGCAATGCACTCTTGTGCCAAAGAAGACCTGCAGCATCCTGAGCTGTGTTATGAAGTATTTCCAGCAGACTGAGCAATACGATCCTTCCTCTCTGCTCAGGCCTGGTGAGACTGCATGTGAGTGCTGTGTCCATCTCCGGGCTTCTTGTGTAAGAGAGAAATCAACATACTGCAGTGAGCTCAGCAAAGAGTCAGGGGCATGGTTAAGGGATTGAGCCTCAGACATAAAAGGAAAGGCTGAGGGACTGTGATGGTTTAGCCCAGAAAACGAGGAGGCTCTGAGGGGTTTATCAGTGTCTATAAAAACCTGATGGGAGGCAGAGTCAGATTCTTATTAGTTGTACCCTGTAAATAGAAAAAAGGCAACAGGTATAAAATGAAACACAGGAAATTTAATTTAAAATAACTTTCTTAAAAAAAACAAGGTCCTGAGCAACCTGCTTTAGCTGACCCTTCTTTGAGAAGGAAGGGTTGGACTAGACAAACCCTGGAGGTGCCTTCCAACCACCAACTTTCTGTGATTCTGTCACTTGGGTACATGTGATGTGTGCTGGAGCCTACATAATCCTCACTGGACTCCAGAGCATGGCTATGGTAGAGCACAGCTGTAGATACTTGGAGGGCACGTGGGCAGCAAAGAACATGAGCTGCAGGTCAGTCCCTCCCTGTGCGGCAGCAATTTGCTTGAAGC
This sequence comes from Tinamus guttatus, assembly GCF_059628265.1. Classification (NCBI taxonomy): domain Eukaryota; kingdom Metazoa; phylum Chordata; class Aves; order Tinamiformes; family Tinamidae; genus Tinamus; species Tinamus guttatus. The sequence continues at coordinate 828,075 of NW_028289153.1, read as the reverse complement.
CATGTCAGGACTCTGATGCTATTTCATGTTTCCTTTTGTGTATTTGACCTGCCCTTATTCAGTAGATAGTGTCCAGCTTTTGCCACAACTGCAAAATAATAAAATGTTGATTACAGTAGAAACAAGATTTGACTCATTAAATCTGACTACATGAGCACTTGCCTTTCTCATAAAGAGACATCTACTTTGCAGTGCTCCTTAGAAAAGTCATAACATGCTAAAAAATTAATTGGCTTTGGTCTTAAAGCAGGCTTATTGTTTTCATGTATAAAGACAAGAACCAGTGAAGATAGAGTCTGAGAAAAAAGCCACAGAATAAAGTGAAAGGTAACACAGCAGTAATGCTGTTCATAGAAGACAGCACGCTCAAGAGTTTCAAGGAGAATCAGTACTGGAAACACCGAGATACTAATGAAAATGCAGTCTTAGATTTTAGAAATGAACAAATGTGCCTTCAGTGATCCAACCTACAACACCAGCTGCATTAGTTAAAATTTCAGAATTAACCTAAACTATGGGTTGCCCATATCCACATATCTTCTGTGAAGGAAACGGCATCTCACCAGGCTGATGTTCTTCAGGTCTATCAGCAAAATAATGGAAAATAGACAAAATCCAGAGCAAGAATCTAAGAAGCCAATTCATAATGTGGTTAAAAATGACTTGTTGATAGGTATCAGAGGGCTGGTGCGAATACACATCCAGCTGCTGCCACAGTGAGGGAATCAAGGGCTGCTGGAAGGTGTGAAAGCATCTGCAGGCTGTTTTTGGTCCCTTTCCTCATCATTGCTAATGCTTGATTTGCTTTTGAATGCTGTCAGCTGCTTTACTGAAAATGTCACATACTAGACGTGCATCTTGTAGGGGAATAGCAGTCCAAAATGCCTCGTGAAAACTGTTGGTAGAACACAAAAAGGTGACAAAATTCAGTTGTCCTTCAATAAGTGGGAGCTACAAACATCCTTGTGCTGGTCAGAGAATCAAGAGAGGAAAACACCAGTTTCAGCTGAAGAGGGGGCAGAATGTCCCCTGACAGTGGAGGAAGAACAACGAAATGGTTCCAAGAGCTTAGGAAGTTGGTAGATTTGTTGCTTTTTGTCTTGTTTGTTTAACAAAGGCTTCCCATAAGAAAGGGAGAATAAGTGTAGTGGAAGCTTACGGATACTAGGTATTTTCCACAGTGGATGCTTCATTTGTATTCTGACAGGTGTATCTCATCTCAAATCTCCTCTTTTGTGTAGTTTTAACAGACTTCCTGAAAATAAATGAATTGCCCACAGTCTTGGCAAGCACATCAGTGGGGGTGACACCAGCCCTCCCCGCAGTGGGGCCTTGTGGACAGGGACACCAGCCACCAGCTGCTGGCAGCCTGGAGCCAGCCCCATGCGACCAGGCATGGGCAGCAGTGGAGTCAGGGGGCTATTTCTGCAGTAGGGACCTTACAGCAGCTTTCAAGCCACTAAGGGCCACAGCAGGGCCTGCCGCTACATGCTGTTTGCAGGCAGCACAAGGTAGGTAGGAGCATGCGACAACCAATTGCTTTTGTCTAGAACAAAAAAATGGATTGCCAAGGCATACTCCTCTTATCACTGATGCACTGCTCCTCTGTTTTCATCAAGGCATTGATCTTTTCAGGCCATTGTGTCTATAGGTATTTCTCCTGGAGCGAAAAATGCCACTAGCAAGATGTCCTTGGAAAGATTCTCCAGAATCTGCTGCTGCATCCAAAATGCCTCAGTATTTTGGGAACTGTATGTCACCTAGCCTGCTACAGCAAGATGCAACTCCCCTCCCTAAACTCCACCTGCTGTTTCTAAATACCTCCTGCAAAGTCATGAAGCCTACAGGAAGAAAAGACCCAAGACAATCAATCATTGAGACATTGTCTATGTCACAAAAATGGCTTGCACAAAGCTAAAGGTCCAGCACATCAGTGAAGTCAGACACAGCTCCATTCTCAGTAATGGACAAAGTGTAACAGAGGAAGCAATTTGCACAGCAAGTTTATTTACTGAGCATGCTAGTCAGGCTCAACTTGAGGCCACACTTCGCTGTGTTAATAGGAGCCTGGCTAAGTTAAACTCACCTGGTGAAGGGTTATTGGGCACGAGGAAATAACCCTCCCTGAACCTGCAGGAACAGGCAACAGGAACACAGATCAGCACTGTTAGAAATATCTCCCACTGGCCCTTGCATTCAAACATCTGCATTCTGCTACACTGTGCCTACGCAGTACCTTTATCAACCAGGTTTTCTCTTGATTCACTCTTCTTCCTTCCACAATAGCCCAGAGAATCAAATCCCATCTTACACATTTTCATGCAACACCTAGAAACTGAGAAGCCACTTCTGCAAGTTCAGTAGCTGAAGCTGAGAATTTAAATTTAAAATGAGACTTGCTTATTATTTTCAGAGAAGGAAATAATAAGAAATTTTTTCAGAAATTTGCCCAATTCTCCAAATGCAAAGAGAGGTTATGAGAGTTAAGCAAATGGTTGAATAAATTAAATTAACAGGACTGAGGCACTTCAGAAAAATACTGGGGAGAAGACACTGTATGGCTCAACATCCTTGAGTCTAGTATTTAGGTACATTTTTCTGTGTGAGAAAAGTCCAGGCTAAGGCATTTGAGCCTTAGCAGTAAGGGAACAGCAATCAAAACTTAAACGCCAAAAAATGCATGTGAACCTTGCAGCATCAGACACAAATTCAGACTCAACTGGTAACCAAGTAACTTTATTTACACCATGATGTTTGGAACGCAAGTGGTAAGCAAGTGGTATAGAAAAAAAATCCTTATGAAGGAGAAAAAATAGGATAAGTCAGGCATTAATTACCAAGAACTCCTAAAAAGGGCTTGATATAAGTGTTAAAAACAAACCAAACACTCCTCCCTCTTCCACACCCAATGCCCCAAAACACCAATGTTTTCAACTTGTTCTATAAGTACGGACTGGGAAGAGGTAAAGGCAGAGCAAGAAGAGAAAGAGAGAGCCACATGGGCTCTCCTTCTGGAGAGCAGCTCTGCAGAGAAAGACCTGGGTGTCACGGTGGACAACAAGGGGACCATGTGGCAGCAGTGTGCCCTCGTGGCCAAGAAGGCCAATGGGATCCTGGGGTGCATTAAGAAGAGCATCTCCAGCAGGTCGAGGGAGGGGATCCTGCCCCTCTACTCAGCCCTGGTGAGGCCACATCTGGAGTATTGTGTCCAGTTCTGGGCCCCACAGGACAAGAGGGATATGGAGCTGCTGGAAAGAGTCCAGCGCAGGGCTATAAGGATAACCAGTGGCCTGGAACATCTGCCCTATGAGGAGAAGCTGAGGGAACTGGACCTGTTCAGCCTGGAGAAGAGAAGGCTGAGAGGGGACCTGAGCAGTGTCTAGAGGTACCTCAAGGGAGGCAGTGAGGAGGATGGTGCTGGCCTCTTTTCACTGGTGGCCACTGACAGAACTAGAGGTAATGGCCACAAACTGAAACACCAAAAGTTCCACAGGAACGTAAGGAAAAAATTTCTTAAGAGTCAGGGTGATGGAGCACTGGAACGGGTTGCCAAGAGAGGTTGTGGAATCTCCTTCTCTGGAGATCTTCAAAACCCGCTTGGACGCAGTCCTGTGCCACGTGCTCTAGGTGACCCTGCGTGTGCAGGGGGTGATCTCTAGAGGGTCCTTCCAACCTTAAGCATTCTATGATTCTATAATAGTGACTGTGATCTGATGACAAGTATTCTCTGAAAACACTGTACCATCAGCCAGTGTTCTTTATATTTGAAAGTTTAAGTGGGCCAACTTACCTGAATGTAATGACTATAAGTGACTAGGAAGATGAGCATTTAAAATAAGAAATATAAAATAGAAATTTAATGACATCCCAAAATAATACCCCAAAAAAGAAAGAAAAAAGTAGAATGGCAGAAGAAATGGTAAGGATTACCAGCTAGAAGAAAAAAAAAAATCAGACACTTGGGAAGCAATAAAATATCAGCCACCAGTAGCATTAAGGACATCAAGATTTCAGACCCATTAATGCATACTAGGTCATGCAGAGATCCACCACTAGATGCTGCTAGGGAGGAAAGAGGAAAAAAAAAAGGCAACAATGAATGAAAAATGCAGAAATATTCACCAGATCCTGTTGATCTGTATTTGGAACAAAATAAAGGCTGAATTTAATTTTGTATAACAATAAGGAGGGGACAGAGATGTTAATACTTTTACTAAAGGAAGATATATGGCAGCAGTTCCTACAATTAAGTATTTTTTCCAATCAAAATGCCCATCTTCCACATACGTATCTTAAAGGAACTATTTGAGACTGAAGTGTCTTTAGTTGGTGATAAAATAATGCATTGGTTAATATGAGACTCAGCCAACAATGCCTTAGTGACTAGCATCATTGATGTCACTCAATCACAAATTCAAAGAAGGCAGTCAAACTTCCTTTAAGTATGTTACAAATACTGCTTTGTTACTCAATCCTTCACTGATAAGATTAATCTGAAATTATTTTAGGGGTTGACCTGCTGGAAAGCAGTTCTGTAGAGAGGGATTTGGGAGTCCTGGTTGACAACAAGTTAACCGTGTGTCAACAATGTGCCCTCCTGGCCAAAAAGGCCAATGGGCTCCTGGCTGCATCAGGAGGAGTGTTGCCAGCAGGAAGAGGGAGGGGATCCTCCCCCTCTCCTCAGCTCTGGTGAGGTCACACCTGGAGTATTGGGTGCAGTTCTGGGCTCCTCAGCACAAGAAGGACATTGAGCTTCTAGAGAGGGTCCCGCACAGAGCCACAAAGATGATGAAGGGACTGGAGCATCTATCATATGAGGAAAGGCTAAATGAGATGGGCATGTTTAGTCTAGAGAAGAGAAGGCTGAGAAGAAATTTGATCAACATGTTCAAGTACCCGAGGGGTGATTGTAGGGAGGATGGGCCAGGCTCTTCTCCGTGGTGGCTGTTGACAGGACAAGGGATAACAGGTGTAAGTTGAAACATCGGAAGTTTAATCTCCACATGAGGAAAAACTTCTTTACTGTGAGGGTGACAGAGCCCTGGAACAGGCTGCCCAGAGAGGTTGTGGAGTCTCCTTCTCCAGAGATTTTCAAAACCCACCTGGATGCCACCTTGTGTCATGTGCTTTAGGTGTCTCTGCTTGAGCAGTGCAGTTGGGCTAGATGATCTCTAGAGGTCCCTTCCAACCTTAACAATTCTGTGATTATGAAAAAGAGCATTACTCAATGCAACACAAAAGCCTCTTTAAAAACTATCATTGTAAGGAATGAATATGGCATTGTTTAAATAGACTAAAAACCTCACACATGAGCAGATCTCAAAATACAGCAAACAGGAAGCCAATAACAAGCATGGCAGAATTTTGCAGTGTCACTTAAAACCAAATTCTCATAAAGCACGTAATATTTTTACTGGTGATCTGCAAGATTACAACAATTCGTCAGTATAATTTGTAAAGAATCAATGCTGCAATGCCCAGCAATGCAGTCTTTGAGTTACCATTAGATATTTTGCTACAAGGCTTTATGCAAAGAGCTCCCATTGCAACATCTACAACCTCTGTGCGATGAGGTTCAGTGCATTTTTTCCTGGCCTTTTAATATAAATTCACAACACCCACTGTCACCTTATCGGGTGTCATGTCCCAGGCAATCTAAAAATCACACAGTCTAAGACCCTTCACAGGTAGTGGGTTACCTTCATCCTACTGCCACTAGGAATTGTGCAACTTCTCTAGAAGATCCGTTGCAAGTCTGTCAGTCCAGACTAAACCAAAAACAGGATATGCTCCTTTTCCTTTGAGGAGGGCTTCTCACTATGCCTTCCACCAGAAGCTCAAAATCTTAATCATGATACAAGATTAAAGACAAGCTTGTTTCTTAGCTTGGATTCAGGCAAAGACAGAAGAGTCAGTATTACCCTAATCACCGACACACTTTATTTTCTTTTTTTCCCCCCTCTTTTCTCCTTAAGGGATTGTGAGAACCAAACAGATACTAAGAATATTGGGGTCTACTCTTACCATAAAGTCTCTTGACTTGGCTGCCTATAGCTGGAACTAGCACCCCGTTCTCCATGTAGCCTTTTGAGGAAGCCACCTGTATCACTCATAAATGAATAAGCACACTGGAGACTAGTGAACTGCATGCCTAGGTGTCTGTCAAACTGCAGTAGTGCTAATAGATAAGGCTCTTCTAAAGCACCCCAGCATCTGTATGCTGCATAAATAAGTCAGTCCCAGACAGCACAATGTAATGTGCATTAATCTTTTTCTCATGAACTCCTCAAAATGCATCATGGTTCTACATCTGGTAACAGGCCTGATCCAAACAGTGTGGGTAGAAGCTACATCCTGCTCTGCAACGCACTCTGCCAGGTAATTCAGGACAGCTCTGTTTCTTCATCCCTGAACACACAGTGGACACGTTTCTTTGCATTGTAATACACCTGCCCGCAGCGCAGACGCGGCTCATCTTGCTGGTACCAGAGCTCTTCACTGAACTCTGGGAAGAAGAAGGCAATTTCTCTGCTGGCTGATGCTGGTGAATCTGTTAGAACAAAGACAAGTGGATACAAAGGGTACCTCAAATAGACTAAGCCTCAGAGTTGAGAATGTAAAGTGCCAGGCTTTGTGTCACCAAAGAAGTGCAAATGGATTCTGCAAAAGTGAGAAAATTATTAACTTTGATTCCCAGAGCAGGAGGTGAGCAAAGACAGAGCAAATAGCACCATTCATGTGTACAGAGCTCCAGTCCTTACCCAGCACTAGCCCTACCTGAGCCATGCGTGGTGTTCCTGGTGTCTGTAAGGCCATAAGTTCCTCGGATGGAGTCCGGCACACAGTTTCGGGCTCGAAATACTTTGGTGGGTCCCATAAGGGATCTCCAGAGGGCGATAGCATTTTCATGAGCCAAGATATAAGCCCACATGGGGCCGCTACGAGAAGGAACAGGGGAGATCAGAAGTAGATAAGGTTACAGCAGGGAACAGCTTCTCTGTTCCCTGTTTTGCTGTATAAACACAGCAAAAGCAAAGCAGCAGGAAAGTGCAACTGGCACATGGTGCTCAGCAGAAGGAGATTCAGGCCAGCCACTTCACCAAACAGTGAGACCACAGTTTAGTAGCAAGGTATTTGCTCCAAGTACCAACTTCCAGAGGACAGTACCCTGAGCTACTGCACAGATCTCTTTGCTGTCACAGCAAGGCTGGTCCCTGGTGCTTCCCTGGCCCTGAGCCCGCCTTCCCTTGAGAGTGCCACAGCGCTGTCTCCTGCGCAGAGACATCCCCCACCGGCAGCCACCCTGCAGGGCACGGGGCTCTCCTTACACACAGAGCTCTCCACCCGCAAAACAAAGCGAGCTCCCTCCTTATGCCCAGCACCGCTGCAGCCCGCAGCCTACCTGGCCATGAACTCCACGAGTCGCTGATAGAAGAACCGCCCTACGGAAGAAACAAGGCCTGAGCGGCGGCCCTGCTCCTCCCTGACCCCCTGCCCGGCACCAGCGAGCGCCTAGGGGAAGCGACGGCTCCGGCTCCCCGCCGGCCCGCGAGTTCCCGGGGGAAGTAGCAGCCCGGCCTACCCGCGTGCTCTCGGTAGAAGCGGCGGCTCTGCTCCCGGCCACAGCGCAGCTCCTTGGCGCGCACGATGAGGAAGCGATGGCTGAGGATGATCTCATGCACGGCCTGCGGACAGAGGCGCAGCGCTGGGACCGACCGGCCGGGCCGGGCCGGGCCGGGCGGAGCCTCGGCCGCCTCTGCTCACCTCCAGCACCAGCGGATGCGCCACCGCATCCGGCTTGAGCAGCGCCAGCGTCAGCTGCAACGGCCTCGCCACCGCCATGCCTGCCGTCGCGCCGGTGACATCATACGGCGGGGCGGGGCCGGAGGAGGGCGGGGCCGTGACGGGGGCGGAGCCGTGAGGGGGCGGGGCTGAGAGTCTTCTCTCGGACGCGGGGCCTGGCCGAGGTCTCGCCCAGAGGCGGGTCCGGAGGCGGGTCCGGAGGCGGGTCCGGAGCTGCGGCCGTGGACGGGGTCTCGCCTGTCGCGTAGCAGCGCGGACGCGGCGGCGGCTCCATGGCGGGCCCAGCGGTAGCGGCAGAGCAGGAGCGAGAGCTGGAGCAGGCCCGGGAGCAGGAGCAGGCCCAGGACGAGGCGGCGGGCGCCGAGGAGGCAGTGAAGATCATCTGCCTGGGCGACAGTGCCGTGGGCAAGTCCAAGTGAGTGTCGGCTGCCGGGCGGGCCTGGGGTGCGGCGCGGCCTAACGCTCCGCTTTGCCCGCAGGCTGCTGGAGAGGTTCCTGCTCGACGGCTTGTATCCTTGGCGAGCGGCGGGCCCGGGGGCAGAGTGGGGGCCCGGGAGGGTCCCGGGGCAGAGCGAGGTCCCTGGGGGGCAGAGTGGGGTCGGGTGGGGGCTCCTAGGGCAGAGCAAGGTCTTAGCGGGGTCCCGGGGAAGAGCGGGGTCCCGGGCGGCGGGTCGCGCTCCCTCTCGCTCCTTGACGTGCCGCAGCCGCCCGCAGCAGCTCTCCACGTTTGCGCTGACGCTCTACCAGCACCGCACCCGCGTGCGCGGGAGGCCGGTGCGTGTGGGTAAGGGCTGGAGCGCGTGGGTAGGGGCCGTGCACGTGGGTAGGAGCCGTGGGGCCGCGCCAGGGTGCGGGGTGCGTGGAGGCGGGGGTGCGCGGGGGGTGACCGGCGTGCAGGATGCGCGGGGTGCGGGGGTCGCGGTGGGAGGCAAGGGACCCTGCAGCGGTTCCTGAGCCACAGGGAAGCGGGAGCACTGGCACCGCGGGCAGCGCGTGGGTGTTTCCTACCTCTGGTGCCAGGCCACTAGGGGCACCAAAGAGGGGACCCGCTCCTTTGCTAGTGTGTTTGTAGGAATGCTGCAGTTAATCAGTCAGCATAACTCCTAGCCAAGCATAAGAAGTTCTAGTTTTCCATGTTCTCATTCTCATGGACTACTTCAAATTAATGAGGTGAAACCCAATAGTGACCCAGAGTAGATGGGCTTGGCTTTGCACCTTGAGTGTAGGTTGCGAGAGATGTAGACCTTGAAAAGTCTTTTTTTTTTTTTTTTTTTTTTTTTTCCGTCTTACAGACTTCTGGGACACAGCTGGACAAGAGAGGTTCCAGAGCATGCATGCATCCTATTATCATAAGGCTCATGCTTGTATCATGGTAAGGGTAGTCTCTCAGCTATGATTTGGTGGGATTTAATTAAGTCATTTATACTACCTTATATTTTTTGTCCCTTCTACTTTCTTAAAAAGATTTCCTATGTTGTACCTTTTTCCCTCACCAGATAGAACCGGTGTAGTTGAGAGTTTTTACCTTGTTTTGTCTTCCTGATGTCATCCTTACTACATTCCCTGAGTTTGTTTTCTTCTATATTTGCTTATGGTAGTCGCTGTGTTTCCAGCAAGGAGGTATCTAAAACTGAACCTGCAGCATGACCTCCTGTCAGAAGTGACAGACAAAGGACATCCCTTTCTGATTCTGCAATGTGACTTTTGGATTATGCAGTACAAAACTATTCTGATGTGTTCTGCAGAGGCACCACATAAGACATGCTTGTCTGATCTTCTGCTCTTTCTGTTTTTACTTATGTGGCAGCTTTCCATATTTACATCTCAAGTCTTGTTTTGGGTTTTTTTTTGTTTGTTTTCATTTTTTTTTCTTTCTAAACCACTTAGGTCTCTTGCACTGTACTGCTGCTCTAACTTTTCCCTATTTGTCATTATTTGCGAACATCAGTCAACTTCACTGATATTTTAATGTAAAGGTTAAATTAGAGGAGCCTCACATCTGACCTTACTTAGCATTATAGATTTCTCTCAGTGCTTGTTCATTGTCATGGGTGGGAGTGCTTGTCATGGTGCAAAATAAGAATGTAAAAGAAATATAGAGATTGTTGACAACATAGTGCAAAGAAATTAGTGACTGCATGGTTAAAGACTTGCTAGGGATTCTCCTTTTTATCTTTCATCCTTTCTACGAAAGGCCAGTTTCTACTGTTGTCCTGCTTAAACAGTTGTAAGTGATTCGTAGGACACTCCAAGGAATGCTACCTCAAATCTTTTAATCCAGTTGGAATACCCTTCTCCAGATCTTCCTTTCATTTGCTGTGTTTGCAGTATTATATCCTTAAATAAAGACTGGGAGAACACAGAACAGGGCAAATTCTGATTCTGTACAAGTGCTTGGTGAAGTGGGTTGATCAGGAACTGTCCTGCTATAGGCCACTTGATAGCTGCTTCTCTTTTGGAAGGTGTTTGACGTTCAGCGGAAAGTCACCTACAAGAACTTGAGCAGCTGGTACAAGGAGCTGAGAGAGTTCCGCCCAGAGATACCTTGTATTGTAGTGGCCAACAAAATTGATGGTGAGTATATATTTTCATCTTCTCAGGGTTATGATGTGGTTCTTTTCTGACTTGGCTGGTGACAAAATGTCATTTGTCTGTTTGGTTCAGATGAGTTCTTGAATATACATTGGTGGGTTTTAGGGCATGACTGATCTTACCTAGTGGAAGATTTTCCTCTAGGATGAGTCAAGATAGCCTTGGATCCACTGACTGTGCAGGGACTCCAAGGCAAATTGACCTGATATGGGAATCCATATTGTAAACACTGCATCTGTGTAGGTGAATCCTGCTCTTAGTTTTTCCATGTGAGAATAGGGAGTGTTTCAGGAAACTCTCTCCCGTGCTTTGTTTGCTGTACTTCACTAATATAAGGAAATAATCAGTCTACAGCTCTTAGCATAGATCCAGCCTGCCAAATCGTTTATCCAGCTTCCTGCTTTCTGCAAGGAGGTAGGGAACATCTCCCTAGGCAATGTTCCCTGGCAAGCTTTTGGAGTCTGAACTACTTCTACTGTTGCTTCCATTAGAAAAGACAGATAGTCTGGAGTCATTCTCCTTATATGTTGGTATACGGACTGTTTTTCTATCAAAACTTTGAGCTAATACTGCTGTCTCAACATGGCCTGTAGGTATCTTGTAGATTTGTTTCATAATTGAAAAAAAAACTTGCCTACTGAGGTTAGAGTAGACAGACCTATATATATATCAGTGGAGCCATTTCTGTGTTGTGAGCCTATCCTTGCTTCACAGGAATATAGGCAATGTGCCATAAAGATAGTGACCACATATGCTTAAAAAGTGCAAAGTGGAGGGAGAGGCATGATTGATATTGGGTCAGATCATGTGGACACAATAAAATTCACATGCGTATATCTGGAAAACATTCACAGCTACACTCAGCAAGTGAACTGCTTTTTTCCTGCTGCAAAGCATTATTCACTTACAGTACATCAGAATCCATCTGTGTTTTAGTTACAAACAACAAAAACTCTTGCCTTTGTGTATTTTCTTGTCAACTGTTTGCTGATGCAGTCACTTTTAAAATCCTCTGAATCTTGAGGAGGACTGTCCTGGCCTAACATTGCAGTGAGGAGACCCTAACTCCTAGATCAGGCTCTCTTCCACCAACCCATGCCTATGCTGTTATTCTGCCTACAGTGTCTACTCTTACGATGATGTCTCAGTGAATGCTTTTTATTTTTTTTCCTCCAGCGGATATGAAGGTGACCCAGAAAAGCTTCAATTTTGCCCGGAAATACAATTTGCCCTTTTACTTTGTGTCTGCTGCAGATGGCACTAATGTAGTGAAGGTAAAACACAGTTATTTGACTCAGGGTCCATGAAAGTTCAATACAGTCCGATGACATAGAGATTGCTGAAGGCACAGATTGCAGAAGAGGGGCTATCACTTCTGGATGGTTACTTATGATGGTTCTGGTAGCTATAGGTTGCTGCAGAATTTTTCCTTAGAGTGTGGAAATAGACAGTTTCCCTGTCTTGATGAAACCCCGCGTCCTTTACTTTGAGTAACAAGCACTCTCCTTTTCATCAGCTCTTCAATGATGCTATTGAACTGGCAATTGTTTACAAACAGAATTCAGGTGATTTCATGGATGAAGTGATGCGAGAGCTAGAGGTAAGAAAACTGTATACTTACTGCACTCTTCCCTCTCCTAAGTGCTTAGCAGCTCTACCCTTTTTCCCCTCAGGGAAAACTGAGAGCATGCATCAAAGGGTGAAACTTTGCTTGCTTGAAGAGAGTTGCTTTATGCTGGTGATACTATGGGGTTTGTGTGTTGCCCATGTCTAGTTTGGAATGGACGAGGTGGTGGTGACACTCAGGAGAGCTCATGCTGTCCTAGACAGAGTTTGTAAATACCACAGCAAAACAGAACATGGTTGTTGCTCTCATGCTTCTCAGAGTTTCTTGTCTTGCTCGTTTTCAGAGCTTTGACCTACAGAAGAAGAGTGAGGACTTCTCAGAAACAGAGGAGAATTGCCCTGAAGAGAAGCCCCCATCCGCTTAACACTTTGGATCCCAAGTTTGTTGTTTCCCATTTCTCTGGATTTCTGGGGTTAGTTAGAGCTGGCTTTCAAGGAGGAAAGTGGTCTTCTCATCCATTTGATACTCTGGTGGTGAACAGCTGGGCCTTTCTCCTTCTTGCAGTGATTGTCTGGGCATGACCTTCCTTGACCTGGCCCTGCTTCCCCTGCACACTGTGGTCAAGGAGAGGGCAAGAAGAGGCACATGGTTGCTGGTTGTGGCATGGTCAGTAGAGGCTGAGCTTGCTGGAAGAGCTGAGCCACTTTTGGATCTGCAGGGAAGAGTCCTGTCAAGATGCTTTAATAGTACCTACTGGAGAAAAAAAAGAAGAACTTTTTATAAAGCTTTGAGCTTGGTTCTGCACTTTTGTTATAGGGCATCCAGTTCCTGCAAAACATGGGTCAAACTGCCCAAGCACCCCATTGCTTTATAGCTTATCTAATGCTACCTCTCCCTCCACCCATTTGGTCTCTGCTGCACTGTTTCTCTGTGTTTCCCTTCCCATTCTGCTATGGAGCAGCCAAATCCAGTGCACTGCTGGACTCAGGGAATTTCTCTTTTAAGGCATGCTAGAGCTGAATGAGGTGGACTCTCAAACCAGAAAGTTTCTCCCACCCTAGTCTGATGCAGATGGCTGCTGCTATTCCAGTGTATGGATCCAAAGGCTTAATATGTATTCCAAAGAGCCAGATACATCCTTAAACATGCACACACATACTCGACTCATATGACTCGCAAAACTGATTAGAACAATTATTAGATAATCACGGATACTGGAGAAGACACCGCTCTTGAACAGCATTCACGTGAACATAACTGAGTTCTTTTCTTCTACAGCTGAAACATGTACAGATACTTGAGAGGAGAATGTTCAGAGGATGGGACCAAACTCCTCTCGATGGTGGCCAGCGACAGAACTAGAGGTAATGGGTACAAACCGAAATACATGAAATTTCGTTGCATATGAGGAAGAACTTCTTTACTCTTAGGGATGCAGAGCACTGGAACAGGCTGCCTAGAGAGGTTGTGGAGTCTCCTTTAGAGATATTGCAAACCCACCTGGATGTGACCCTGTGTCACATGCTCAAGGTGTCCCTGCTTGAGCAGGGGAGTTGGATTGGATAATCTCTAGAGGTCCCTTCCAACCTTAACCATTTTGTGATTCTATGATTGATGTTCATTAGTGAAGCATAAACATTTTCCTTACTTCTTAAACTTGCAAGCAGCTCACTTCCTCGATCACTTGAATATTACCATTAAGGCTAATTAAGGACACTCAGCCTTTCTAATATCCATACCCAGATGCCAGACTACTTAGTCATCAGTTCAGACCTTGGGCTTTTCCAGATGTGCCTCTCATCTTGTCTATGTGCTCTTCTAACTTGACATTTGCTTGTGAATTGCACATGCACAGAGGGATCCTCCCAGTACCTGGCCCTAGATGCCTGGTGTTTCCAACTCCTGGCTCCCAGGCCAGTGGGACCCTAAGACCTGTGTTCTGTTTTCCTGGTGCTGGCAGGCAGGCCTTTTGACACACACACACACAGGGAACGGAGCAGAGCTACACAGAAAATGATTTCAAATAGATTTTATAAAAAAGCTAACAGACTGCTGATTAGCTGCAAAGCTCAGGTAGTTGAGCAGTCTGTTTATGTATGACTGGCGTTTTTATTCCCCCACACTCTCCATTTTCCCGTTCTTATACTTCCCCTTCATCTCCCTTGACCTCTTCCTTTCTCCACTGTAGTCTTCTTCCAAATAACCCACAGCCAGTAGCTTTTTCCTGTTGGCTCCCAGTTTTCACAGAATCACACAATGGTTAAGGTTGGAAGGGACCTCTAGAGATCACCTAGTAAAACCCCTCTGCACAAGCAGGGACACCCAGAGCACGTGGCACAGGGTGGCATCCAGGCAGGTTTTGAAGATCTCCAGAAAAGGAGACTCCACAGCCTCTCTGGGCAGCCTGTTCCAGGGCTCTGTCACCCTCACAGTAAAGAAGTTATTCATAACATGGAAATGGAACTTCCTGTGTTGTAACTTGCACCCGTTACGCCTTCTCTGTCACTGGCCACCACGGAGAAGAGTTTGGCCCCATCCTCCCTACATTCACCCCTCAGGTACTTGCACATGTTGATGAGATCTCCTCTCAATCTTCTCTTCTGTAGGCTAAACAGGTCCAGCTTGCTTAGTCTTTCCTCATACGATAGATGCTGCAGTCCCTTCATCATCTTTGTGGCACTGTGCGGGACCCTCTCAAGAAGCTTAATGTCCTTCTTGTACTGGGGGGCCCAGAACTGCACTCAATACTCCAGGTGTGACCTCACCAGAGCTGAGGAGAGGGGGAGGATCCCCTCCCTCAACCTGTTGGCAACACTTCTGTGATGTGGGGCAGGATCTCATTGGCCTTCTTGGCCACGAGGGCACGTTGCTGCCTCACGGTTAACTTGTTGTCAACCAGGACTCCCAGATCCCTCTCTGTGGAGCTGCTTTCCAGTAGGTCAACCCCTAATCTGTACTGGTGCCGGGGTTATTCTCCCCTAAGTGCAGGACCCCTGCGGGACACCACTGACCACAGGCTTCCAACTAGACTGGGCCCATTTATCTGCACCCTCTGGGCTCTGCCATCCAGCCACTCCTCAATCCACTTCACTGTCCACTTGTCCAGTCCACACTTCCTGAGTTTTCCTATGAGGACGTTATGGCATACAGTGTCGAAAGCCTTCCTGAAGTCAAGGTAGACAACACCCACGGCTCTCCCATCGTCCATCCAGCCGGTCACCTCATTGTAGAAGGCTATCAGGTTCGTCAGACAAGACTTCCCCTTGGTGAATCCATGCTAACTACTCCTGATCACCTTCTTTTCCTTGACATACCTAGAGATGGTCTCTAGGATGAGCTGCTCCATCACCTTTCCAGGGCAACTCTTTGCCTTTGTGGGCAACTGGCTGCACACAGGCTCACTTTTCAGGTGCTATCTGTGGAAATCCCAGCCATGCCCTCAAGATGGAACTGGACTGAGGCAAGGTCAGCTCTGAGAGTAGGCAAATTTATTTCTAGAATTGAGTAAAGGTTCAGGGTTTGTGGTCAGTCGCAAGGTTAGGGGAGGTGGGCAGGGCAGCACAAGCCTTTGGCCCTGGGGTTCTTCTGGCTCAATGGGCGTTGCCAGAGGAGAAAATGGTTACCACACGCTGCCCCGGATCCCGTTTGTCCTGCTCAGGGCTTTTTTCCCTTTAGGATGCTTAGCAGCTGCTGCACCCCAGTAAAAAATTCCACAAGCTTGTGGGTTGGGTATGGGCAGGGATCAGGCTGGACTGACTGTGTTGGCACTGGCTTATGGTATTGGCTGTAGCCAGAGTATGAATGGCCCCATTTCCGTAATGATTCTTGCCGTGACTGTTTTGGCCTTGGCCTAGGGAGTTGGCTGAAACCAGAGGATGAACGACTCCATCTCCGTGATGATTCTTGCAGTGTGCTTATGTGGCTCAAGATCCAGTTGTAATACCGCTGAACAGCGCTGTAGACTCCGGGTTGTTGCATTCTTGCGCAGCCATATCCCCAGCTGGTGACACCAACAAGCCAATAGTACTCGCCAACTGGATCTTTGCATACGAGGGGGCCACCGCTGTCACCCTGCAGTGCAGGAGAGAAGTGTGAGGTGTTGCTTGGTGGGTTGTATGGGGGATTGTGGCAGGGCTCTCCCTGCCGTTGTGCTCTGGCGTGTTGTCCTTTCCTACCTGGCAAGTGTCGATGCCACCTTCCTGATAGCCAGCACACACGTGAGTGTCCACGATGACCCCTGCGTACCATTCGCTGCTGTTGCAGATGTGGTTGTCAATGAGGTGGACAGGGGCCTCCTGAAGGATGTGAGGTGCTTCTAGAGCTGTGCCTATAAAAAGGAATCGGCATCTGGCAGCTCGTTGCTGTTTCTGCATCCCTGTGTGGCTGAACACCTTCCCCAAGTCCTGGCTTTGGGTCTTGAGGGGCTTCCCTTCTGTCTTGCTTTGGGTAATGGGCTAAGGCCATCTCTCTACAAGTGTACGTCCCATTGGCTTCTCCTGGTAGCCCAGTCCCACCTCGACAGCACGCTGTGCCTGCCCTTGGGGAACACCAGCACTTGTTGGGAACTCACCTCCTTCGAACGTGGCACCCCAACCACCGACGTAGCAAGGTGACAGCCCTGGCACTTGTAGCGCGTTATCAGGGACACATGCCACCTGTACATAATGGCCGCACTGCACAGGTTGGTCCAGCTGCAGCAGTGCAATGTCGTTTAGCTCTGTGATTGGATCGTAATGTTCATGCATAATTAGCCGCTTAAGATGGCGCACTTGGCCCTCAGGGCCCAGCTGTTGCAAATCGGAGGTACCAGCCACCACGCGCCACATCTCAAAATGGCTGGAAGGGAGATGGAGAGAGGGGTTAGAGAGGGCAGAGCCAGGGTATCAGCCTGTCTTGTGTGGATGTCCCGGGTCCTTGAGCCACCTTACCTGCCGCGTACGAAGCAGTGAGCTGCTGTGAGGACCCACTGGGAGGTGATGAGAGATCCTCCACAAAGGTGTCCAGTACCTATTCCCCAGGGGACCTGGATGCTGACAATCCAGGGCCAGGAGCCTGGCTGAGCATCCCAACCACCCACAACACGCATCCCGCTGTAGTAGAAAGACTCAGCACGGGTTCCGCAGCCCTGTCTGTAAGCAGAAAGTGGTTAGTGCAGTGCTCGTTGGCTCCCTGTTCCCCTCACGTGGAGGGTCCTCCTGCTCCCTCCCCAGGAGGTAGCATGTGGACAGCATGGGCAAGGCAGCCACAGCCCTGCAGCAGGATGTGCAGGGTACTGGAGAGGGCTGAGCCCCCTGCCCTGGGCCAGATGCCTCCTGTGCAGCCCTGGGCCACCAGGCTCCCTGTGGGGCTCTCCCAAAGCCTTGGGCCACTTACAGACAGGTGTCATATGCGTCCTGTGTGGGCCAGCACGCGGCCAGCACCAAGAGGAAGGGAAACAACCTCATCTTCGCCAGTAGCATGAGGCAGCTGCTGGTCGCGCCGAGTGGCAGCGGAGCCGGTTCCGGCAGTGTCCGTTGGGCTGGTGCCGTGTCACTGAGCCCATGTCACAGAGCAGCTGGTTCCAGAGCACTGGGCTCCTGGTGGGGCCCACGCCAACAGCGGGGTTGGGGCCCGGGATGTGAATGGGAGCGAGGCAGCCGCTCTGGGCGCTGCGATGGGGTGTGATAGGCAGCCCCGCTGGACACGGCAGGGGTGGGGATGAGGGTGCATGGCCAGGGCAGAGTGCTGCCTCTGCTAAGGTTGCTTCTGGCTGTGGCAGGCACACAGAGATGGTCGTGTAGAAGAGGTCCAGCACACCCAGATGACAGCAGTCATTTACACAAAACAGTCAAAGGCACATGCAGCGCAGTCCTGCCTGGCCACATTATACTAACACCATGTGGCAGGATTTATGTACTCACTGTTGACGAGCAATAGCGCCGTTCTGGTTCAGCACAGCCCGGGGTCGCAGAGCTGCTGAGTCCCTTGGTGTCTGCATGCAGTGCTCTAACAATACCAGGGTTAGGTGTTAACTACACCTCACACCTCAGCAGAGATGGGCAGGAGCTTGAGGTGCGCCCATGGCTGACCGCTGAACGCCTCCAATGGAAGAAGAGTCAGAGGAGATGGGCAAGAGTGAGGTGCCCATGAAGTTCACGAGTAACGAAGGATGTGACTGACCGCAGTGTTTGCTGACTTTATTTCAACACAAAGAGGACTGGAAGGTGGCCTTTTCCTTTTTACAAGAACAACTATGTCAAATGCTTGCATCAACTGACTGCCTCTCAGTTGAGTGGATGAACTGGTGTAAAGGCTTTTCCCTGAGTTCATCCAAAGAGATTGAATGTCTCCCTGAGTTAGCCAGAACAGCATGGGGGAAGTGTGTAGGTGGCTCAGCTCAACATAGAGTATAAAAGCTGAACAACTAACAAAAGGAACCCTGTTCAAAGATCCACAACTAGTGGGGAGACACGGGAGCTACCTCAGTAAGCAGGGTACACACGTCTTTGCCAACAGGTTGGCAGGCCTGGTTAGGAGGGCTTTAAACTAGGCAAGATGGGGAAGGGGAGAGTTCCAGTCAGGGTAACGTGGCTCAAGTCGGGATGCCTCCTGTGGGGAAGAGCATATGTGACAGGACTATGGAGGATCCTCTTGCACCTCTCCTGCACGCTCACTTACCTCCCTGAAATGCCTGTACACCAGTGCATGCAGCATGGGGAATAAACAGGAGGAACTGCAGAAGTGTTTGCTATCACAGGGCCTGTTTTGCCAATCGGCGGGTGGGGCAAAAAGAACCGGACACCAATGGAAAGAACTTTCTTGTTTTACTATTAATATTAAGGCAGTACAGAATGATACATTTAACAAAACAAAACAATAAGCTCACTATGCGCTCGGTTTTAGCAACAGACAAAATAAGCAAGGTAACGCACCTAGCCATTGCTATACAAGAAAGAGCATAGTGATTAAGAAAAAGATACATCAGCAATTGCCTAAATACGTTACCATCATGCAGATCCGCAGTGGCTGGGGAGCCCCTGTTGCAGCGAGGATTTGGAGGAACTTCACAACAATTGGGAGGTCTTACATGGTGCATCCACCCATAAGCAAGGTCTCCTAAGTCGCAGCAAGAGGGTCCAGCTTTTATAGAGCCTCATCAGCAAATCATGATAACTGGCATTTTCTTGGTGAGCGGTAACATCTGGTGGGGTCTACTTTCCCTATCATCCGGGACTGGGACTTGGCCAGAGCCCAGGCCTTGGATGGGAGGGTTCCCCTCAAGGTCAAAAAGAGCTGCACAGGAGCCCACAAAGGCTACAGTTTAATAAGCCTATGCACAGGTTAGCATAAGCAGTCCATAGTAGCATAAGCCACTAACAAATAAAGAAGGACTCGCTGGAAATGGGAAGGTCGGGGGTAGCTGTGGCTGCTGTGGAGTTCAGGATCCAGCCAGGAGGAAGCAGGGCAATAAGTAGGACCGCAGCCCTGGACTTCAGAGGAGGGGGTTGGCCTCTTCAGAGACCTACTTGGAGGAATCCCATGGGTTAGAGGCCTGGAAGGAAGAAGGGGTCCAAGAGAGCTACTTCACATTCCAGCATCACTTCCTCCAAGTTCAAGACCGGTGCACCCCTATGAGTAAGAAATGAGGCAGAGGGGACATGAGACCTGTGTGCATGAGCATGGGGCTCTGGGCAAAACTCAAACAGAAGAAGGCAGCATATAGAATGTGGAAAAAGGAGCAGGCTCCCTTGGGAGGAGTATAGGAATGCTGTCACGGTGTGCAGGGATGTGACGAGGAAGGCTAAGGTGCACCTGGCATTAAATCTGGCAAGGGATGTCAAGGACCACAAGAACCGGACAGACTGGACAACTGGGCGGTGAGAAACCTCATGAAGTTCAACAAGGGCTAGCGCAAGCTCCTGCACCTGGGGAGGAATAACCCCTTTAGCATCAGTACAGGCTGGGGACTGACCCTCTGGAGAGCAGCTCTGCGGAGAAGGACCTGGGCAACATGGTGGACGACAAGTTGACCATGAGGCAGCAGGTGCCCTCGTGGCCAAGAAGGCCAATGGGATCTTGGGGTGCATTAAGAAGAGCGTCTCCAGCAGGTCGAGGGAGGGGATCCTGCCCCTCTGCTCAGCCCTGGTGAGGCCACATCTGGAGTATTGTGTCCAGTTCTGGGATCCCCAGTACAAGAGGGACGTGGAACTACTGGAGAGAGTCCAGCGCAGGGCTACGGGGATGAGGAGGGGCCTGGAACATCTGCCCTATGAGGAAAGGCTGAGAGAGCTGGGCCCATACAGCCTGAAGAAAAGAAGGCTGAGAGGGGACCTGATCAGTGTCTATAAGTACCTCAAGGGAGGGAGGACGACGGGGCCAGGCTCTTTTCAGTGGCAGCCAGCGATAGGACAAGAGGAAACGGCCACAAACTGAAGCATCATAATTTCCACAGGAACTTAAGCAAAATATTCTTGACAGTGAGGGTGCCAGAGCGTTGGAGCAGGCTGCCAAAAGAGGAGGTGGAATCTCCTTCTCTGGAGATCTTCAAAATCCGCCAAAATCCCAAGCCCTGTGTCATCTCGTGGGTCTTGTCCCATAACTCCATTACCCAGCTGGGGTGTTTGCTGTGCCCAGGTGAGTGCAGCAGCTGGGTGTGTCTCTGGCAGGTTGTGGAGCAGCCCCTCTCCCCTCTCCCCAGCATACGCACTACCCGCAGTTTGCAAGCCGGGAGTTCACAGGGCGGTCGCGTCGGGGGCCCTTTGGTGATGCTCTCCTGGAGTTCGATGCCTCGGTGGGACACTTGCTGCAGGTGCTGGAGGACAGTGGTCTAACAAACAGGACGCTGGTGTTTTTCACCTCTGACAATGGGTGAGTGCGAATGTCCTGGTTGGTAAGATCCTCCTGCCTTGGTGTGGAGGAGCTGCGATGAGACCTTGGGTGGCTGGGGCACAGGTGTTGCGGGTTGGCATTGCCAAGAGAGATCCTAGTGACCTGGAATGAGGCTGGGGGTGAAGGTTGCTCTGGATAGGACCTGTTACATGAACCCTTTGCCCCTGGGAGCCAGCTGTGCTTCTTGCCATGGACAGAAGCTCCACGGGCCTGGGGCCGGGGTGTGCTGCTGTGATGCCTCCCAGTCTCTTTCCTGTGTTGGTGGCCTTGGTCTCTAGTGTCCTGCTTGGCTATCTGGCACTCCTTGGCCTCCTCAGCCCATCCTGCCTGTTTGAAAGGCTCAGCAGGGTGGCAGGGCTGCACATTGGTGCCTTGTCAGTGTGGCAGCGTGGCCCCACTGTGAGCATTAGGGAGGGGGTAGTGTGGAGCTGCAAGACTGACGGGAGCTGGTTCCTCCCTCTTTGCTCGCAGCCCTTCCACCATGCGGATGGCCCGTGGGGGCAGCTCTGGCCTTCTGAGGTGTGGGAAGGGAACAACATATGAAGGTGGCATGCGGGAACCAGCAGTGGCTTATTGGCCGGGCCGCATCACTCCAGGTGAGACCTGGCCCCGCTCTCCTCTTGCGTGCTGAGGCGGGGCTGTTGTTGCAATTGAGCTCTCCTGGGACCGGTGGAGGAGGGGAGAGAGGTGGTGATGAGGATGGGCATGGGAATGGGATGAGATGCTTGAGCCTCTCCTTGTGCCTTGCTGTGGTGGCAGGAGTGACCCATGAGCTGGCGAGCACCCTGGACATCCTGCCAACACTGACTGCTCTGGCTGGAGCAGCTCTCCCCAGCGTTGCCCTGGACGGCTACGACTTGAGTCCAGTGCTGTTTGGCTCAGGGAAGGTGAGTTTGTTGGGCCAGTTATGGCTAGTGCAGCGCATAGAGGTGGGGTGTGGGAAAGGAGCCTTCTGCCTGGTTAGTAGCCCCAGCCTGAGGGCCTGGGGAGAGCCATGAGCTGAGAGATTTTCTGGTCTTGGGCCAGGCCTGTGCCATGCCATGGAGTTCCCGGGCGTCCCCAGCCTGCTTCGAGGCGTGCTGTAGCAACTGCTGTGTGTTGCCAAGCCAAACGCCCAGGGCTGCAGTGCCAGGACAGAGCCCCGATTTCTCTGAGTTGGGAGCAAATAGGATGCTGCTGCTCGGTGCTGCCTTTGCTCCATCCTGCCTGCGGTATCAGGGCTTCTGTATGACTCCCTACGGTCTCTACGTGGTCCTGTCCCAGCCTCTCTTCCAGCCTCAGTGCTGTGCAGGTGACCTCATCTCGTTTGCTCCCCGCAGAGTCCCCGTCAGACAATGTTCTACTACCTGCCGGCCCCTGATGAGCTGCACGGGCCCTTTGCAGTCAGGCTTGGGAAGTACAAGGCCCATTACTTCACACAAGGTCAGCACTGCCTCCTCTTTTCTACATGGGTGGCTTGGCGCAGTGTGGTTTGGCTGCCCAAAGCTCAATGGGAGGAAACTGAGCTGCGCTTGGGGACTTCTTTTGCAGGCTCCTTTCACAGTGATACTACCCCTGACCAGGCTTGCCATGGATTGACTCCGCTGACTCCCCATGTGCCCCCGCTGCTCTTTGATCTGGAGTCGGACCCTGCTGAGCACTACGATTTGGTGCAGGGTGGCGCAGGGCAAGAAGTTCTGCAAGTGCTGGAGGAGATCAAACTGCAGAAGGCGCTTTCTGAACAGCGCATGGAGTTTGGAGAAAGCCAGATCGGGAAGGGCAGAGACCCTGCCCTGCAGCCCTGCTGCATCCCAGACTGCACCCCCAAGCCCTCCTGCTGCCACTGCTCCTAGCCCTGTGCCTCCCCAGCCCCTTCACACTCCGACCTTGTCCCCAAACTCTGCAGAGCCCTCTGCTAAGCAAACTCAGCTGTAGTGCAGCCTCGAGCCTTGGTTCAGTGCCACCCGGGACTATGGGGTACTGCTGTGGGGAGCCGCATGTGTGGAAGTTCAGTGGGCCTTGCACTCCCCAGTGGATCTCTCGGCCAAGGTCTCCTTGCAGGGGGAAAAAAGGGATTTGCTCAGGAAGGGTCCGTAATACAGCATCATCTCCCGAGTCCACATAAGAAAACACGATGAAGCAAAGGGCATGCCACTCTATTCTCAAATTACAACCTGCTCGGGGGGGGGGGGGGTGTTTGCGAGGGCAGCCTCAGTGGGAACAGACATGGGAGGTACTGCACAACCACTGGACAGGGATTATGAGCACCCAGTTTTGCAGGGATCAGGCTGGGCTGACTGTGTTGGCCGTGGCCTAGGGAGTTGGCTGAAACCAGAGGATGAACGACTCCATCTCCGTGATGATTCTTGCAGTGTGCTTATGTGGCTCAAGATCCAGTTGTAATACCGCTGAACAGCGCTGTAGACTCCGGGTTGTTGCATTCTTGCGCAGCCATATCCCCAGCTGGTGACACCAACAAGCCAATAGTACTCGCCAACTGGATCTTTGCATACGAGGGGGCCACCGCTGTCACCCTGCAGTGCAGGAGAGAAGTGCGAGGTGTTGCTTGGTGGGTTGTATGGGGGATTGTGGCAGGGCTCTCCCTGCCGTTGTGCTCTGGCGTGCTGTCCTTTCCTACCTGGCAAGTGTCGATGCCACCTTCCTGATAGCCAGCACACACGTGAGTGTCCACGATGACCCCTGCGTACCATTCGCTGCTGTTGCAGATGTGGTTGTCAATGAGGTGGACAGGGGCCTCCTGAAGGATGTGAGGTGCTTCTAGAGCTGTGCCTATAAAAAGGAATCGGCATCTGGCAGCTCGTTGCTGTTTCTGCATCCCTGTGTGGCTGAACACCTTCCCCAAGTCCTGGCTTTGGGTCTTGAGGGGCTTCCCTTCTGTCTTGCTTTGGGTAATGGGCTAAGGCCATCTCTCTACAAGTGTACGTCCCATTGGCTTCTCCTGGTAGCCCAGTCCCACCTCGACAGCACGCTGTGCCTGCCCTTGGGGAACACCAGCACTTGTTGGGAACTCACCTCCTTCGAACATGGCACCCCAACCACCGACGTAGCAAGGTGACAGCCCTGGCACTTGTAGCGCGTTATCAGGGACACATGCCACCTGTACATAATGGCCGCACTGCACAGGTTGGTCCAGCTGCAGCAGTGCAATGTCGTTTAGCTCTGTGATTGGATCGTAATGTTCATGCATAATTAGCCGCTTAAGATGGCGCACTTGGCCCTCAGGGCCCAGCTGTTGCAAATCGGAGGTACCAGCCACCACGCGCCACATCTCAAAATGGCTGGAAGGGAGATGGAGAGAGGGGTTAGAGAGGGCAGAGCCAGGGTATCAGCCTGTCTTGTGTGGATGTCCCGGGTCCTTGAGCCACCTTACCTGCCGCGTACGAAGCAGTGAGCTGCTGTGAGGACCCACTGGGAGGTGATGAGAGATCCTCCACAAAGGTGTCCAGTACCTATTCCCCAGGGGACCTGGATGCTGACAATCCAGGGCCAGGAGCCTGGCTGAGCATCCCAACCACCCACAACACGCATCCCGCTGTAGTAGAAAGACTCAGCACGGGTTCCGCAGCCCTGTCTGTAAGCAGAAAGTGGTTAGTGCAGTGCTCGTTGGCTCCCTGTTCCCCTCACGTGGAGGGTCCTCCTGCTCCCTCCCCAGGAGGTAGCATGTGGACAGCATGGGCAAGGCAGCCACAGCCCTGCAGCAGGATGTGCAGGGTACTGGAGAGGGCTGAGCCCCCTGCCCTGGGCCAGATGCCTCCTGTGCAGCCCTGGGCCACCAGGCTCCCTGTGGGGCTCTCCCAAAGCCTTGGGCCACTTACAGACAGGTGTCATATGCGTCCTGTGTGGGCCAGCACGCGGCCAGCACCAAGAGGAAGGGAAACAACCTCATCTTCGCCAGTAGCATGAGGCAGCTGCTGGTCGCGCCGAGTGGCAGCGGAGCCGGTTCCGGCAGTGTCCGTTGGGCTGGTGCCGTGTCACTGAGCCCATGTCACAGAGCAGCTGGTTCCAGAGCACTGGGCTCCTGGTGGGGCCCACGCCAACAGCGGGGTTGGGGCCCGGGATGTGAATGGGAGCGAGGCAGCCGCTCTGGGCGCTGCGATGGGGTGTGATAGGCAGCCCCGCTGGACACGGCAGGGGTGGGGATGAGGGTGCATGGCCAGGGCAGAGTGCTGCCTCTGCTAAGGTTGCTTCTGGCTGTGGCAGGCACACAGAGATGGTCGTGTAGAAGAGGTCCAGCACACCCAGATGACAGCAGTCATTTACACAAAACAGTCAAAGGCACATGCAGCGCAGTCCTGCCTGGCCACATTATACTAACACCATGTGGCAGGATTTATGTACTCACTGTTGACGAGCAATAGCGCCGTTCTGGTTCAGCACAGCCCGGGGTCGCAGAGCTGCTGAGTCCCTTGGTGTCTGCATGCAGTGCTCTAACAATACCAGGGTTAGGTGTTAACTACACCTCACACCTCAGCAGAGATGGGCAGGAGCTTGAGGTGCGCCCATGGCTGACCGCTGAACGCCTCCAATGGAAGAAGAGTCAGAGGAGATGGGCAAGAGTGAGGTGCCCATGAAGTTCACGAGTAACGAAGGATGTGACTGACCGCAGTGTTTGCTGACTTTATTTCAACACAAAGAGGACTGGAAGGTGGCCTTTTCCTTTTTACAAGAACAACTATGTCAAATGCTTGCATCAACTGACTGCCTCTCAGTTGAGTGGATGAACTGGTGTAAAGGCTTTTCCCTGAGTTCATCCAAAGAGATTGAATGTCTCCCTGAGTTAGCCAGAACAGCATGGGGGAAGTGTGTAGGTGGCTCAGCTCAACATAGAGTATAAAAGCTGAACAACTAACAAAAGGAACCCTGTTCAAAGATCCACAACTAGTGGGGAGACACAGGAGCTACCTCAGTAAGCAGGGTACACACGTCTTTGCCAACAGGTTGGCAGGCCTGGTTAGGAGGGCTTTAAACTAGGCAAGATGGGGAAGGGGAGAGTTCCAGTCAGGGTAACGTGGCTCAAGTCGGGATGCCTCCTGTGGGGAAGAGCATATGTGACAGGACTATGGAGGATCCTCTTGCACCTCTCCTGCACGCTCACTTACCTCCCTGAAATGCCTGTACACCAGTGCATGCAGCATGGGGAATAAACAGGAGGAACTGCAGAAGTGTTTGCTATCACAGGGCCTGTTTTGCCAATCGGCGGGTGGGGCAAAAAGAACCGGACACCAATGGAAAGAACTTTCTTGTTTTACTATTAATATTAAGGCAGTACAGAATGATACATTTAACAAAACAAAACAATAAGCTCACTATGCGCTCGGTTTTAGCAACAGACAAAATAAGCAAGGTAACGCACCTAGCCATTGCTATACAAGAAAGAGCATAGTGATTAAGAAAAAGATACATCAGCAATTGCCTAAGTACGTTACCATCATGCAGATCCGCAGTGGCTGGGGAGCCCCTGTTGCAGCGAGGATTTGGAGAAACTTCACAACAATTGGGAGGTCTTACATGGTGCATCCACCCATAAGCAAGGTCTCCTAAGTCGCAGCAAGAGGGTCCAGCTTTTATAGAGCCTCATCAGCAAATCATGATAACTGGCATTTTCTTGGTGAGCGGTAACATCTGGTGGGGTCTACTTTCCCTATCATCCGGGACTGGGACTTGGCCAGAGCCCAGGCCTTGGATGGGAGGGTTCCCCTCAAGGTCAAAAAGAGCTGCACAGGAGCCCACAAAGGCTACAGTTTAATAAGCCTATGCACAGGTTAGCATAAGCAGTCCATAGTAGCATAAGCCACTAACAAATAAAGAAGGACTCGCTGGAAATGGGAAGGTCGGGGGTAGCTGTGGCTGCTGTGGAGTTCAGGATCCAGCCAGGAGGAAGCAGGGCAATAAGTAGGACCGCAGCCCTGGACTTCAGAGGAGGGGGTTGGCCTCTTCAGAGACCTACTTGGAGGAATCCCATGGGTTAGAGGCCTGGAAGGAAGAAGGGGTCCAAGAGAGCTACTTCACATTCCAGCATCACTTCCTCCAAGTTCAAGACCGGTGCACCCCTATGAGTAAGAAATGAGGCAGAGGGGACATGAGACCTGTGTGCATGAGCATGGGGCTCTGGGCAAAACTCAAACAGAAGAAGGCAGCATATAGAATGTGGAAAAAGGAGCAGGCTCCCTTGGGAGGAGTATAGGAATGCTGTCACGGTGTGCAGGGATGTGACGAGGAAGGCTAAGGTGCACCTGGCATTAAATCTGGCAAGGGATGTCAAGGACCACAAGAACCGGACAGACTGGACAACTGGGCGGTGAGAAACCTCATGAAGTTCAACAAGGGCTAGCGCAAGCTCCTGCACCTGGGGAGGAATAACCCCTTTAGCATCAGTACAGGCTGGGGACTGACCCTCTGGAGAGCAGCTCTGCGGAGAAGGACCTGGGCAACATGGTGGACGACAAGTTGACCATGAGGCAGCAGGTGCCCTCGTGGCCAAGAAGGCCAATGGGATCTTGGGGTGCATTAAGAAGAGCGTCTCCAGCAGGTCGAGGGAGGGGATCCTGCCCCTCTGCTCAGCCCTGGTGAGGCCACATCTGGAGTATTGTGTCCAGTTCTGGGATCCCCAGTACAAGAGGGACGTGGAACTACTGGAGAGAGTCCAGCGCAGGGCTAGGAGGATGACCAGTGGCCTGGAACATCTGCCCTATGAGGAAAGGCTGAGAGAGCTGGGCCCATACAGCCTGAAGAAAAGAAGGCTGAGAGGGGACCTGATCAGTGTCTACAAGTACCTCAAGGGAGGGAGGACGACGGGGCCAGGCTCTTTTCAGTGGCAGCCAGCGATAGGACAAGAGGAAACGGCCACAAACTGAAGCATCATAATTTCCACAGGAACTTAAGCAAAATATTCTTGACAGTGAGGGTGCCAGAGCGTTGGAGCAGGCTGCCAAAAGAGGAGGTGGAATCTCCTTCTCTGGAGATCTTCAAAATCCGCTTGGACGCAATCCTGTGTAACATGCTCTAGGTGACCCTGCGCGTGCAGGGGGGTTGGACTAGGTGATCTCTAGAGAACACTTCCAACCTTTATACTTCTATGATTCTAAGAAGGGCTTCCTCAAACCCATCAGTAGCAAAAAGAAGACTAGGGGAAACATGAGCCCACTGCAGAATGGGGTGGGTGCCCTGGTGACAAAGGATACAGAGAAGGCAGAGTTACTGAATGCCTTCTTTGCTTCAATCTTTACTAAGGCCAGCCCTCTGGAATCCCAGACACTGGCAGCAGGAGATGTCTAGAGAAAGGAAGACTTGCCCTTGGTTGAGGAAGATCAGGTTAGTGATTGCATAGGCAAAGCTAACAGCCACACATCCATAGGCCTTGATGAGATGCATCCAAGAGCGCTGTGAGAGCTGCCGGATATTATTGGTAAGCCACTCTGCCAGGGGAGACATTGGGAAGAATTTCTACATGGAAAGAGTAATCAAGCATTGGAACAGGCTGCTTGGGGAAGTGGTGGAGTCACCGTCCCTGGCAGTGTTGAAGAAGCATGTAGATGAGACCCTTAGGGACATGGTTTGGTTTGGCAGGATGGTGTTGAAGGGCTTACGGCTGGACTCGATGATCTCAAAGGTCTTTTCCAACCATAATCATTCTAGGATTCTATGATTTTATCATTCTTGTAAGGTGAAGGAGATCAGGAGAGGTGCCTGAGGACAGAAGGAAAGCCACTGTCATGCCAGTCTTCAAAAAGGGCAAAAAGGAGGACTCAGGCAACTACGGGCCAGTCAGCCTCAGCTCCCTGTCTGGAAAGGGGATGCAACAGCTTTTCCTGGACATGGAGGACAAGAAGGTGATCAGGAAGAGACAGCATGGATTCATCAAGGGAACTCAAGCTGAACCAATCTGATAGCCCTCTATGATGGAATGACTGGCTGGGTGGAGGAGAGCAGGGGAAGTTGTCTACCTTGACTGCAGCAAGGCTGTCGACACCGTCTCCCGCAACATCTTCAAAGGCAAGCTCAGGACATACGGACTAGGTATGTGGACCGTGAGGTGGACTGAAAGCTGCCTGGCTGGCAGAGCTCGGGGGCTTGTGATCAGTGGTGCAGTCTAGTAGGAGGCCAGTGTCCCCATGGGGTCAGTATCGGCTCCAGTCCTGTTCACTTTATGCATCAATGACTTGGATGAAGGACAGAGCGCCCCGTCAGCAAGTTTGCTGATGATACCAAACTAGGAGAAGTGGCTGATACAAGAAAGGGCTGTGCTGCCCTTCAGAGAGACCTCGACAGGCTGGAGAGATGGGCAGAACTCACGAAGTTCAACTAAGGCAAATGCAGGGTCCGGCCGCTGGGGAGGAATAACCCCAGGACCAGGACAGGCTGGGGAACGACCTGCTGGGGAGCAGCTCTGCGGAAAAAGACGTGGGCGCCCTGGGGGACAGCAGGCAGCCCAGGGCGGCTGTGGAGGCTCCCTGCCTGGAGAGGCCCCGAGGCCGCCTGGGGCCGGCCCCGCGCCGCGCTCTGCAGGGCGGCTCCGCCCGGCCGCCTCGCGGCCCCTTTAAGGGGCAGCCGCGGCGGCCTACAGCTCCCGGCACGCCTCGCGCGGTCACGTGGCCGCCCGCGCCCGCGCCCGTCAGGGGTCGGCGGCAGGTGCAGCGGCGGCGCCTCGCTCTGGCCTACGGGTGCCGGGCGGGCTGGGCGCGCGGCGGGACGCCCGGGAGCGGCGCCATGCGGCCCTCGCCGTGGGCGCTGGCGCTGCTGGCGCTGCGCGGGGCGGCCGGGGTGCCGCCCAGCTTCGTGCTGCTCCTGGCCGACGACCTGGGCTTCGGGGACCTGGGCAGCTACGGGCACCCGTCGTCGGGCACGCCGCACCTGGACCGCCTGGCCGCCGGCGGGCTCCGCTTCACCGACTTCTACAGCGGCGCCGCCGTGTGCAGCCCCTCGCGGTACGGCGGCGGGCGGCGCCTGCCTGGGCAGCCCGCTCGGCGCGGGGGAGGCCCGCGGGGCGAGGCGCGGGCTGCCGCGCGGCGGTGCCCAACCCCCGCCTCGCCACTCTCGCCCCCAGGGCAGCCCTGCTCACCGGCCGCTTCCAGACGCGCTCCGGGGTCTACCCGGGCGTGTTCAGCCCCGACTCGCGCGGGGGGCTGCCGCTCGCCGAGGTGACCGTGGCGGAGGTGCTGAAGGCGGCGGGCTATTCCACAGCCATGGTTGGCAAGTGGCACCTGGGGCTGGGTGTTAACGGCTCCTTCCTGCCCACCAAGCAGGGCTTTGACCACTTCCTGGGGGTGCCCTATTCCCACGACCAGGTGAGTGCCCGCTGGCCGGCCGGGAGCAGGAGGAGGCGCCAGGGCTGCGCAAGGGTGCTGCCCTGGGAGGCCCCTGCTTGAGGGCGGATGGGCCCAGCTGGGGCTCGCAGGGCAGGCGGGAGGCCGCAAGCCGAGCAGGCGGGTGCCGGTTACAGAGCGTCCCGTGAGGGGCAGCTGCGGTAGGGCCGTGTCCCGGGCTGCGGGTTGCGTTGTGCCTGGAGGTGTCGGCCCCTTGCCAAGCCGTGTGCTAGGGCCTGCGTGCGGGAAACGGGGAAAGGCCTGCGCTGCTGGCGGGAGGAAGTGGTGCTGAGACAGCCTGATCCGCGGGCAGGCTTGGGGGGGGCCCATCCTTGGGCTTCTGAAGGGGCTGCCCGAGGGTGTCTGTGGAGGAGGAGCTGCTGTGAGGCTCTGAGCAACCTGCCTGCGCTGTCCTGCCACACAGATAAAGAACAAAGTGCCTTTTTTTCCCTCCTACCCTACCCTCCCCGCCCCCTTCTCTCTCTCTCTCTGCAGGGTCCATGCCAGAATCTCACTTGCTTCCCACCTGACGTCAAGTGTTTTGGGACTTGTGACCAGGGCTTAGTACCGGTCCCACTGCTCTGGAACCAGAGTATTGTGCAGCAGCCAGTCTCCTTCCCCGACCTAGTACCGCTCTACAACAAGTTTTCCCGGGACTTCATCACTGACTGTGCCCGGAAAGGCGTCCCCTTCCTGCTCTACTATGCCTCCCACGTAGGAGAGGGGAAGGGCTGCCCTGGGTGCAGGGGTGGGGGGGAAGCCTCTGTCCTATGGGCGCTTTGGGAGCACTTTGACTCCTGCGGTCCCAAATGAGTGCTGAGAAGTCAGAACATGGAGGAAAGAAGGGGGAAGACCCTGACGTGAGTGGCTCGGGGCTGGCATTCTTTGTGCTCCAGCCTCATTGCATCGTCCTGGTAATGTTCTTGAGCTGTTTCTACCTGCTGCTTTGCCTGCTCCCCGGAGTAGGAATCTGTACAGGGCAATCTCTGAAACTCCCTGTCCTCTGTGGCCCTGAGCTCCTTTGTGTTATTTCCGAGAGGCGTCTCGGAAGGCTGGCCCCAAGCCCTGTGTCATCTCGTGGGTCTTGTCCCATAACTCCATTACCCAGCTGGGGTGTTTGCTGTGCCCAGGTGAGTGCAGCAGCTGGGTGCGTCTCTGGCAGGTTGTGGAGCAGCCCCTCTCCCCTCTCCCCAGCATACGCACTACCCGCAGTTTGCAAGCCGGGAGTTCACAGGGCGGTCGCGTCGGGGGCCCTTTGGTGATGCTCTCCTGGAGTTCGATGCCTCGGTGGGACACTTGCTGCAGGTGCTGGAGGACAGTGGTCTAACAAACAGGACGCTGGTGTTTTTCACCTCTGACAATGGGTGAGTGCGAATGTCCTGGTTGGTAAGATTCTCCTGCCTTGGTGTGGAGGAGCTGCGATGAGACCTTGGGTGGCTGGGGCACAGGTGTTGCGGGTTGGCATTGCCAAGAGAGATCCTAGTGACCTGGAATGAGGCTGGGGGTGAAGGTTGCTCTGGGTAGGACCTGTTGCATGAACCCTTTGCCCCTGGGAGCCAGCTGTGCTTCTTGTCATGGACAGAAGCTCCACGGGCCTGGGGCCGGGGTGTGCTGCTGTGATGCCTCCCAGTCTCTTTCCTGTGTTGGTGGCCTTGGTCTCTAGTGTCCTGCTTGGCTATCTGGCACTCCTTGGCCTCCTCAGCCCATCCTGCCTGTTTGAAAGGCTCAGCAGGGTGGCAGGGCTGCACATTGGTGCCTTGTCAGTGTGGCAGCGTGGCCCCACTGTGAGCATTAGGGAGGGGGTAGTGTGGAGCTGCAAGACTGACGGGAGCTGGTTCCTCCCTCTTCGCTCGCAGCCCTTCCACCATGCGGATGGCCCGTGGGGGCAGCTCTGGCCTTCTGAGGTGTGGGAAGGGAACAACATATGAAGGTGGCATGCGGGAACCAGCAGTGGCTTATTGGCCGGGCCGCATCACTCCAGGTGAGACCTGGCCCCGCTCTCCTCTTGCGTGCTGAGGCGGGGCTGTTGTAGCAATTGAGCTCTCCTGGGACCGGTGGAGGAGGGGAGAGAGGTGGTGAGGATGATGGGCATGGGAATGGGATGAGATGCTTGAGCCTCTCCTTGTGCCTTGCTGTGGTGGCAGGAGTGACCCATGAGCTGGCGAGCACCCTGGACATCCTGCCAACACTGACTGCTCTGGCTGGAGCAGCTCTCCCCAGCGTTGCCCTGGACGGCTACGACTTGAGTCCAGTGCTGTTTGGCTCAGGGAAGGTGAGTTTGTTGGGCCAGTTATGGCTAGTGCAGCGCATAGAGGTGGGGTGTGGGAAAGGAGCCTTCTGCCTGGTTAGTAGCCCCAGCCTGAGGGCCTGGGGAGAGCCATGAGCTGAGAGATTTTCTGGTCTTGGGCCAGGCCTGTGCCATGCCATGGAGTTCCCGGGCGTCCCCAGCCTGCTCCGAGGCATGCTGTAGCAACTGCTGTGTGTTGCCAAGCCAAACGCCCAGGGCTGCAGTGCCAGGACAGAGCCCCGATTTCTCTGAGTTGGGAGCAAATAGGATGCTGCTGCTCGGTGCTGCCTTTGCTCCATCCTGCCTGCGGTATCAGGGCTTCTGTATGACTCCCTACGGTCTCTACGTGGTCCTGTCCCAGCCTCTCTTCCAGCCTCAGTGCTGTGCAGGTGACCTCATCTCGTTTGCTCCCCGCAGAGTCCCCGTCAGACAATGTTCTACTACCCGCCGGCCCCTGATGAGCTGCACGGGCCCTTTGCAGTCAGGCTTGGGAAGTACAAGGCCCATTACTTCACACAAGGTCAGCACTGCCTCCTCTTTTCTACATGGGTGGCTTGGCGCAGTGTGGTTTGGCTGCCCAAAGCTCAATGGGAGGAAACTGAGCTGCGCTTGGGGACTTCTTTTGCAGGCTCCTTTCACAGTGATACTACCCCTGACCAGGCTTGCCATGGACTGACTCCGCTGACTCCCCATGTGCCCCCGCTGCTCTTTGATCTGGAGTCGGACCCTGCTGAGCACTACGATTTGGTGCAGGGTGGCGCAGGGCAAGAAGTTCTGCAAGTGCTGGAGGAGATCAAACTGCAGAAGGCGCTTTTTGAGCAGCGCATGGAGTTTGGAGAAAGCCAGATCGGGAAGGGCAGAGACCCTGCCCTGCAGCCCTGCTGCATCCCAGACTGCACCCCCAAGCCCTCCTGCTGCCACTGCTCCTAGCCCTGTGCCTCCCCAGCCCCTTCACACTCCGACCTTGTCCCCAAACTCTGCAGAGCCCTCTGCTAAGCAAGCTCAGCTGTAGTGCAGCCTCGAGCCTTGGTTCAGTGCCACCCGGGACTATGGGGTACTGCTGTGGGGAGCCGCATGTGTGGAAGTTCAGTGGGCCTTGCACTCCCCAGTGGATCTCTCGGCCGAGGTCTCCTTGCAGGGGGAAAAAAAGGATTTGCTCAGGAAGGGTCCGTAATACAGCATCATCTCCCGAGTCCACATAAGAAAACACGATGAAGCAAAGGGCATGCCACTGTATTCTCAAATTACAACCTGCTCGGGGGCGGGTGTTTGCGAGGGCAGCCTCAGTGGGAACAGACATGGGAGGTACTGCACAACCACTGGACAGGGATTATGAGCACCCAGTTTTGCAGGGATCAGGCTGGGCTGACTGTGTTGGCCGTGGCCTAGGGAGTTGGCTGAAACCAGAGGATGAACGACTCCATCTCCGTGATGATTCTTGCAGTGTGCTTATGTGGCTCAAGATCCAGTTGTAATACCGCTGAACAGCGCTGTAGACTCCGGGTTGTTGCATTCTTGCGCAGCCATATCCCCAGCTGGTGACACCAACAAGCCAATAGTACTCGCCAACTGGATCTTTGCATACGAGGGGGCCACCGCTGTCACCCTGCAGTGCAGGAGAGAAGTGTGAGGTGTTGCTTGGTGGGTTGTATGGGGGATTGTGGCAGGGCTCTCCCTGCCGTTGTGCTCTGGCGTGCTGTCCTTTCCTACCTGGCAAGTGTCGATGCCACCTTCCTGATAGCCAGCACACACGTGAGTGTCCACGATGACCCCTGCGTACCATTCGCTGCTGTTGCAGATGTGGTTGTCAATGAGGTGGACAGGGGCCTCCTGAAGGATGTGAGGTGTTTCTGGAGCTGTGGATATGAAAAGGATTCGGCATCTGGCAGCTCGTTGCTGTTTCTGCATCCCTGTGTGGCTGAACACCTTCCCCAAGTCCTGGCTTTGGGTCTTGAGGGGCTTCCCTTCTGTCTTGCTTTGGGTAATGGGCTAAGGCCATCTCTCTACAAGTGTACGTCCCATTGGCTTCTCCTGGTAGCCCAGTCCCACCTCGACAGCATGCTGTGCCTGCCCTTGGGGAACACCAGCACTTGTTGGAAACTCACCTCCTTCGTACATGGCACCCCAACCACCGACGTAGCAAGGTGACAGCCCTGGCACTTGTAGCGCGTTATCAGGGACACATGCCACCTGTACATAATGGCCGCACTGCACAGGTTGGTCCAGCTGCAGCAGTGCAATGTCGTTATGCTCTGTGATTGTACTGTAATGTTCATGCATAATTAGCCGCTTAACATTGCGCACTTGGCCCTCAGGGCCCAGCTGTTGCAAATCGGAGGTACCAGCCACCACGCGCCACAGCTCAAAATGGCTGGAAGGGAGATGGAGAGAGGGGTTAGAGAGGGCAGAGCCAGGGTATCAGCCTGTCTTGTGTGGATGTCCCGGGTCCTTGAGCCACCTTACCTGCCGCGTACGAAGCAGTGAGCTGCTGTGAGGACCCACTGGGAGGTGATGAGAGACCCTCCACAAATGTGTCCAGTACCTATTCCCCAGGGGACCTGGATGCTGACAATCCAGGGCCAGGAGCCTGGCTGAGCATCCCAACCACCCACAACACGCATCCCGCTGTAGTAAAAAGACTCAACACGGGTTCCGCAGCCCTCTCTGTAAGCAGAAAGTGGTTAGTGCAGTGCTCGTTGGCTCCCTGTTCCCCTCACGTGGAGGGTCCTCCTGCTCCCTCCCCAGGAGGCAGCGTGTGGACAGCATGGGCAAGGCAGCCACAGCCCTGCAGCAGGATGTGCAGGGTACTGGAGAGGGCTGAGCCCCCTGCCTTGGGCCAGATGCCTCCTGTGCAGCCCTGGGCCACCAGGCTCCCTGTGGGGCTCTCCCAAAGCCTTGGGCCACTTACAGACAGGTGTCATATGCGTCCTGTGTGGGCCAGCACGCGGCCAGCACCAAGAGGAAGGGAAACAACCTCATCTTCGCCAGTAGCATGAGGCAGCTGCTGGTCGCGCCAAGTGGCAGCGGAGCCGGTTCCAGCAGTGTCCGTTGGGCTGGTGCCGTGTCACTGAGCCCATGTCACAGAGCAGCTGGTTCCAGAGCACTGGGCTCCTGGTGGGGCCCACGCCAACAGCGGGGTTGGGGCCCAGGATGTGAATGGGAGTGAGGCAGCCGCTCTGGGCACAAAGAGGACTGGAAGGTGGCCTTTTCCTTTTTACAAGAACAACTATGTCAAATGATTGCATCAACTGACTGCCTCTCAGTTGAGTGGATGAACTGGTGTAAAGGCTTTTCCCTGAGTTCATCCAAAGAGATTGAATGTCTCCCTGAGTTAACCAGAACAGCATGGGGGAAGTGTGTAGGTGGCTCAGCTCAACATAGAGTATAAAAGCTGAACAACTAACAAAAGGAACCCTGTTCAAAGATCCACAACTAGTGGGGAGACTCGGGAGCTACCTCACTAAGCAGAGTACACACGTCTTTGCCAACAGGTTGGCAGGCCTGGTTAGGAGGGCTTTAAACTAGGCAAGATGGGGAAGGGGAGAGTTCCAGTTAAGGGTCCATAATACAGCATCATCTCCCAAGTCCACATAAGAAAACACGATGAAGCAAAGGGCATGCCACTGTATTCTCAGATTACAACCTGCTTGGGTGGGGGTTGCAATGGCAGCCTCAGTGGGAACCGACATGGGAGGTACTGCACAACCACCGGACAGGGATTATGAGTACCCAGTTTTGCAGCATCCTTACACAATTTCAGTATTTCAGATATTTTTACCTAATTCCTCTCAGGCTTCTGTGTTTTTAGTGATGTGCCTTCTGAGATATCACTGCCTTTGCCAGATTCTGCTCCCTAGCAGTGCCTTCAGTCATCTGTGATGTTTGGGCCTCTCTCAAGTGCCTCCCCTCTAACCTCTTATGAAATCTGGCCATTCCTTGTAATGCTGTCTCTATCATCAGTGTTTCACTCTGTTACTAGTTATGTTCAGCGGTTTCCCATACTGCATTCAGGAGTTTCTCTTGGTCTAGTCAACAAAGCCTTAAGCCACAGCTTAGTCATTCACTTGCCTTCCTGATGTGTTCCTTCAAAGTTGTCTTCATGCCCCATCATCTTTTTCCTAGGCCTCTCAGTCTCAGACAGTGTAGGCTGCCTATACGGGTCAAGCAGCCTCCTGCCTGCATGGGCAGAGTTCCAGCCCTCGGGGTGACTCTTTGCCTTTGTGGGCAACTGGCTGCACACAGGCTCACTTTTCAGGTGCTATCTGTGGAAATCCCAGCCATGCCCCCAAGATGGAACTGGACTGAGGCAAGGTCAGCTCTGAGAACAGGCAATTTTATTTCTGGACTACAAGTTCAGGGTTTGTGGTCATTTGCAGGGTTCAGGGAGGTGGGCAGGGCAGCGCAAGCCTTTGGCCCTGGGGTTGGGGGCATTGCCTGAGGAGGAAATGGTTAGCACATGCTGCCCTGGATCCTGCTTGTTCTGATGTTTAAACCTCACTTTCTTTTATAACCTGCAGCATCTCCTGCAGCAGAGTGAAGAACTGCGTCAGCTTTTTGCGTGAAAATGGGCAGGAGACAGGTCTGTGTGTTTGTGTAGGTACTGGCTTATGGTATGGGGCTGTGGTCATCGGTGGTGCAGTCGTCTGTGATTGGTACAGTCCTATTTGGAACAGGATCCATTGGTAGTAGTCCTTAGTGGAGGTGTAGATCCCAGGTTGGTGTGCTCTTGCGCAGCCAGCTCCCCAGCTGGTGACACCAACAAGCCAGTAGAAGTCGCGAGTTCGATCTTTGCATACGAGGGGGCCGCCGCTGTCACCCTGCAGTGCAGGAGAGAAGCGTGAGCTGTTGCTTTTTGACTAATGTCAGCTCTTCAGTGCTGGCACTAAAGTGTCATCACTGCTTCTCTACAAGAGTGCGTTGCAGAGGTGTCTGCACTGCCAAGTGGCATACTGCAGCTGCTGGGGCCCACAGAAGCTTGTTGATGAGGGGACTATGGGTCTGTGAGGGAGGATTCTCTCTGGTGTTTCTGGGTGATTCTGGGTTTGTGAACAGGGATGTTCCAGCCAGGGATCTGAACCTATGTCCCAGGCAACCTGGATTAAGGGGACCATCTCATGCTGGACCTGCAGAGGAGAAGGGATGGTGAGCTCTGTCACATTTGGGACCCAGAGATGGTTGGGTAGCTGTCCAGGCAGAGCACAGGCTGCATGTGTATGGGGGTTGTGGCAGAATTGTCCCCACTGCTTTTGCCCCTTCCTACCTGGCAAGAGTCGATGCCACCTTGCTGATAACCAGCACACAAGTTGGTGTCGAAGATCATCCCTCCATACCATTCGCTGCTGTTGCAAAGGTGCTTGTCAATGAGGTGGACAAGGGCCTCCTGCAGGATTTCAGGTCGTGTCAATGCTGTGGACATAAAAAGGAATTGGCATCTGGCAGCTCGTTGCCGTTTCTGCATCCCTGTGTGGCTGAACACCTTCCCCAAGTCCTGGCTTTGGGTCTTGAGGGGCTTCCCTTCTGTCTTGCTTTGGGTAATGGGCTAAGGCCATCTCTCTACAAGTGTACGTCCCATTGGCTTCTCCTGGTAGCCCAGTCCCACCTCAACAGCACGCTGTGCCTGCCCCTGGGGAACACCAGCACTTGTTGGGAACTCACCTCCTTCGTACATGGCACCCCAACCACCGACGTAGCAAGGTGACAGCCCTGTCACTTGTAGCGAGTTATCAGGGACACATGCCAGCTGTACATAATGGCCACACTGCACAGGGTGTTCCAGCTCCATAAGTGCAATGTCGTTATGCTGTGTGACGTTATTGTAGTGTTCATGCATCACTACTCTCTTGATATTGATCTCTTGGGCCCCAGGGTCTGGCTGAATCACGCGGAGTGAACCAGCTATTATATGCCACTTATCAAAATTACTGGAAGGGAGATGGAGAGATTGGTTAGAGCAGAGCCGTGCACTGGAGGAGCAAGCACTTCCCACCCATCAGCTTTACAGAGGGAGAGGGATGTAGATGCCACCTTGCATGGAGGCATCGTGCCATCGCATGTGTTGGGCACAGGGCACATTGAGGAGAGGCTGCTAGAAAGCTTTGGTACCCTTCCAAGAGCAGCAGCTCAACTGGGGTTTTTGAAATGCCCAGGTAGTAGGTGTGCTGCAAAGCAGAGAGCTGGGCATCTGTCTGTGTTGTGTGGATATCCCTGCGCCTCCAGCCGCCTTACCTGAAATTTACGAAGCAGTGAGCTGCTGTGAGGACCCACTGGGGGGTGATGAGAGACCCTCCACAAATGTGTCTGCGGTCATTTTCCCAGGGAATCTGGATGCTGACAATCCAGGGCCAGGCGCCTGGCTGAGCATCCCAACCACCCACAATACGCATTCCGCTGTAGTAGAAAGACTCAGTCCGGACCCCGCAGCTGTCGCTGTAAGCAGAAAGTGGTTAGTGCAGTGCTCATCGGCTCCCTGTTCCCCTCACGTGGAGGGTCCTCCTGCTCCCTCCCCAGGAGGCAGCGTGTGGACAGCATGGGCAAGGCAGCCACAGCCCTGCAGCAGGATGTGCAGGGTACTGGAGAGGGCTGAGCCCCCTGCCCTGGGCCAGATGCCTTCCGTGCAGCCCTGGACCACCAGGCTCCCTGTGGGGCTCTCCCAAATCACACAGAATTAATCATAAGATGATTAAGTTTGGAAGAGACCTCTGGAGATCATCTAGTGCAACCCCCCAGGCAAGCAGTGTGTTACAGGATTGTGCCTAGATGCGTTTTGAGTATCTTCAAAGAAGGAGACTCCACCACCTCTCTGGACAATGTCTTGAAGTAGTCTATCACCCTCACGGTCAAGCCGTTTTTCCTGAAATTCAGGGAGAACTTCCTGTGCTTCCATTTGTGGCTGTTGTCCTATTGCTGGACAACCCTGAAAGGAGTCTGACCCTCCCCCTGTTGACACCCTCCCTTAAGGTGTTTATGTATAGTGAGGGCCTTTTAGTCTTCTCCTCTTTAGGCTGGACAGGCCCAACTCTCCCAGACTCTCCTCCTAGGAGAGATGCTGACATCCCCAAAGCCTTGGGCAACTTACAAACAGGAGGACTGTGCATCCTGCATGGGCCAGCATGCGGCCAGCACCAATAGGAGGAGGAAAAACATCTTCACCAACAGCACAAGGCAGCCTGCTGGTTGCGCTGAGCGGCAGCAGAGCCGGTTCTGGTGATGTCTGTTGGGCTGGTGCCATGGCGCTGGTTCTGGAGCAGTTGGTTCCGGAGCCTGGGCCCCTGGTGGGGTCTATGCCAGCAGTGGGGCTGGCACCCAGGGTGTGAGTGGGAGCGAGGCAGCTGCTGTGGGTGCCACGATGGGGTGCGATAGCAGCCCTGCAGGACACGGCAGGGATGGGGATGAGGGTGCGTGGCCAGGGCGGAGCGCTGCCCCCCACCAGCGCTGCCTTTGCTAGCAGCTCCCTGGAGAACAGCATGAGTTTGCAACTCCCAGGGGACGTTGGCTGCTGCTCTCTCCCTGCAGCTGCTGCCCATCTTGTCTTTGCCAAAGTGCCCCACCATGGAGCATGGCTCCTGCAGAGCGGGTGCCCACATGCTGGGTGCTGAAAAGCCAGGCAGGTTCACAGCTGTGGCAGCCAAGCAGCGATGAGCCAGCAGGGTGGGTTCAGCACCCCCGAGCCATGAGCACTCTGTGCTCTTTGTGTTTGTGGACACACACTCCGTGTGTGTATGTGTGTGCACTCCATGCAGGCTCACAGCTGTGTGCAGGGTTCCTCTGAGTGTGCACACACCATGTGTGCAGTCACAGTACCTGCGTTGTGTGTGTGTGTGTGTGCTAAGTGTGCATGCCCCATGTGAGCACATGCTGCTTGTGTTTGTCCAGTGTTTGCATGATGAGTCTGTGTATGCACACACTATGTCTGTGTATTCACGCTGTGTGAATGCTTTAAGTGTGGGTGGTCATTCTGCATGTTGTGTGTGCTTGTGCACGTAAGCATGCAGACTGTCTTTGCAAGCACTTGGAGCATGATGTGTGCGTGCGTAGGCAACACTTGCGAACACTGTGTGCATGCATCATGCGGTACACTATGAAAATCTGTGTGTGTGCGTGTGCGTGTGCACAGTGCACGTGTGAGTGCATGTGCAAGCACGCATGTGCGTGTGCAAGTGTGTGTGCAAGTGCGTGTGCGCGCGCTCACGCGTGCGCCCGCCGGACCCTCCAGCTGCCACCAGGGGGCGCCGCCTCCCCGCCCGGGCCGCAGCGCTCGGGACACGGCGCGACAGCACCGGGGAAAAGGAGCGGGCCAAGGGACCGAGCAGCGGCATCGCTACTGCGCCACTCACCTGCATCACTCACCTGGCATCATTCACAGAATCACAGAATGGTTGAGGTTGGAAGGGACCTCTAGAGATCATCTAGTACAACCTCCCTCCTCAAGGAGGGACACCCAGAGCATGTGGCACAGGGTGGCATCCAGGTGGGTTTTGAAGATCTCCAGAGAAGGAGACTCCACAGCCTCTCTGGGCAGCCTGTTCCAGGGCTCCGTCACCCTCACAGTAAAGAAGTTCTTCCTAACATAGAGATGGAAATTCCCGTGTTTCAACTTACACCCGTTACCCCTCGTCCAATCACTGGCCACCATGGAGAAGAGTTTGGCCCCATCCTCCCTGCATTCGCCCCTCAGGTAATTGTACCTGTTGATCAGATTGCCTCTTGATCTTCTCTTGTCTAGGCTGAAAAGACCCAGCTCTCTTGTCTTTCCTCATACAACAGATGCTCCAGTCCCTTCACCATCTTTGTGGCTCTGTGCTGGACCCTCTCTAGAAGCTCAATGTCCTTCTTGTACTGGGGAGCCCAGAACTGCACCCAATGCTCCAGGTGCAGCCTCACCAGAGCTGAGGAGAGGGGGAGGATCCCCTCCCTCGACCTCCTGGCAACACTCCTCCTGATGCAGCCAGGAGCCCATTGGCCGCCTTGGCCACGAGGGCAGACTGCTGCCTCACGGTTAACTTGTTTTCAACCAGGACTTCCAAATCCCTCTGTGGAGCTGCTTTCCAGCAGGTCATCCCCTAATCTGTACTGGTGCCTGGGGTTATTCCTCCCCAGGTGCAGGACCCTGCACTTGCCCTTGTTGAACCTCATGAGGTTCCTCTCTGCCCAACTCTCCATCCTGTCTAGGTCTCTGAATGGCAGCCCAGCCCTCTGGAGTGTCGGCCACTCCTCCCAGTTTGGTGTCATCTGCAAACCTGCTGAAGGTGCACTCTGTGCCCTCGTGCAAGACATTGATGAATAAGCTGAAGAGCACCGGGCCCAGTACTGACCCCTGCGGGACACCACTGGCCACAGGCTTCCAAGTGGGCTTGGCCCCATTTATCACCACCCTCTGGTCTCTGCCATCCAGCCAGTCCTCAATCCACTCCACTGTCCACTCGTCCAGTCCACACTTCCAGAACTTCCCTATGAGGTGTCGAATGCCTTGCTGAAGTCAAGGTAGACAACATCCACAGCTCTCTCATTGTCCATCCAGCCGGTCACCTCATTGTAGAAGGCTATCAGATTCGTCAGACATGACTTCCCCTTGGTGAATCCATGCTGCCTACTCCTGATGACCTTCTTTTCCTTGACATACCTAGAGATGGTCTCTAGGATGAGCTGCTCCATCACTTTTCCAGGGACTGAGGCGAGGCTGATCAGCCTGTAGTTTCCCAGCTCCTCTCTCTTGCCCTTTTTGAAGACTGGAGTGACATTGGTTTCTTCCAGTCCTCTGGCACCTCCCCTGCCCTCCATGACCTCTCGAAGATGATGGAGAGCAGCTGAGCAATAACCCCTGCCAGTTTCCTCAGCACTCTTGCGTGCATCCCATCTGGACCCATAGATTTATGGGTGTCCAGTTTGACTAAATAATCCCTAACCCAAACCTCCTTGACCAGTGGAAACTCCTCCTCTCTCCTGGTTCTCTCTCTTGTCTCTGGGATCAGTAGTTAGACTAGTGTTAGCAGTAAAGACTGAGGCAAAGAAGGCATTTAGTAGCTCTGCCTTCTCTGCATCCTCCATCACCAAGGCACCCTCCGTATTCAGCAGCTGACTAACATTTTCCCTAGTCTTCCTCTTGCTGCTGATGTATTTATAGAAGCCCTTCCTTTTGCCCCTGACATCTCTCACTAAGTCTAATTCCAAACGGGCCTTGGCCTTCCTCATTACATCCCTGCATTCTCTGGCCACCAGGCTCCTTGTGGGGCTTCTGGTGGGGCCCACGCCAACAGCGGGGTTGGGGCCCGGGATGTGAATGGGAGCCAGGCAGCCGCTCTGGGCGCTGCGATGGGGTGTGATAGGCAGCCCCGCTGGACACGGCAGGGATGGGGATGAGGGTGCGTGGCCAGGGCAGAGTGCTGCCTCTGCTAAGGTTGCTTGTGGCTGTGGCATGCACACAGAGATGGTCGTGTAGAAGAGGTCCAGCACACCCAGATGACAGCAGTCATTTACACAAAACAGTCAAAGGCACATGCAGCGCAGTCCTCCCTGGCCACATTATACTAATACCATGTGGCAGGATTTATGTACTCACTGTTGACGAGCAATAGCGCCGTTCTGGTTCAGCACAGCCTGGGGTCGCAGAGCTGCTGAGTCCCTTGGTGTCTGCATGCAGTGCTCTAACAATACCAGGGTTAGGTGTTAACTACACCTCACACCTCAGCAGAGATGGGCAGGAGCTTGAGGTGCGCCCATGGCTGACCGCTGAACGCCTCCAATGGAAGAAGAGTCAGAGGAGATGGGCAAGAGTGAGGTGCCCATGAAGTTCACGAGTAACGAAGGATGTGACTGACCGCAGTGTTTGCTGACTTTATTTCAACACAAAGAGGACTGGAAGGTGGCCTTTTCCTTTTTACAAGAACAACTATGTCAAATGCTTGCATCAACTGACTGCCTCTCAGTTGAGTGGATGAACTGGTGTAAAGGCTTTTCCCTGAGTTCATCCAAAGAGATTGAATGTCTCCCTGAGTTAGCCAGAACAGCATGGGGGAAGTGTGTAGGTGGCTCAGCTCAACATAGAGTATAAAAGCTGAACAACTAACAAAAGGAACCCTGTTCAAAGATCCACAACTAGTGGGGAGACACAGGAGCTACCTCAGTAAGCAGGGTACACACGTCTTTGCCAACAGGTTGGCAGGCCTGGTTAGGAGGGCTTTAAACTAGGCAAGATGGGGAAGGGGAGAGTTCCAGTCAGGGTAACGTGGCTCAAGTCGGGATGCCTCCTGTGGGGAAGAGCATATGTGACAGGACTATGGAGGATCCTCTTGCACCTCTCCTGCACGCTCACTTACCTCCCTGAAAT
This sequence comes from Tinamus guttatus, assembly GCF_059628265.1. Lineage (NCBI taxonomy): Eukaryota > Metazoa > Chordata > Aves > Tinamiformes > Tinamidae > Tinamus > Tinamus guttatus. The sequence continues at coordinate 784,333 of NW_028289153.1, read as the reverse complement.
GCCTGTACACCAGTGCATGCAGCATGGGGAATAAACAGGAGGAACTGCAGAAGTGTTTGCTATCACAGGGCCTGTTTTGCCAATCGGCGGGTGGGGCAAAAAGAACCGGACACCAATGGAAAGAACTTTCTTGTTTTACTATTAATATTAAGGCAGTACAGAATGATACATTTAACAAAACAAAACAATAAGCTCACTATGCGCTCGGTTTTAGCAACAGACAAAATAAGCAAGGTAACGCACCTAGCCATTACTACAGGAGAAAGAGCATAGTGATTAAGATACATCAGCAATTGCCTAAATACGTTACCATCATGCAGATCCGCAGTGGCTGGGGAGCCCCTGTTGCAGCGAGGATTTGGAGAAACTTCACAACAATTGGGAGGTCTTACATGGTGCGTCCACTCGTAAGCAAGGTCTCCTAAGTCGCAGCAAGAGGGTCCAGCTTTTATAGAGCCTCATCAGCAAATCATGATAACTGGCATTTTCTTGGTGAGCGGTAACATCTGGTGGGGCCTATTTTCCCTATCATCCAGGACTGGGACTTGGCCAGAGCCCAGGCCTCGGATGGGAGGGTTCCCTTCAAGGTCAAAAAGAGCTGCACAGGAGCCCACAAAGGCTACAGTTTAATAAGCCTATGCACAGGTTAGCATAAGCAGTCCATAGTAGCATAAGCCACTAACAAATAAAGAAGGACTCGCTGGAAATGGGAAGGTCGGGGGTAGCTGTGGCTGCTGTGGAGTTCAGGATCCAGCCAGGAGGAAGCAGGGCAATAAGTAGGACCGCAGCCCTGGACTTCAGAGGAGGGGGTTGGCCTCTTCAGAGACCTACTTGGAGGAATCCCATGGGTTAAAGGCCTGGAAGGAAGAAGGGGTCCAAGAGAGCTACTTCACATTCCAGCATCACTTCCTCCAAGTTCAAGACCGGTGCACCCCTATGAGTAAGAAATGAGGCAGAGGGGACATGAGACCTGTGTGCATGAGCATGGGGCTCTGGGCAAAACTCAAACAGAAGAAGGCAGCATATAGAATGTGGAAAAAGGAGCAGGCTCCCTTGGGAGGAGTATAGGAATGCTGTCACGGTGTGCAGGGATGTGACGAGGAAGGCTAAGGTGCACCTGGCATTAAATCTGGCAAGGGATGTCAAGGACCACAAGAACCAGACAGACTGGACAACTGGGCGGTGAGAAACCTCATGAAGTTCAACAAGGGCTAGCGCAAGCTCCTGCACCTGGGGAGGAATAACCCCTTTAGCATCAGTACAGGCTGGGGACTGACCCTCTGGAGAGCAGCTCTGCGGAGAAGGACCTGGGCAACATGGTGGACGACAAGTTGACCATGAGGCAGCAGGTGCCGTCGTCGCCAAGAAGGCCAATGGGATCTTGGGGTGCATTAAGAAGAGCGTCTCCAGCAGGTCGAGGGAGGGGATCCTGCCCCTCTGCTCAGCCCTGGTGAGGCCACATCTGGAGTATTGTGTCCAGTTCTGGGATCCCCAGTACAAGAGGGACGTGGAACTACTGGAGAGAGTCCAGCGCAGGGCTACGGGGATGAGGAGGGGCCTGGAACATCTGCCCTATGAGGAAAGGCTGAGAGAGCTGGGCCCGTACAGCCTGAAGAAGAGAAGGCTGAGAGGGGACCTGATCAGTGTCTACAAGTACCTCAAGGGAGGGAGGACGACGGGGCCAGGCTCTTTTCAGTGGCAGCCAGCGATAGGACAAGAGGAAACGGCCACAAACTGAAGCATCATAATTTCCACAGGAACTTAAGGAAAAATTTCTTGACAGTGAGGGTGCCAGAGCGTTGGAGCAGGCTGCCAAAAGAGGAGGTGGAATCTCCTTCTCTGGAGATCTTCAAAATCCGCTTGGACGCAATCCTGTGTAACATGCTCTAGGTGACCCTGCGCGTGCAGGGGTGTTGGACTCTAGATCCTCTGGATCTCTAGAGGACCCTTCCAACCTTTACAATTCTATGATTCTAAGAAGGGCTTCCTCAAACCCATCAGTAGCAAAAAGAAGACTAGGGGAAACATGAGCCCACTGGAGAATGGGGTGGGTGCCCTGGTGACAAAGGATACAGAGAAGGCAGAGTTACTGAATGCCTTCTTTGCTTCAATCTTTACTAAGGCCAGCCCTCTGGAATCCCAGACACTGGCAGCAGGAGATGTCTAGAGAAAGGAAGACTTGCCCTTGGTTGAGGAAGATCAGGTTAGTGATTGCATAGGCAAAGCTAACAGCCACACATCCATAGGCCTTGATGAGATGCATCCAAGAGCGCTGTGAGAGCTGCCGGATATTATTGGTAAGCCACTCTGCCAGGGGAGACATTGGGAAGAATTTCTACATGGAAAGAGTAATCAAGCATTGGAACAGGCTGCTTGGGGAAGTGGTGGAGTCACCGTCCCTGGCAGTGTTGAAGAAGCATGTAGATGAGACCCTTAGGGACATGGTTTGGTTTGGCAGGATGGTGTTGAAGGGCTTACGGCTGGACTCGATGATCTCAAAGGTCTTTTCCAACCATAATCATTCTAGGATTCTATGATTTTATCATTCTTGTAAGGTGAAGGAGATCAGGAGAGGTGCCTGAGGACAGAAGGAAAGCCACTGTCATGCCAGTCTTCAAAAAGGGCAAAAAGGAGGACTCAGGCAACTACGGGCCAGTCAGCCTCAGCTCCCTGTCTGGAAAGGGGATGCAACAGCTTTTCCTGGACATGGAGGACAAGAAGGTGATCAGGAAGAGACAGCATGGATTCATCAAGGGAACTCAAGCTGAACCAATCTGATAGCCCTCTATGATGGAATGACTGGCTGGGTGGAGGAGAGCAGGGGAAGTTGTCTACCTTGACTGCAGCAAGGCTGTCGACACCGTCTCCCGCAACATCTTCAAAGGCAAGCTCAGGACATACGGACTAGGTATGTGGACCGTGAGGTGGACTGAAAGCTGCCTGGCTGGCAGAGCTCGGGGGCTTGTGATCAGTGGTGCAGTCTAGTAGGAGGCCAGTGTCCCCATGGGGTCAGTATCGGCTCCAGTCCTGTTCACTTTATGCATCAATGACTTGGATGAAGGACAGAGCGCCCCGTCAGCAAGTTTGCTGATGATACCAAACTAGGAGAAGTGGCTGATACAAGAAAGGGCTGTGCTGCCCTTCAGAGAGACCTCGACAGGCTGGAGAGATGGGCAGAACTCACGAAGTTCAACTAAGGCAAATGCAGGGTCCGGCCGCTGGGGAGGAATAACCCCAGGACCAGGACAGGCTGGGGAACGACCTGCTGGGGAGCAGCTCTGCGGAAAAAGACGTGGGCGCCCTGGGGGACAGCAGGCAGCCCAGGGCGGCTGTGGAGGCTCCCTGCCTGGAGAGGCCCCGAGGCCGCCTGGGGCCGGCCCCGCGCCGCGCTCTGCAGGGCGGCTCCGCCCGGCCGCCTCGCGGCCCCTTTAAGGGGCAGCCGCGGCGGCCTACAGCTCCCGGCACGCCTCGCGCGGTCACGTGGCCGCCCGCGCCCGCGCCCGTCAGGGGTCGGCGGCAGGTGCAGCGGCGGCGCCTCGCTCTGGCCTACGGGTGCCGGGCGGGCTGGGCGCGCGGCGGGACGCCCGGGAGCGGCGCCATGCGGCCCTCGCCGTGGGCGCTGGCGCTGCTGGCGCTGCGCGGGGCGGCCGGGGTGCCGCCCAGCTTCGTGCTGCTCCTGGCCGACGACCTGGGCTTCGGGGACCTGGGCAGCTACGGGCACCCGTCGTCGGGCACGCCGCACCTGGACCGCCTGGCCGCCGGCGGGCTCCGCTTCACCGACTTCTACAGCGGCGCCGCCGTGTGCAGCCCCTCGCGGTACGGCGGCGGGCGGCGCCTGCCTGGGCAGCCCGCTCGGCGCGGGGGAGGCCCGCGGGGCGAGGCGCGGGCTGCCGCGCGGCGGTGCCCGACCCCCGCCTCGCCACTCTCGCCCCCAGGGCAGCCCTGCTCACCGGCCGCTTCCAGACGCGCTCCGGGGTCTACCCGGGCGTGTTCAGCCCCGACTCGCGCGGGGGGCTGCCGCTCGCCGAGGTGACCGTGGCGGAGGTGCTGAAGGCGGCGGGCTATTCCACAGCCATGGTTGGCAAGTGGCACCTGGGGCTGGGTGTTAACGGCTCCTTCCTGCCCACCAAGCAGGGCTTTGACCACTTCCTGGGGGTGCCCTATTCCCACGACCAGGTGAGTGCCCGCTGGCCGGCCGGGAGCAGGAGGAGGCGCCAGGGCTGCGCAAGGGTGCTGCCCTGGGAGGCCCCTGCTTGAGGGCGGATGGGCCCAGCTGGGGCTCGCAGGGCAGGCGGGAGGCCGCAAGCCGAGCAGGCGGGTGCCGGTTACAGAGCGTCCCGTGAGGGGCAGCTGCGGTAGGGCCGTGTCCCGGGCTGCGGGTTGCGTTGTGCCTGGAGGTGTCGGCCCCTTGCCAAGCCGTGTGCTAGGGCCTGCGTGCGGGAAACGGGGAAAGGCCTGCGCTGCTGGCGGGAGGAAGTGGTGCTGAGACAGCCTGATCCGCGGGCAGGCTTGGGGGGGGCCCATCCTTGGGCTTCTGAAGGGGCTGCCCGAGGGTGTCTGTGGAGGAGGAGCTGCTGTGAGGCTCTGAGCAACCTGCCTGCGCTGTCCTGCCACACAGATAAAGAACAAAGTGCCTTTTTTTCCCTCCTACCCTACCCTCCCCGCCCCCTTCTCTCTTTCTCTCTGCAGGGTCCATGCCAGAATCTCACTTGCTTCCCACCTGACGTCAAGTGTTTTGGGACTTGTGACCAGGGCTTAGTACCGGTCCCACTGCTCTGGAACCAGAGTATTGTGCAGCAGCCAGTCTCCTTCCCCGACCTAGTACCGCTCTACAACAAGTTTTCCCGGGACTTCATCACTGACTGTGCCCGGAAAGGCGTCCCCTTCCTGCTCTACTATGCCTCCCACGTAGGAGAGGGGAAGGGCTGCCCTGGGTGCAGGGGTGGGGGGGAAGCCTCTGTCCTATGGGCGCTTTGGGAGCACTTTGACTCCTGCGGTCCCAAATGAGTGCTGAGAAGTCAGAACATGGAGGAAAGAAGGGGGAAGACCCTGACGTGAGTGGCTCGGGGCTGGCATTCTTTGTGCTCCAGCCTCATTGCATCGTCCTGGTAATGTTCTTGAGCTGTTTCTACCTGCTGCTTTGCCTGCTCCCCGGAGTAGGAATCTGTACAGGGCAATCTCTGAAACTCCCTGTCCTCTGTGGCCCTGAGCTCCTTTGTGTTATTTCCGAGAGGCGTCTCGGAAGGCTGGCCCCAAGCCCTGTGTCATCTCGTGGGTCTTGTCCCATAACTCCATTACCCAGCTGGGGTGTTTGCTGTGCCCAGGTGAGTGCAGCAGCTGGGTGCGTCTCTGGCAGGTTGTGGAGCAGCCCCTCTCCCCTCTCCCCAGCATACGCACTACCCGCAGTTTGCAAGCCGGGAGTTCACAGGGCGGTCGCGTCGGGGGCCCTTTGGTGATGCTCTCCTGGAGTTCGATGCCTCGGTGGGACACTTGCTGCAGGTGCTGGAGGACAGTGGTCTAACAAACAGGACGCTGGTGTTTTTCACCTCTGACAATGGGTGAGTGCGAATGTCCTGGTTGGTAAGATTCTCCTGCCTTGGTGTGGAGGAGCTGCGATGAGACCTTGGGTGGCTGGGGCACAGGTGTTGCGGGTTAGCATTGCCAAGAGAGATCCTAGTGACCTGGAATGAGGCTGGGGGTGAAGGTTGCTCTGGGTAGGACCTGTTGCATGAACCCTTTGCCCCTGGGAGCCAGCTGTGCTTCTTGTCATGGACAGAAGCTCCACGGGCCTGGGGCCGGGGTGTGCTGCTGTGATGCCTCCCAGTCTCTTTCCTGTGTTGGTGGCCTTGGTCTCTAGTGTCCTGCTTGGCTATCTGGCACTCCTTGGCCTCCTCAGCCCATCCTGCCTGTTTGAAAGGCTCAGCAGGGTGGCAGGGCTGCACATTGGTGCCTTGTCAGTGTGGCAGCGTGGCCCCACTGTGAGCATTAGGGAGGGGGTAGTGTGGAGCTGCAAGACTGACGGGAGCTGGTTCCTCCCTCTTCGCTCGCAGCCCTTCCACCATGCGGATGGCCCGTGGGGGCAGCTCTGGCCTTCTGAGGTGTGGGAAGGGAACAACATATGAAGGTGGCATGCGGGAACCAGCAGTGGCTTATTGGCCGGGCCGCATCACTCCAGGTGAGACCTGGCCCCGCTCTCCTCTTGCGTGCTGAGGCGGGGCTGTTGTAGCAATTGAGCTCTCCTGGGACCGGTGGAGGAGGGGAGAGAGGTGGTGATGAGGATGGGCATGGGAATGGGATGAGATGCTTGAGCCTCTCCTTGTGCCTTGCTGTGGTGGCAGGAGTGACCCATGAGCTGGCGAGCACCCTGGACATCCTGCCAACACTGACTGCTCTGGCTGGAGCAGCTCTCCCCAGCGTTGCCCTGGACGGCTACGACTTGAGTCCAGTGCTGTTTGGCTCAGGGAAGGTGAGTTTGTTGGGCCAGTTATGGCTAGTGCAGCGCATAGAGGTGGGGTGTGGGAAAGGAGCCTTCTGCCTGGTTAGTAGCCCCAGCCTGAGGGCCTGGGGAGAGCCATGAGCTGAGAGATTTTCTGGTCTTGGGCCAGGCCTGTGCCATGCCATGGAGTTCCCGGGCGTCCCCAGCCTGCTCCGAGGCATGCTGTAGCAACTGCTGTGTGTTGCCAAGCCAAACGCCCAGGGCTGCAGTGCCAGGACAGAGCCCCGATTTCTCTGAGTTGGGAGCAAATAGGATGCTGCTGCTCGGTGCTGCCTTTGCTCCATCCTGCCTGCGGTATCAGGGCTTCTGTATGACTCCCTACGGTCTCTACGTGGTCCTGTCCCAGCCTCTCTTCCAGCCTCAGTGCTGTGCAGGTGACCTCATCTCGTTTGCTCCCCGCAGAGTCCCCGTCAGACAATGTTCTACTACCCGCCGGCCCCTGATGAGCTGCACGGGCCCTTTGCAGTCAGGCTTGGGAAGTACAAGGCCCATTACTTCACACAAGGTCAGCACTGCCTCCTCTTTTCTACATGGGTGGCTTGGCGCAGTGTGGTTTGGCTGCCCAAAGCTCAATGGGAGGAAACTGAGCTGCGCTTGGGGACTTCTTTTGCAGGCTCCTTTCACAGTGATACTACCCCTGACCAGGCTTGCCATGGACTGACTCCGCTGACTCCCCATGTGCCCCCGCTGCTCTTTGATCTGGAGTCGGACCCTGCTGAGCACTACGATTTGGTGCAGGGTGGCGCAGGGCAAGAAGTTCTGCAAGTGCTGGAGGAGATCAAACTGCAGAAGGCGCTTTTTGAGCAGCGCATGGAGTTTGGAGAAAGCCAGATCGGGAAGGGCAGAGACCCTGCCCTGCAGCCCTGCTGCACCCCAGACTGCACCCCCAAGCCCTCCTGCTGCCACTGCTCCTAGCCCTGTGCCGCCCCAGCCCCTTCACACTCCGACCTTGTCCCCAAACTCTGCAGAGCCCTCTGCTAAGCAAGCTCAGCTGTAGTGCAGCCTCGAGCCTTGGTTCAGTGCCACCCGGGACTATGGGGTACTGCTGTGGGGAGCTGCATGTGTGGAAGTTCAGTGGACCTTGCACTCCCCAGTGGATCTCTCGGCCGAGGTCCCCTTGCAGGGGGAAAAGGATTTGCTCAGGAAGGGTCCATAATACAGCATCATCTCCCGAGTCCACATAAGAAAACACGATGAAGCAAAGGGCATGCCACTGTGTCCTCAAATTACAACCTGCTCGGGGGGAGGTTGCAATGGCAGCCCCAGTGGGAACCGACATGGGAGGTACTGCGCAACCACCGGACAGGGATTATGAGTACCCAGTTTTGCAGCATCCTTACACAATTTCAGTATTTCAGATATTTTTACCTAATTCCTCTCAGGCTTCTGTGTTTTTAGTGATGTGCCTTCTGAGATATCACTGCCTTTGCCAGATTCTGCTCCCTAGCAGTGCCTTCAGTCATCTGTGATGTTTGGGCCTCTCTCAAGTGCCTCCCCTCTAACCTCTTATGAAATCTGGCCATTCCTTGTAATGCTGTCTCTATCATCAGTGTTTCACTCTGTTACTAGTTATGTTCAGCGGTTTCCCATACTGCATTCAGGAGTTTCTCTTGGTCTAGTCAACAAAGCCTTAAGCCACAGCTTAGTCATTCACTTGCCTTCCTGATGTGTTCCTTCAAAGTTGTCTTCATGCCCCATCATCTTTTTCCTAGGCCTCTCAGTCTCAGACAGTGTAGGCTGCCTATACGGGTCAAGCAGCCTCCTGCCTGCATGGGCAGAGTTCCAGCCCTCGGGGTGACTCTTTGCCTTTGTGGGCAACTGGCTGCACACAGGCTCACTTTTCAGGTGCTATCTGTGGAAATCCCAGCCATGCCCCCAAGATGGAACTGGACTGAGGCAAGGTCAGCTCTGAGAACAGGCAATTTTATTTCTGGACTACAAGTTCAGGGTTTGTGGTCATTTGCAGGGTTCAGGGAGGTGGGCAGGGCAGCGCAAGCCTTTGGCCCTGGGGTTGGGGGCATTGCCTGAGGAGGAAATGGTTAGCACATGCTGCCCTGGATCCTGCTTGTTCTGATGTTTAAACCTCACTTTCTTTTATAACCTGCAGCATCTCCTGCAGCAGAGTGAAGAACTCCGTCAGCTTTTTGCGTGAAAATGGGCAGGAGACAGGTCTGTGTGTTTGTGTAGGTACTGGCTTATGGTATGGGGCTGTGGTCATCGGTCTTGCAGTTGTCTGTGATTGGTACAGTCCTATTTGGAACAGGATCCATTGGTGGAAGTCCTTAGTGGAGGTGTAGATCCCAGGTTGGTGTGCTCTTGCGCAGCCAGCTCCCCAGCTGGTGACACCAACAAGCCAGTAGAAGTCGCGAGTTCGATCTTTGCATACGAGGGGGCCGCCGCTGTCACCCTGCAGTGCAGGAGAGAAGCGTGAGCTGTTGCTTTTTGACTAATGTCAGCTCTTCAGTGCTGGCACTAAAGTGTCATCACTGCTTCTCTACAAGAGTGCGTTGCAGAGGTGTCTGCACTGCCAAGTGGCATACTGCAGCTGCTGGGGCCCACAGAAGCTTGTTGATGAGGGGACTATGGGTCTGTGAGGGAGGATTCTCTCTGGTGTTTCTGGGTGATTCTGGGTTTGTGAACAGGGATGTTCCAGCCAGGGATCTGAACCTATGTCCCAGGCAACCTGGATTAAGGGGACCATCTCATGCTGGACCTGCAGAGGAGAAGGGATGGTGAGCTCTGTCACATTTGGGACCCAGAGATGGTTGGGTAGCTGTCCAGGCAGAGCACAGGCTGCATGTGTATGGGGGTTGTGGCAGAATTGTCCCCACTGCTTTTGCCCCTTCTTACCTGGCAAGAGTCAATGCCACCTTGCTGATAACCAGCACACAAGTTGGTGTCGGAGATCATCCCTCCATACCATTCGCTGCTGTTGCAAAGGTGCTTGTCAATGAGGTGGACAAGGGCCTCCTGCAGGATTTCAGGTCGTGTCAATGCTGTGGACATAAAAAGGAATTGGCATCTGGCAGCTCGTTGCCGTTTCTGCATCCCTGTGTGGCTGAACACCTTCCCCAAGTCCTGGCTTTGGGTCTTGAGGGGCTTCCCTTCTGTCTTGCTTTGGGTAATGGGCTAAGGCCATCTCTCTACAAGTGTACGTCCCATTGGCTTCTCCTGGTAGCCCAGTCCCACCTCGACAGCATGCTGTGCCTGCCCTTGGGGAACACCAGCACTTGTTGGAAACTCACCTCCTTCGTACATGGCACCCCAACCACCGACGTAGCAAGGTGACAGCCCTGTCACTTGTAGCGAGTTATCAGGGACACATGCCAGCTGTACATAACGGCCACACTGCACAGGGTGTTCCAGCTCCATAAGTGCAATGTCGTTATGCTGTGTGACGGTACTGAAGTGTTCATGCATCACTACTCTCTTGATATTGATCTCTTGGGCCCCAGGGTCTGGCTGAATCACGTGGAGTGAACCAGCTATTATATGCCACTTATCAAAATTACTGGAAGGGAGATGGAGAGATTGGTTAGAGCAGAGCCGTGCACTGGAGGAGCAAGCACTTCCCACCCATCAGCTTTACAGAGGGAGAGGGATGTAGATGCCACCTTGCATGGAGGCATCGTGCCATCGCATGTGTTGGGCACAGGGCACATTGAGGAGAGGCTGCTAGAAAGCTTTGGTACCCTTCCAAGAGCAGCAGCTCAGCTGGGGTTTTTGAAATGCCCAGGTAGTAGGTGTGCTGCAAAGCAGAGAGCTGGGCATCTGCCTGTGTTGTGTGGATATCCCTGCGCCTCCAGCCGCCTTACCTGAAATTTACGAAGCAGTGAGCTGCTGTGAGGACCCACTGGGGGGTGATGAGAGACCCTCCACAAAGGTGTGTGCGGCCATTTTCCCAGGGAATCTGGATGCTGACAATCCAGGGCCAGGCGCCTGGCTGAGCATCCCAACCACCCACAATACGCATTCCGCTGTAGTAGAAAGACTCAGTCCGGACTCCGCAGCTGTCGCTGTAAGCAGAAAGTGGTTAGTGCAGTGCTCGTCGGCTCCCTGTTCCCCTCACGTGGAGGGTCCTCCTGCTCCCTCCCCAGGAGGCAGCGTGTGGACAGCATGGGCAAGGCAGCCACAGCCCTGCAGCAGGATGTGCAGGGTACTGGAGAGGGCTGAGCCCCCTGCCCTGGGCCAGATGCCTTCCGTGCAGCCCTGGACCACCAGGCTCCCTGTGGGGCTCTCCCAAATCACACAGAATTAATCATAAGATGATTAAGTTTGGAAGAGACCTCTGGAGATCATCTAGTGCAACCCCCCAGGCAAGCAGTGTGTTACAGGATTGTGCCTAGATGCGTTTTGAGTATCTTCAAAGAAGGAGACTCCACCACCTCTCTGGACAATGTCTTGAAGTAGTCTATCACCCTCACGGTCAAGCCGTTTTTCCTGAAATTCAGGGAGAACTTCCTGTGCTTCCATTTGTGGCTGTTGTCCTATTGCTGGACAACCCTGAAAGGAGTCTGACCCTCCCCCTGTTGACACCCTCCCTTAAGGTGTTTATGTATAGTGAGGGCCTTTTAGTCTTCTCCTCTTTAGGCTGGACAGGCCCAACTCTCCCAAACTCTTCTCCTAGGAGAGATGCTGACATCGCCAAAGCCTTGGGCAACTTACAAACAGGAGGACTGTGCATCCTGCATGGGCCAGCATGCGGCCAGCACCAATAGGAGGAGGAAAAACATCTTCACCAACAGCACAAGGCAGCCTGCTGGTTGCGCTGAGCGGCAGCAGAGCCGGTTCTGGTGATGTCTGTTGGGCTGGTGCCATGGTGCTGGTTCTGGAGCAGTTGGTTCCGGAGCCTGGGCCCCTGGTGGGGTCTATGCCAGCAGTGGGGCTGGCACCCAGGGTGTGAGTGGGAGCGAGGCAGCTGCTGTGGGTGCCACGATGGGGTGCGATAGCAGCCCTGCAGGACACGGCAGGGATGGGGATGAGGGTGCGTGGCCAGGGCGGAGCGCTGCCCCCCACCAGCGCTGCCTTTGCTAGCAGCTCCCTGGAGAACAGCATGAGTTTGCAACTCCCAGGGGACGTTGGCTGCTGCTCTCTCCCTGCAGCTGCTGCCCATCTTGTCTTTGCCAAAGTGCCCCACCATGGAGCATGGCTCCTGCAGAGCGGGTGCCCACATGCTGGGTGCTGAAAAGCCAGGCAGGTTCACAGCTGTGGCAGCCAAGCAGCGATGAGCCAGCAGGGTGGGTTCAGCACCCCCGAGCCATGAGCACTCTGTGCTCTTTGTGTTTGTGGACACACACTCCGTGTGTGTATGTGTGTGCACTCCATGCAGGCTCACAGCTGTGTGCAGGGTTCCTCTGAGTGTGCACACACCATGTGTGCAGTCACAGTACCTGCGTTGTGTGTGTGTGCTAAGTGTGCATGCCCCATGTGAGCACATGCTGCTTGTGTTTGTCCAGTGTTTGCATGATGAGTCTGTGTATGCACACACTATGTCTGTGTATTCACGCTGTGTGAATGCTTTAAGTGTGGGTGGTCATTCTGCATGTTGTGTGTGCTTGTGCACGTAAGCATGCAGACTGTCTTTGCAAGCACTTGGAGCATGATGTGTGCGTGCGTAGGCAACACTTGCGAACACTGTGTGCATGCATCATGCGGTACACTATGAAAATCTGTGTGTGTGCGTGTGCACAGTGCACGTGTGAGTGCATGTGCAAGCACGCATGTGCGTGTGCAAGTGTGTGTGCAAGTGCGTGTGCGCGCGCTCACGCGTGCGCCCGCCGGACCCTCCAGCTGCCACCAGGGGGCGCCGCCTCCCCGCCCGGGCCGCAGCGCTCGGGACACGGCGCGACAGCACCGGGGAAAAGGAGCGGGCCAAGGGACCGAGCAGCGGCATCGCTACTGCGCCACTCACCTGCATCACTTACTGGCATCATTCACAGAATCACAGAATGGTTGAGGTTGGAAGGGACCTCTAGAGATCATCTAGTACAACCTCCCTCCTCAAGGAGGGACACCCAGAGCACGTGGCACAGGGTGGCATCCAGGTGGGTTTTGAAGGTTTCCAGAGAAGGAGATTCCACAGCCTCTCTGGGCAACCTGTTCCAGGGCTCCGTCACCCTCACAGTAAAGAAGTTCTTCCTAACATAGAGATGGAAATTCCCGTGTTTCAACTTACACCCGTTACCCCTCATCCAATCACTGGCCACCATGGAGAAGAGTTTGGCCCCATCCTCCCTGCATTCACCCCTCAGGTAATTGTACCTGTTGATCAGATTGCCTCTTGATCTTCTCTTGTCTAGGCTGAAAAGACCCAGCTCTCTTGTCTTCCCTCATACGATAGATGCTGCAGCCCCTTCACCATCTTTGTGGCTCTGTGCGGGACCCTCTCTAGAAGCTCAATGTCCTTCTTGTACTGGGGAGCCCAGAACTGCACCCAATGCTCCAGGTGCAGCCTCACCAGAGCTGAGGAGAGGGGGAGGATCCCCTCCCTCGACCTCCTGGCAACACTCCTCCTGATGCAGCCAGGAGCCCATTGGCCGCCTTGGCCACGAGGGCAGACTGCTGCCTCATGGTTAACTTGTCAATCAGGACTCCCAAATCCCTCTGTGGAGCTGCTTTCCAGCAGGTCATCCCCTAATCTGTACTGGTGCCTGGGGTTATTCCTCCCCAGGTGCAGGACCCTGCACTTGCCCTTGTTGAACCTCATGAGGTTCCTCTCTGCCCAACTCTCCATCCTGTCTAGGTCTCTGAATGGCAGCCCAGCCCTCTGGAGTGTCGGCCACTCCTCCCAGTTTGGTGTCATCTGCAAACCTGCTGAAGGTGCACTCTGTGCCCTCGTGCAAGACATTGATGAATAAGCTGAAGAGCACCGGGCCCAGTACTGACCCCTGCGGGACACCACTGGCCACAGGCTTCCAAGTGGGCTTGGCCCCATTTATCACCACCCTCTGGTCTCTGCCATCCAGCCAGTCCTCAATCCACTCCACTGTCCACTCGTCCAGTCCACACTTCCGGAGCTTCCCTATGAGGTGTCGAATGCCTTGGTGAAGTCAAGGTAGACAACATCCACAGCTCTCATTGTCCATCCAGCCGGTCACCTCATTGTAGAAGGCTATCAGATTCGTCAGACATGACTTCCCCTTGGTGAATCCATGCTGCCTACTCCTGATGACCTTCTTTTCCTTGACATACCTAGAGATGGTCTCTAGGATGAGCTGCTCCATCACTTTCCAGGGACCGAGGCGAGGCTGATCAGCCTGTAGTTTCCCAGCTCCTCTCTCTTGCCCTTTTTGAAGACTGGAGTGACATTGGTTTCTTCCAGTCCTCTGGCACCTCCCCTGCCCTCCATGACCTCTCGAAGATGATGGAGAGCAGCTGAGCAATAACCCCTGCCAGTTCCCTCAGCACTCTTGGGTGCATCCCATCTGGACCCATAGATTTATGGGTGTCCAGTTTGACTAAATAATCCCTAACCCAATCCTCCTTGGCCAGTGGAAAGTCCTCCTCTCTCCTGGTTCTCTCTCTTGTCTCTGGGATCAGTAGTTAGACTAGTGTTAGCAGTAAAGACTGAGGCAAAGAAGGCATTTAGTAGCTCTGCCTTCTCTGCATCCTCCGTCACCAAGGCACCCTCTGTATTCAGCAGCTGACTAACATTTTCCCTAGTCTTCCTCTTGCTGCTGATGTATTTATAGAAGCCCTTCCTTTTGCCCCTGACATCTCTCACTAAGTCTAATTCCAAACGGGCCTTGGCCTTCCTCATTGCATCCCTGCATTCTCTGACAATGTTCCTATATTCTTCCCATGTGCCCTGGCCCTTCTTCCACATTATGTACGTGTTCTTTTTCTCATTAAGTTTACCCAATAGCTCCTTGCTCATCCATGCAGGTCTCCTGCTCCCCTTGCTTGACTTCTTTCTTATAGGAATGCTTGAGCTTGGAGAAAGTGGTGTTTGAATATTAGCCAGCTCTCCTGGACCCCCTTTCCTTCTAGGACCCTTGCCCAGGGGATTCTTCCGAGGACCTCCCTGAAGAGGTCAAAGTCATATTTCTTAAAGTCCAGGGCTGCAATCCTACTTCTTGCCCAGCTTCCTCCTCGCAGGATCTTAAGTTCCAACATCTCATGGTCACTGCAGCCAATACTGCCCCCAACCTTCACATTTCCCACTAGACCATCTCTGTTCGTTAGTATCATATCTACCAGCGCACCCTCCCCTTGCTGGCTCACCAACCACCTGCATCAAGAAGTTATCTGCAATATTTTGTAGGAACCTCCTGGACTGTCTGTTTCTAGCTGTGTGATTATCCTAGCAGACATCAGGGTGGTTGAAGTCCCCCATAAGGACCAGGCCTTGGGATCATGAGGCTTCTTGCAGCTGCCTATGGAAGGCCTCATCCACTTCCTCTTCCTGGTCAGGAGGCCTGTGGTAAACTCCCACGACGATGTCGCCCTTGTTCGCTATCCTTCAGTCCTCACCCACAGGCTCTCGACCTGCGCTTCGTCCTTCCCTGTACTCCATACATTCCAGTTGCTCTCTCACATAAAGAGGAACTCCACCACCTCGCCTTCCTGGTCTGTCCTTCCTGGAAAGCCTAAAGCCATCCATGGCCACATTCCAGTCATGAGAGCTGTCCCACCATGTCTCAGTAACTGCGTTGAGATCATGACCCTTCAATCGCACTTGTTTCTCCAGTTCCCCTTGTTTATTCCCCCTGCTGTGTACATTCACCGGCATTGCTCATCTGCATTTCTCATCTGCTTTGCTCACCTGCGTCTCAGTGGCATTGTTCCCCAGTATCACTCACCAGCTTTGTACAGAGGCATTGCTCACTGGCATCATGTAGAGGCATCGTACATCAGCACTGTGCAACTGCACCGCTCACTGGCACCGCACACCAGCATTGGCACTGTGAGTGATTGGCGTCCCTTGCTGGCATTGCTGACCAGCATCGTGCATTGGCTTCTCTCATTGGCACCACAATCCGACACCACTCACCAGCACCAAATGCCAGCACTGGCCCCATGCACTGGCACCACGTACTGCAGCCACCCCACGTGGGCCTCAGTCCAGGGGCTGCCTTTTTTCCCAGGGACTCAAGGCAGCTACAAAGGAGGAAGGGCTGCAGAGGGCTGACCAGGGTTCCTGCTGCACTCACGGTCATGCAGAAGAGTGGGTGACTCCCCAAGAGGCTGGACAGATCCTGCGAGCAATCCCAGTCTCCAGGCCCTGCTTGTTCTGGGGCATGTGTTTCTCTCTGCTGGCTCTGGATCCATATGTCACCTCCTGCTCCATGTGTACAGGGCATCTCCTGTCGTGAGGAGCAGCCCACAGCTGGTAATCAGGAGCTAAGTGAATGCAAATCATGATGGCTAGAGCTGCTGCAACTCTGAGGTTGGCAAGGAAGCCAAAATGCTTTTAGGAGATTTGAGTTCAGAACTTTGATCTTAGATAATGGTGCCACCTCCCCATTTTTAATGAGCACTGTTCTTCTCTAGAATGTGGAGACCAGTAAAGCCCTCAAACCAATTTCCTTCTGTGTTGTCCCATTTAGTTGAACTGGGCAGGGCAAGGCCTATGTGGGGAGCCCAAGGCTCTCTAGCAGGACAGAAGAGGCACCGGAGTGGCGAAGAAGGAGCCAGGGGCAAATTGTAGGAGCTGTCCCGTTCAGCACCAACCGCTTCTTCAGAGCAGCGTGACCATTAAAGGAGCTCTGGACATCCTTGACTTCACCATCCTGTTTTCCAGTGTCCATGGCTGCTAATGAGAACATGGAGCAGGGCAGGGAGAGGCAGAGGGTGCTCTGGAGTGACACTATGGAGTGAGGGGAGTGGTGATGTTGGGGCCGAGCACCCAGTCTGTGCATGATGGGGCCACCTTTAGTCCTGTGAGCAGCTCTCAGTATTTCCCTCATCCTCCACTCTCATTGTCCATCCGTGGGAGCTGTGCCCTGCAATTGCTCCTGTACTGAGTGCTGTTTTGTCTCCTGCATCTGCCCCACACTGCACAGACCTGCCTCTGACCAGCTCTGCTGCTCCTATGGTGGCTGGGCATGGTGGCATTTCCAGGACATTGCCTAGTGGCAAAGGCTGAACAGCATGGAAGCAGTGAGGGAAACCCTAGCCCTGAAATCGAGGATCACGAGCAGGGGCACCAGGTCTGCTGGCAGAGCTGGGGGTTGGTGCTGCAGCAGGGACAGTGCCATGCGTCCCTCTCCACCCCCAGCAGTAGCATCTGCTGCTGAGCTCCACTCCAAGGAGGGACAATTTCTTAAGGAGAAACATTTGCAAACTGAGCAGGACCACCCCCATTCTACTCTCTTCCCTGCTGCCTGCGCCTGCCCATGCCCAAGGCTGTTGCATCCTCTGCAGCGTGGCATGGAGCAGGGCTGGGCTGGCACAGCCACAGTGCCAGAGCAGTGGGGATAGGGCTGTGGCCTGTGCCGTGAGGGTTCTGGGCTGCCGGACAGCTCTGGACGGACATCCTCTGCTTTGGGGAACATTTGCTCCTTGCAGAAGGGGCCACATCTCAGCCTTTCCCCATAATGGGGTGGTGGGACCTGCATCCACCTGGAGGCACAAGGCTGCAGATGGGGTGCTGCTGGCCCAGGGTCCTGGGAAGAGTTTAGCTGGTGGCCCTCCTGGATCAGAGCAGTCCCGCTGAGCCCTGTCCCACTTCCTCTGCGAGCCTGCAGCTCTGAGGACACTGTAAAATGCCCAAGAGGTCCCAGCATCCACCTCATCCCTGCCTCCATGTTCTGCATCCTGGCGCTCACTGCTCCTCTGCATTCCCTTGGAGGCCTCCTCAGGTTATTCCCAGCCTGGGCTAATGGTTGCTCCCTGGAGGAAGCACCTGTTGCAGGCAGCGGGACACCCCCAACCAGCGTGCAGCACTGGCCAGGGAAACAGCTCGTGGGGTCAGTGCAGCAAGATGCTGCTGCTGCCGAGAGCAACTGGGCAGCAGGAGGGGTGGGAGGCAGCGGAGCGGAGTGCCAGGTTGGCTGCTTGCGGCCACCGCGGGGCTGCCACTGGAGGGGACAGAGGGAGTCTTGTGCCAAGGTGACACATGGGACGCCATTCTCCTCCCAGCATTGAGCCACGTGCAGTTTTGTGGGGTGCTCCGTGGCACTGGTGGGGGTTGGGGCTGGGGCTAGGGAGCTCTGCTGTGCCTGACACTGCAGGCTCACAGGGAGGCTTTGCTTTCACTCTCCCCACACAGTCCTGCCCCATGGCCATGTTCCCTCTCTGCACTGCTCTCCCACAGCCCGTTGTCCCCTGGAGCGTGTCACCCTGCCTCGTGCCTGCCAGGGGTTGCTATGAGATAACGTGTCGGAAGATGGAGCAGAGCTGGGCTGGGGAAGCTGCTGCAGCTCAGTGCAGAGAAGATGGTGCTGCAGTCAATCATCAGATCCCCCCACCCTGCACACTGCATATTTAATGGCTCTTTGGGTCTCAGCATTTAAATCTATCTAATGAGCATTTAACTGCTGCTCAATATTTAATGCCTTGGTGTTCAGTGCAATAACGCCATGTATCACAGTGAGTGCTGGTCCATCGCCCTGGGTGCAGGGCAAGGAGTGCTATGGGAGAACATTCAGCATGGCATGGGAGCTGGGGAATCTGCTGCCTGGCACCTCTGACTTAGGCAGCAGGTTGTCGCTATGCCTGACGGCCTCTTTGGGGGGTCTTGGCTCCTCTTGGCAATGCAGCCGGCCTTGGAGCTCCTCTGTGCCGCGTCCTGCTGCAGGGCTGGTGCAGTGGGGAGCAGCTCCACAGGCAGTGTGAGACTGGCACTGCATCCTAGCACAGTCCTCAGTCAATAGTACCATCCTGCTGCAAGCTTCTGCCCTGAGATTTGCACCCTGGCCTGGAAGCCCCACTGGCCGGGTGCTGGGTCATGCGTGTGTCTGTGATTTTGGTGCTACTGGGTGTGCTTGCTCATACTGACGCATGCTGCAAAGGCTCCTGTGGAGCTGATTCAGGCTCCTGGTGACTCTGCCCGCTCTTGCAGAAAGGCTCAAGCTGAGGCCTTTACCCAGGAGCTGTTTCAGTGTCTCTGCCAGGAAGGTCTGGGGGTGTCCTACTACCAGCAGCCCATATCCTCACCCATGAGCTGCAGCAGGAGCCGTCAAACCTTTTGCTTTGGAGGAGCAAAGTCCCTCTTTCTCTGGGGGATAGAGCTGCAGGTGCCTGTTGTGGCCAAATACTGAGCTCCCCTTCCGCGCTGCCATTTCGCAGGCTCAGGGGGAAAGGTTGGGGGGGATGATGTGCCCTGCCATGCCATGCCATGCTGTGCCCTGCTTGTATGCCACACTGTGGTGTGCCCCACCATGCCATGCCATGCCGTGCGTGTGGCCCTGTGAGCACATCAGGGCACACATGCTGTTCCACACTGCTGTGTTCGTGCAGGCAGTGCAGCCACCCCACTCTGCCACCCTCCTCTGCTGCCAAGAGCGGTGTGTTCTGTGGCTTCAGAGCCCTCCTCGCCCCCGCTGCACGGGCATTTCCTGGAGGCGCCTCACGGAGTAGCCACCTGCATGTGTGGCTCCCCACAACCATGAATCCAAAGGTCTAGGTTAGGCAGGAGTTGCCGCTGCTCAGATCTGGGTCAGGCAGGAGTCACGGCTACTCTGCTGGCCTCTCAGCAATACCCAGGGCCCTCTGGAGATCGTCTGCTCCAACTCCCTGGGTCAAGCAAGTTACTCACGACTGTGTCCAGCTGGTTCTGAATATCTCCAAGGAGGGAAACTCCACATCCTCTCTTGGGCAACCTGTGCCTATGTTCAATCACCCTCACAGTGAAAAGTGTTTTCAAAAGATTGAATTTACTGTGTTTTCACTGTATCACTGTATATTACTGTATTTAGCTGTAGCTACACTGTGTCTGTATTTACACTATAGCTGTATTTCTCCCACCAGAGCAGAAAGGCTGTGAGCAGCGCCTGCACATGGTGAGCCCTGGCTGCATGTGTACGCATGGTGCACAATGAGCTCTGCCTGCGTGTGTGCATGGTCCACAATGAGCACTGCCTGCACACGTGCATGGTGTGCAGCGAACACTGCCTGCACACGTGCATGGTGCACGGTGAGCACTGCCTGCAGTGAGCACAGCTCATGTGCAATGCGTGCAGTGAACACTGCCCGGTATTTGCACAGCCTGCAGGAGCCCTCTCCACGGATGCATACAGCCCGCATGTCCTTGCCCTGAAGCTGTCGTGTCCCTGCTCACCAGCCTCATGATGGCAGCACCCCC
Organism: Tinamus guttatus; assembly: GCF_059628265.1. NCBI lineage: Eukaryota > Metazoa > Chordata > Aves > Tinamiformes > Tinamidae > Tinamus > Tinamus guttatus. The sequence continues at coordinate 764,591 of NW_028289153.1, read as the reverse complement.
TGAGGCAGCTGCTTTCATTCTGGTGGGACTCTTGGGCTGGGGCAGAGCCATGACGCAGGGCAGAGGGCTGTGCTGGGGCGGGCTGCCCAGGGTATCCATGCAGGCAGGCAGCTAGACAGCCTCCGGAAATGTGCAGTGTCACAAATTAAGAGCTTAATTAGCAGGCATGCCTCCCTCAAGGAGCTGCCGCCTCATTAGCATCCAGAACGGTGATTAAGAAGTGGGAAGAGGGCTGGTCCTGCCAGCCCAATGCTCCAGGCACGTCTGCTCTGCCGCAGGGCAGGGTAGAGCACTGTCCTTCTCCTGCCTGGCAGTGACTAGCCAGCCTGGAAAGGGTCATCCCGCCTGGCCAGCCCGTCCTGAATCCCTCCTGGGGTTCCCTGACCTCCCTCCTTTACCTGCTCCTAACAAGATCCTTGGACTGATGATCCCTCTTTGAAAGTCTTTCCTCAGGTGGCTCAAAATGCTGTGCTTGAGATCCATGGTGTGGCCTGTGGAGGCCCCAGGTGGCTCCTATGAAGTCCCTGGCATGGTGCCGGGGCAGGGTAGACCCCATGGGAGCATCCCATTTCCTTGGAGCAGACTCCCCTCTGCTCCAGCCCCTTGTGTAGGCCCCCAAGACCCACTGGAGATGTGCTCTTGAGTGAGATGTGGCATTTGTCTTGGCTGGAGATGAAATCCTGTCTGGATGGCACAGATGGATCCCATCAGAGAAGAGGGGTCGTGATACAGGGGAGCTGTGGTCCAGCATCATCCCTGCTGAAATGTAGGAGGAGCATGGGCAAGCACCAAACATCCGCACCCCACTGGGGCCGAGCCGTGCTCAGCTGCAGCCTCGCTGGTCCCCTGTGCCACATGGGCAGGTGAGCCTCGAGTGTGCCCCAAACTGCGGACAACACAGGTGCTGTGTTCAGCTTCACACGGCCTGGCCTGCAGTGTGAGCAGGCAGAAGATGACGCTGCTGGTGATCTGGAATCGTGGCATCGTGGGTGACAGGAGGGTCTGGCTTGTCTGTGGCTCCTGAGAGCACATGAGCTGTCTGGATGGCTTGGTGCTAGAGGCAGGGCTCATCCGCCAGGAGGAGATGGAGCTCCTTGGCCTGGGGCTCGTGAGGACCTGCATCAGGCCTCTGCAAGCTGACTGAAACACTGCCCTGGAAGTTTGCTTGTAGGAAAGAAAGAGGCTCACTGTGTAAAGGGCACGACTTTAGTGGCATGAAAGTTCTTGCCATGTGACTTTAAGTGTACTTAATGAAGCAGCCGGGAAGCCAAAAGGCTCCACACAGTCTGGGAGCAAGGCAGGCAGCTGCTGCCACTGCGCTCCAGAACTCACAGCATTTCTTACACAGGCCCAGGCTGTCTGCACTCGTGCGGACAGACACAAAGAATGGTATCGGAAAAGTGGTGGAAGTCTGAATCTGAAAAGAGCCCAAGGAATCCAGTCTGCCAAAGCACCCGCAGCACCAGGCAAGCTCTTTTGGAGGAAAAGCAGTAGCTGGGTGGAGGCCAGGAGGAAGGACTGTTGCCACAGGCTGTACCCGCACCCTGGCACAGGGACCCCCTCACTGCCCAGAGCACCCTAGCATGGGGACCCCTCGTTCCCTGGCACAAGGAGTCCTCTCTGCCCTCAGCCTGTGTGCGCTGCCTGTGTGGGTTGCAGCCGAACCAGGTAGACCCCCATGGGAAGCACGTGCTCACCAAAGCCCTGCTGCAGGAGCAGAGCTGGGCACGGGGTGCCCCAAGCGGCACGCTCACAGGCTGCTGGAAGCAGAGCCCAAGGCTTATCTGTCGTGGCTAGGAAGATTTGATGTTTCAGAGTCCCATGGCAGCTTCTTCTGCATCAGGAGCTCAGGGGAGAGAGATGGCTGCACCTTCACAGAATCCCAGAATGGTTGAGGTTGCAAGGGAGCTCTAGAGATGATCTAGTCCAACACCCCTGCTCCAGCAGGGACACCTAGAGTACGGGGCACAGGACACCCACCATCCATGACAGGACGAGGGGTAATGGGTGTAAGCTGAAACACAGGAAGTTCCACCTCCATATGAGGAAGAACTTCTTTACTGTGAGGGTGACAGAGCCCTAGAACAGGCTGCCCAGAGAGGCTGTGGAGTCTCCTTCTCTGGAGACCTTCCAAACCTGCCTGGATGCCACCTTGTGCCACATGCTCTGGGTGTCCCTGCTTGTGCAGGGGGTTAGGATTAGATGATCTCTGGAGGTCCCTTCCAACCCTAAGCATTCTGTGATTCTGCGATTCTGTTACCCTTCTTCATGTCACCGGCCACCATGGAGAAGTGCCTGGCCCCATCCTCCCTACAATCATCCCTCAGGTACTTGAACGTGTTGATCAAATCTTCTCTCAGCCTTCTCTTCTCCAGACTAGGCCCAGGTCGCCTAGTCTTTCCTCATACGATAGATGCTGCAGTCCCTTCATCATCTTGTGACTCTGCACTGGACCCTCTCTAGAAGCTCAATGTCCTTCTTGTACTGGGGAGCCCAGAACTGCACCCAATGCTCCAGGTGCAGCCTCACCAGAGCTGAGGAGAGGGGGAAGATCCCCTCCCTCAACCTGCTGGCAACACTCCTCCTGATGTGGGCCAGGATCTCATTGGCTGCCTTGGCCATGAGGGCATACCACTGCCTCACGGTTGCTGAAGTCAAGGTAGACAACATCCACAGCTCTCTCATTGTCCATCCAGCCGGTCACCTCATTGTAGAAGGCTATCAGGTTCGTCAAACACGACTTTCCCCTGGTGAATCCATGCTGCCTACTCCTGATCACCTTTTCCTTGACATACCTAGAGATGGTCTCTAGGATGAGCTGCTCCATCACCTTTCCAGGGATCGAGGTGAGGCTGATCGGCCTGTAGTTTCCCAACTCCTCCCTCTTCTGCTTTCATCAGCAGCTGGAAAGCACAAGAGCTTGTCCGGCCTTTGCAAGATGCACCAGAAGATTCAGACTGAACATCCAGAAAGAACAGTAAAGGGAAGAGACTGTGCAGGGCACTGGGATCCAGAAAATGGGACCTGGCAGAGAGAAGGGGCCCTGGAAAATATCCAGCTTGTTACTCGAGCATGCAGGCACAAGGGTGGCTGGAGCGTTGTCCCCAGGCAGAGGTTTCAGAACCAGTGCCAGTAAAGCACTGAACGTTGGCTTTGTCAGACCCCATGCTGAGGCTCACACCATTTGCCACCCTCTGGCTGGAGCGGGATGCCCATTGCCCATTGCATTAACATAGGCCCTTCCTGGACCTGGCTCCTGGCCCTGGAAACAGCCCTCGAGTGCTTGGGGTGGCTTGGGAGAGCTGGTGTCACCACCTGGTGAGAAGTGTTTTGCTGCACATGCTCTCGGACAGCACGACATGCCGGAGGGAAGATGGCTGCAGCCCTGGCGGTAGCTGCGGTTCTCCCATCACTCTTCTCCATTCATCCGTCCCCTGGGAGGATCCAGACTAAAACACTGGCCCAGACCTCAGCAGAGCTGTGTCCTGCCTCCCACCATTGGCAGAGTCAGAGTCCTTGGGGGCCTCCAAGCAGCTCCCAGGCCTTGTCCGGGGGCCCTAGAAGTGAAATGTCGTGTGGAGGTGGCAGGGCTATGCCCACTGCCGGTGTCCTTGGCGTGATGGCTGGGGGCCAGGCCCCTGTTCCTTCAGCCCCGCTCCCGGAGCGCCTCCCTCCTCTTCGTGCCGCGGAGCAGATGGGCCGTCTCCACAGCAGGACACAGCTTCCTGCTGCCTCCTGCTCCTGTTCCCTGGCCCGCGGGAGCGCTGCGCAAGGGGAGCCCTGCTCTGTGCCCTGCCCCAGCTCCAGGGTACCCATCCCGGGGCCTGCGCAGACATAGGCGCAGGGCTCTGCGGCGCCTGCGCCGCTCACTGAGCTGAGCCTGCTCCGGCCATGCTCTCCTGTGCGGCGCCTTCTGCAGCTCAGAGTCACCAGGGAGCTGCCCTGCTTAGCACGGCAGGGCTGCTCTCTGTGCTGTGTTGGGCAATGGTTCAGCAGTGCTCATGAGGAGGCACAGCCTGGGGTGTCCCAGATGGGCTCTGCACGGAGCTCTAGGACTGGTGCTGCTGCTGTAAGCCCAGACCCATCTCCCTGGTGAGTGTCCGGGACTTGTTTCAATGCTGAGGGCTGCAGGAGCTCTCTGCAAAGCGCCTGTTCCTGCAGGGCAAGGTGCTGAATCCACTGTGTGAGGATGGCCTGTTTCCAGCTCCGCAGCCACCAAAGTCAAAAAACTTGCCTCCATGGTGTAAGAAACGCTTAGAGGTTTGCACCTAAGCTCTCCTGGTCAAAACCAGGCCAAAGACACAGGAGGAGCCTGAGCAGAGCTTCTGAGCCGCCAGGGTGGTGACACTGCCCTGAAAGCAGCAGGAAAACCCCTCCGTGGATGACCCCAGCTCTCTGGAAAGTGGTGCAGGAGCGGGGCGGGTCCCCAGAGATGCTGCAGAGCTTTCCCAGGAAGAGCCACGCAGGTGCCTGGGGATGCTGCGGAGCTGCCCCGTGGGAAGAGCCGCGCCGGGCCTTGCGCCTGCTGATCCTTCCTGCTGCTGCATGAGCTGCTGCTGCAGCCCGGTGCTGCCGGTGCCTCCCTGCCTGGAGATCGGCAGAGGACCAGCCGGAGGAGAAGAGACGGAGACGGCGCTGGGCAGCTTCCCGGGCAGGATGTGGCACTGAGGAGGATGCGGGTGCCGGGCAGGCCGGGCAGAGGGGCAGGCAGGGGCAGCTCCCCTGTGACGCCCGGCGCCTGCTGCAGGGTTTGGCCACATCCCGCCCTCCCATGCAGGGAGATGCAGTCACTCCCGGAGTTTCCTCCTGGCCGGGACGGTGCTCGCCACAGGAAGGGAGAATCTCTGCTCGGACAAGGTGTTTCCGGGCTCTGCTGATAGGACGTGGGAGGCACATCCTGACCCCTGCCCGCCTGTGCACGGAGGCCCCCGGGGAGCTGCGCACGGATACACATCCCTGCTGGCACCCCTGCGCGCCCCTGCCCAAGCACTCCTGGCCCTGCTGGGGGCTGCGTGTGTGTCCTAGCCACACCATCCAGGCCATGCATGTGCACACTGGGACACGTATGTGCATGGGATCATGTTCATATGCACACGGAGGCCATATGTGTGCTTATATAGGGTCACATGTGAGCACAGGCAGGTCCACACGCGCACACAGAGGACCACACGTGTGCATGCACAGAGCCACGCGTGTGCACGCGCAGCCATGCAGGGCCAGATGTGCAAACGCAGCACCACACACGTGTGTGCACAGCAGGTCCCACATGCGCACAAGGACTCACGGGCCGTCCCGCCCCGTGGCCCATGCACTGCAGGTCAGGCGCCCCAGCCCCACGGCCGGCAGGATGCAGGGAGCAGGGGGCAGGTCCGCCGCGGCTGGAGGGTGTCCTCTTCCTGGAAGGAAAGGGGCAGAGCTGGCGGCTGTGGTTTCCTTTAGGCTCCAGCTCTACGGACAGCGAGGAGCTGGAGCAGCTCGCGCACGACCACACGCCGCCTGGGGCAGGTAACAGCACCTGGGCCCTACAGTTGTGGGGCACCAAGCCACCCTGGAACAGTGTGGGGCTGGGGCCCACACTGCTCTCTCCTTGGCAGTGGGGTGGGACCATCCTGGCATCTTGCCATGAGACTGGTGTGACTGGGCTGGTCCCGGTGCTTCACTGTGGGGGTCAGCGGGGTTGGCCAGGCCCCTGTGCTTGGCCGTGGAGAGGGTGGGTATGATGGGAGCCTGGCAATGCCCTGGGGCAGGGGCCCTGCTGCACTGCAGCACGTGTGGCCCTGGCAGCAGCACCCGCCGCCCTGATTGCCACTGCCCCACAGTGCCGCCTGCCCCATGGGCTAGGCTGCCCCACAGATAGGGCTGCCGCAGGTGGGAGGTGGCTGCCCCACAGCCTCTGCCTTTGCTCCCACAGTGCCCATGTGGGGCCCGTTGTGGTAGCCAGGACTGCTTCCCATGGCTGGGCTCCCCATGCCATATGGGCCCTGTTGTGGCAGCTGTGGGGGGCACATTTCTGCCCCACATCCATGGGGCAGCCCAGTGCTCAGATGGGCCATGAGGCTGGGCCATGGGGCTGGATTGGGGCAGCACCATGGAGTGCTCCACAGCAGAATGGAGCTCTGCCTGGGGACGAGCTCTGTCCCAGCTGAGCAGGATGCAGGCACCGTGGGGAAAACTCGGGCTGGCCCTGGGTGGCTGCAATCGCCTGGTACCGAGTACCGTGCCCAATGCAATGTGCGACAGCCGCAAGGGTGCCTCGTGGCAGGCAGGGGGAGGCCATGGTGGTGTCAGTGTGACCCCTGTGGGGCTGCGGGAGGCCACCGTGCTGGCAGGATATGCCACTGTGGGTCTGGGGCCAGTGCGCTGCAGTGTGGGGGCTGCTGCCCACTGCTGGGGTGGGTGCCATGGCCCACACGAGTTGAGCCCCGTCAGGCCAAACCTACTGCCCACCACATGGCCCCCAGGTCCTGGGGACAGGTCAGTCCCCATTGGGCCGAACACACTTGCCAAACATGGGTTGGGCCCCAGGGGCCTCCCGTGTAGGTCGGGTCCTGGGGCCTGTATGCGGTGCCCCCCATGTGGGTCAGGTCCCAGAGGCCGTATGCAATTCCCCCATGCAGGGGAATGCCCTGGGTCAGTGCCACTGCTGTCCCTCGGCCTGGTGCCACTGGAGCAGCTGGCTTTGAACTTTCCCTCCTCCTTCCTCCCGCTCCAACTCTCCTGTCGCTATGGCAACGCCTTAAACTAACACTGGTTCCCGGCTGCCGGGGGGGCCGAGTTCGCAGGAGAAATCCATCTTCCCGGTGCCGATCCTCTGCGCCCCTCCGCCCCCAGCCGCGGCGCTTGCCGCTCCCGCTCCTCTCCAAGCCGCGGGCCGCGGGGCTGCTATGGTTACTCGAGCCCGGCCGCCCCATCCCACTGCCGCCAGCCGGCTCTGCTCCAAGGGTAAGAGCCGCTCGACAGCACTCGCCCGGCCCGCGCAGCTCCAGGGCCTTCGGCTAATGGCGCCGGCACAGCAGGCGCCAGGACGGGTGTTGGGAGGAGCAGGTGCTGGGGTGGGCACTGGGGAGAGCAGGCACTGGGGATTGCGAGCTTGAGATGGGCGCTGGGAGAGCAGGTGCTGGGATGGGCACTGGGATGTGTGAGTGCCCATCCGAGTGTTGGGAGAGCAGGTGCCGGGATGGGCACTGGGATGTGTGAGTGCCCGTCTGAGCGTTGGGAGAGCAGGTTCCACGATAGGCACCGGGATGTGTGAGCGCCCATCCAGGCGCTGGCAGAGCAGGCCCCGCTGGCAGGCAAGTGCAGGGCACCCTGGCTGCCACACGGCTGCCCCGTGGGCTGCGAGTGCCACTTGCAGATACCCCTGGGGACGTGCCAGGGCTTCTGAGGGTACCAATGGATAGACATGGGTTTTGTGGCACACCATGGGCTGCACATGCTGGGGAACTGGTCCGGAGCTTCCAGTGGGTGCACGCAGCAGAGGGTGGGAACTGTGGTTGGCGGCAGGGGCCGTGGTGCCCGGCTGCAGTGGGTCTGTCTGCTGGGGACGCGGGCTGCGGTTTGCGGTGGGGTTACATGTGGGCGGACAGAGGCCTCGCGGTGCGGGGGGCAGCGGCTGCCCTGGAGCGCAGTCAGATGGGGCTGGGGTCTGGGTGGAGGGTCCCGCTGGGAGCAGGGCTGTGGCCTGCAGGGCAGGGTGTCTGTGCCGGGCAGTTTGGGCCACAGAGCGTGGCTGAGCACACGTGCTGGGAGGCAGCAGCAGGGAGCATGGCTCGAGGAACCCTTTAGGGAATGGGGCTGCCGTGGGCAGTGGGAGTGCGCCTGGGGGACAGTGGCTGTGGTGCACAGCAGTGGAGGCACTGAGGGTAGCCAAGCTACGGTTTGCACCGGGGTGTCCTCACTTTGGGACAGGAGCCGTGCTCGGCAGCGGGGTGAGTGCTAGTGGCAAAGGCTGTGGTGTGGGTGCAGAGCCGGGGCTGTGGTTACAGTGGAGATCAAGGCTGTGGTTTGTAGAGATGTGCGGGTGCTGGGGGACACGTGCCATGCTGCAGCGTGTGCTGGGAAAGAGGGGCTGGGCTGTGTGGTCAGGGCTGTGTGCATGGACCCTGTGCGCTGCCTTTCTGCGGAGGCGCCGGGCATGCGTGTGTCAGAGCGAGGGACCATGACACCGTGTAGTCCAAAGTTCAGTCTAGGCAGGGTGACGGCTGCTAAGAGCAGGTCACTGCTTTTGTGGCACACCCGGCTGTGACCCCCGCATGTGCTCCTGCGCACAGGGACACGTGCCCTTCACACATGCCCATGCTGCTGCTCAGTGCACTGTGTTGCTGCGGGCTGTTGTCTGCATGCACAGTTTGTTGGCAGAGCATCTCTGCCCCGGTCTCTCATGGATGATCGTTTCTCCTCTAGGCTCTGGGTGTGCTGGGAGCCTGTGCATGGGATTTGACAGTTGCATTTCTGCATCTAGGCCTTAGTTTGCAACCTTCTGGGGAACTGCTGGAAAGGGGAGATTCTGCTACCCTCCTCCTCTGCCAAAGTGGGTCAAGGCATCGGGAAACTCCACAGCTAGATTTGGCTGAGCAGGTACTGATACACGTGCATGTCTGGGTATGTTTTTGCTAGCAGGGTGCAACAGGAGGGGAGACCAGCCTTAGAATCATAGAATCCCAGAATGGTGAAGGTTGGAAGGGACCTCTAGGGATCATCCAGTCCAACCCCTGCACACGCAGGGTCACCTAGAGCACGTGGCACAGGACTGCGTCCAAGCAGATTTTGAAGATCTTCAGAGAAGGAGACTCCACAACCTCTCTGGGCAGCCTGTTCCAGTGCTCTGGCACCCTCACTGTTAAAAAAATGTTTCCTTAAGTTCCTGTGGAACTTTTGGTGCTTCAGTTTGTGGCCATTACCTCTGGTTCAACTGGCAACAGTAGGGTTTAGACAGGAGGCTTACCTGTTGCTTCTTGCCGGAGGTGTCAGGGCAGGGACCTCGAATCCTTCAGCGATGCAAGGGTTATACTACTGAGCATGAGGCCAGTTTTGCAACTCAGTGTATAGCAAGGCACAGTGGGAGAGTGTCTTGCAGCGTTAATGTTTAAGCTGCTGTTTTAGCTGTGGTTGACTGTGTGCTTGTGCCAGCCTCAGGATGTGAAGAGAAATGCTGAGGGCCTGGGAACTGACCTCTGCAGGTCCCCTGCCTTCTTTCAGGGTGCATTCCCTGGAGATTGCCTTTGCCCAGGATGTGCAATTGCTCGTGGCCAGTGTCCAGCAGTGACTTTGGGGCCTGCACATAATGTGCGCTGTGTGCGTGCACTGCTTGCATGTGGATGGGACAGGCATGGGGTTGGGGATGCATGGGAATAGGTGGTGATGGAGCAGGGGTGGCTCTTATCTTGGGTATGGTAGGATCCTAACCCACTAGAACCTTACAGAGGACACAACAATTTCTTGGCCATCCTGTCTCAGTAGTGACATGCAATTGACAGAGACAACAAGTAAAAAGTTTCCATCTACTAGCATTTAAATGCGTTACAGAGTTCTTATGCATTTGGGCACTTACCAGGACCCTCTGTGGTAAGTTTGCTGGCTCGCCCAAGCTTTCAGTGGGCACTGAATGCAAGAGAAGGGCATAAAGAGGAATATTACAAGGCTGTTTTCCAGCTAATGGCCATGTTTTCTGTTTTCCAGTGTATAACACCTAAATACTCTTGTCTTGTTCGTATTATCTTGTTGATAGATAATCTGTACTGTTTGCGATTTGTACTATATGGTTCACTTAAACCACTGCTACATCGCAGGAGTGCACGCAAGCACACACAATAAGCCACATACAGACTTTCCTACTGGAATCTCCAGCAGGCAAAGATCAGCACGGCTGCCTCTGCAGGCAGCGCGCGTGGGACCGGTGCAGCCCCCATGCACGAGGGGCCGGGACCTGCGCAGAGCCCGCGTGTGGGGGGCAGCAGGGGCTGCGTGTGGGGGGGGCTGCATGCGGGGGGGCTGCAGGGGCTGCATGCCGGGGGGCTGCATGCGGGGCTGCAGGGGCTGCATGCGGGTCTGTTGCAGGGGCTGCATGCCAGGGGGCTGCATGCGGGTCTGTTGCAGGGGCTGCATGCAGGGCTGCAGGGGCTGCATGCGCCCGGGCTCTCGCAGGGCAGAGCGCGGCTGTGGCGGGTGGAGCGGGGTGTCCGGGGGGACCTGGCATGGGGCTGCTGCCCTCAGTGCCATGCACAGGGTGTCCCGGGGAGGGCCCAGGGCAGGGTGCCTGCACCTGCTCCTCCATGGGAGAGCTGGGATCCATCTACCCCGAGCAGCTGCTCTCTGGGCATCCCTGTGGGATAGAGGGGGAGGAAAGCAGCGCGAAGGGAAGGAAAGGGAAGGGAAGGGGAGGGGAAGGGGAAAGGAGAGGGGAAGGGGAAAGGAGAGGGGAAGGGGAAAGGAGAGGGGAAGGGGAAAGGAGAGGAGAGGAGAGGGAAGAGGACCCTCCTGGCCATGATGGGGATGCTCACAGGGGGCTTCCCTCCCCCAGCAGGGATGGGCTGGCCGGGCCCTGTGGACACCGCGTGGCACCGGGGTCTGCAGTAGGGTGGGAATCCCCGCTGCAGCGGCAGGAGCAGGGGAGGCCTTGGAGCTAAAATGAGTATGAAGAGTAAATTGCCATCCCACTCGTAAATGCAGCTGAGCTGCTGTAACTGTGACAACAGGCAACGGCTCTGGTTCAGGAGCGTCTTGGCTCCTGTTGGCAGTGTGGGAAGGTTTTGTGGAAGTCTCTCCAAGATCAGTCCAAGCTTTCTGGGGATCTGGTTTCTGTGTCGACACCAAGCAATCGGACTAGCCATCTTGTTATGGGGAGCAGAGTGGATGGGGACTGTCGTAACCTGAGAAGCAGGTCGACCAGGAGACTCTTCTATCATTAAATATTGAAAGATCCTCTCTGGCTGCAGTGTGCGCTCCTCTCCCTGACAGCAGCTCTGTGAGTTTGGTTCTGGATGTTGCATTAAGACTCAGCTCTGTCTGCAGGAGGCATCTTTGGATGGGAATAGGGCTGTGCAGAGTCTGGGACGGTGCAGGAGGGACCATCAGTGCCAGCTTCTCATCACAGTGAGTCCCTCCCCGTGCACAGCCGAGCCCCTGTGCCACAGGCTGTAGGACATGTCCCCTGTGAGCAACCTCGACCCCGCACGAGCCTCCCAGCACTCAGCCAAGCGTTCCAGCCCTGCTGGCGTTTCATCTCACAACCTCTGCTTTGAGGGGCTGCTTGCTCAAGAGGGAGCCATCTCTTTGGGTTCCCTATCAGGGTAGATGGCTTTGCCAGACAGCAGAGACAGAGGTGGGTAGAGCTGGGTTTGGAGGTTGGCTTCGTTTGCATGGAGAAACCTGGAGATTCATCTTGGCTGAGGGCTGTGCTCTATCCCAGGACAGAGGAGCTGGTCCTGGCTGCATCACACTCCCTCCGCGGGGCTGCGGGGCTGCATTCCTCTGGGGGAGGCTGGTATTCTTAGCTGATTTAAGGAGTGATTTGGGCTTCCTGGTCTGGAGCCTTCTGCTTTTTATAGACATCCTGAGGGGAGCCTGAAGAATAGCCGGAAGAGCAGCAGCGCGTACGGGCTCTGCCCGCGGCGCTGCTCCCGGCGGGGCAGCGGGGCGGCTCTCGGGGACCTGCGCTCGTGCTGCGTGTCTTGGTGGCCGTGGGAAGGGACTACAGCTCCCAGCATCCTGCAGAGCACGGGACAGAGCTGCTGGCTCCGGGATGCCTGCCTTGCCCAAGGGCCCTGCAGGTCCCTGCCGCTGTGGCAGGAGCCCGCTGGCATGGGGTGGGATGGGACAGGATGGGGCGGTCCTGCTCACGCGCGTCCTGGTGCTCCGCTCACCCCCTGTGCCGGAGCGGAGCGGAGCGTGCGGCACTGCCATGGGAGCGGCGGCACCAGGCCTGCTGGCCCTGCTGGGTTTGCACTGAGAGCTGCGGCGGTGCCGGCTTGTGGCACTGCAGCCCTTGGCTCCAGTTTGCACTCGTCCTGTTGCCCGGGAAGGCTTTCCCTCTATTTACTGCCCTCTTGCAGCTGGAATGGTGCTGCTGAGAAGGGACAAATGAGCGGCCCCCAGCGTTGTCCCATTGATGGCTCAAGGCCCCCAGTGCCCTCAGCAGATGGAAATGGAAATGTCCCCTCTGCATGATCCCAGTCGTTAGGAACTCAGATGAAAGGCATGTGTGTGCCCCCACTGCCATGCCATAACCCTGTGGAAAACCTCGCAGAAAGACATTCCCACCTCCATTCTGGGACAGGAATCTCCAGATGCTTCTCTGCTCCTGGTTCTATCTTGGGGACAGTTTTCTTTCCAGTGACTTGACATTTCTGATAATTTCACACTTGTTAGATTGCTCAGGACCAACTGCTGTGATTGCTGTGAGTCTACAGTCTTTGCCCACAATGGGGAGAAGCTCAGGGAGAAGTAGGGAATCTGGGCATATGTAATGAAGGAGTCAGACTTGGACACGTGAAAGGCGGGATCATGGGCAGACACAGAACGTTCTCTCCGGAGCTCTCCCTGCTTGTGTGGACAAGGCCCCTCTGGCTCCACTGGCAGCAGACTCCCTGGGGATGCAGAGGCCCAGGATGTTGGCAACGTACGTGTTGCAGTCTAAATACATCATACGACATTTGCATAATTTATTCTTCTGTGAAGAGTTTAATCTATCAGTTCCAATAATAAACTCATAAATCTCCTTTACCTGTTATTAAGGTTTTGAGAAGATGAGTGTATTATCAGCATTTAATTTACCTCCTGAATTGCTCCCTATGCAGCCTCGTGCCTTTGACATCACTGGATGCATATTCACATGGTTGATGCCCCAGTGGGTCCTCATCAATTAAGGACAGAAAAGATGGAGCCTTGGGAGGCCATCCCGCGAGGAGCCCAGGCCTCTTCTGTGCCAGCCCAGGCCTGCTCTGGCAGTCAGGACACGCAGACAGAGCCAGGGAGCGGGGTGTCTTCCTGGGGAGCGCACAAGCTTTCCACAAGAGCTGGGCCCCTCTCCGCAGTTAGTAACAGCTCCCTGGGGCTGGCCTATTGCCCCGGGCCCAGCTCCAGCATTGCCCAGGGGCTGCAGAGGAGGCTGCGGGGGCTGCAGGTAGCCAAGACCAGCTGCTTCCACGTGAGCCTTGGTGCTGCCGCTAACTGGCAGGCCTCGGTTGGGCCCTGGAGGATGAGGCTTAATATCTTCACAGATTTCACTGGCACTGCTGATCCTGGCTGGTATCGTTACCCACAAAAACATCTAGTTTTGCTTGGAAACTGGGCCTCAAGGGCTTCCTGTGGCGGTGAGTTACACAGGCTAATTACGGGTGATGTGACAAAGTATTTCCTTTCCTTAGTCTTAGATTCCACTGTGTTTTCCGTTGCCCTTGTGCTATGAGATTAAAAGAACAGAAGCCTTGTCTCCTTTCTGTTGACTGCTCAGGATGCCGCAGCCTTTTATCTGTGTCCCTACTTATTTGCCTCTCTTCTAAGGTAGTCAGCCACCGACCCTTTGCTTCCTCTTCTTCTGAGGGATTTCTAGCCCTCTGGTTGCCCTTTCCTTGGCCTCCTGTTGCTGAGTCCTGGCCATTTCGCAGTCTCCCACGTGAGCCCTGCCCGTGTTTGCCCGGGCTGTGCTGTCCCTGGCCTTGCAGGTGCGTTTCCCCCACGGCGCCTGCTCCTCTCCTGGTGCTCCCGCTGTGTCCCCGGCCCCGTGGAGGTCAGTGCTCAGCTACCAACTGTGCTTGGCCACGCCAGGACAAGGTGCCCTTGTGCTTCAGCAGCCCCGCTTGCCGAGGCCGCGCTGAGCGTGCAAGCAGCACACGCAGCCTGGGGCCTTGGCAGATGCTACCCGCTCACTTCTGCGCATGTGCAGCTTGGGGACCGTCTGTATGATGCACATGTGGGGACGCAGAGGGTGTGGAGCTGCAGCAAGGGGCACAATGGGGTGTCTGGCTGGTGCAGCTGTGGGCGATGCTGTCCCTGCTGCTCAGCTGCAGCCTAAATCCGCCGCGGCCGCCAGAAGGGAGCTGCTGCAGGAAATGCCTCTGCACTGTGGAAGCGCCTGCCGGGCGGACGGGACTTCCCGCTCGGCACAGCCCTGCTCATGCTCCCATCCCGCGTGCTCCGGGTAGCGCAGGGGTGCCGGGCCGGGCCCTGCCCTGGGCCCCGCGGGGCATGAGCTGGGTCTGAAGCTGCTCTGTGCCCTCCCAGGGCTGGAGGAGGCTGCACAGGGTCCCACTCAGTGCGGCCGCTTTGGTGTCCCCTGCCAGCACCCACATTTCCCAGCCCCAACCAGTGCCAATAGGGCAGGGGCAGCTGGGTGCTGAGCGCCATGATGAGGCCAGTGCTGCCGTTTCTGGGGGGGCGCACAACAGAGGTGAATTTTTACAGTGACTGTCAGTGTCTGTGATCCCTCTGCCCCCGGGGGCTGCAGTGTCTCCTGTAACCAGTTTAAAGCCCGGCAGCCCTCCCGCTGCCCATGTGGAGCCCCTCGAGCTCTCTGCAGAACGAGACCCTCGTGGCGCCCCTGCCCCCACAGCGCTGTGCTCCTGCTGACACCAGCTGCAGCACGACAGGCTCCTCGAAATCCCAACTCATACATTTTTAATTTCCTACAACTGAGCAGCCATTTCAGCCACTCACCCAGAAAGGATCTTTAATGAGAAGCAAGGAGAGAGAGCATGCACATTTCCAGCACATAAGAGGGCAGAGACATTATGAATGCAGTTTTCTGTTTTTCTAACTGCCTGTAGCTGTGCCTATATTCAGCCTGCTGAACGTGCCCTGTCTCTGGAGATGGGCTCAGCTGGGCCCTGGTACCCCGACACCAGGAGCAGGTTTCTCCTAGTGCTGCGGACTCTGCCATTCCAGCCTCCTGCTTCCACAAGGACCCTGCCTGGAATGGATGCGTCCCCAGGCAGGAGAGGTGCAAGCAGATTCCCTGGTGCAGCGGTGCTGCCGCCTCCGGTGCCTTCCTTGTGGCTCCCTTGGGAGGCCGTGCTGCTGTCACAGGGGTCTGGGCTGCCATGCGGGGCCAGCAGAGACTCAGCCCTGCTGATCCTTTGGCCTTTGCGCGGCAAGGGCAGAGCCCTGCAGCTCCTCGTGGGGCAGCGGACAGCATCGTCCCTGGGGTGGGGATGCACGCGGCAGGCAGGATAGTGCTGGGGGCAGCGCTCCTGCCTGCTAGAGAGGCCATGGAAACGGCGGGGGGCCAGGGCTGGTCACAGCCCAGAGCCGCTCTTGCCTCTCTTTCTCGTCTTGCTCCCCCTTCCAGTGTTGCATTGCCTGGGGTGTTCCCGTATTTTCCTGCTATCCTGAGACTGAACTTGCTGTGAGTGTGAGCAGGGCACTGGGGCCTTGCACGCGGTGCGTTTCAGTAACACTGTCCTCATCATGTGTTGTTTGCAGGTTGATGAAGAGGACTTATTGTGACCCTGTGCCTGTGACAGTCATTTCAGGTAAGCCCCATGATGTTCCTCCTTTTGTGCCTTTGGAAACCCCTTGAGCTGTCCAGGAGGAGAAGGTGGGGAGCAGAGCTCCAGGTGGTGGCGACAGGCTGCAGCCTTGGTCTGGGAGAGGATGGCCTGTCTGGGGTGCTTGGGTCTTGGCTGTCCTTACCTGTGCCAAGGGCATTATGCCTGTGCTCAAGCCACAGATTTGCACATGGAACAGGGAGCTTTCCTCCTGTTGCCAGAAGTCACAAGCCTCCAGCCTTCCCCATCTGGACAAGCTTCTCTCAATTCCTGTCTGGTCACAGTTTCCATCTGTTTCTTCTTCCGTGCCTCAGGTTTTTGTCTGCAGGTTTTCTGCAAAGCTCTAGTTCATCTCTCTTCATCAGCCCTGATGTTGTGCAGCCTGCACACCCTGGTCCTTCCCTGGCAGCTCAGTGCCTTGGGTGATCCTGTCCTCTGCCCTCATTCTCTGTGCTCAGTGGAGGCCCTGCTTCCTTGCCCAGCCTCGCTGGCCTCTTTGCCTGCCCGTCCGACTTGCTCCTCTGAGCAGCTTCCTCCCTTCCCTCCGCACTGAGCTGTCTTGGTGCCCAGCAGGGACCTCAGCACCAGCTCACACAGCAGCAGCAGGGTCCTGCTGGGAGAGGGTCTTGCTGTCCCGTGTGACTGGACCTGCCTGTCCCTGGGGATGCGTTCCCACCTCCCGCCCTCCCTGTGCCGCAGTGCTGGGGCTTGCTGGAGAGCAGGGCTGCAGGCCCTCCCCGGCTCCGGGATGGCCCCGCTGCATGTGGCACGTGGGGAGTCTGGTGCTGCAGGCAGGGCTGAGCTGAGGAGTCAGCGTGGAGCCTGGTGCAGAAAGCGCCAGGCTCTGCAGCCCCTGTGCCCCGGCACTGCATGGGCCTGGCTGCACAGCCAGGCTCCAGGGTAAGGCTTGGGAGCAGAGGGAGAAGCAGAAGAAATATAAATGCTAGCGCACGAGAACAGTGAGGCTTTTGCTGAGCATGGCTCTGGCTTCAGCAGGGGCTTTTCCCCGCAAGCAGCTTCTCTCCTGGCCTGCTGTGCTGCCGCTTCCCTGTGCACGCCGCGGAGCGCGGGCTGCGCGTGCAGCCCCGGCGCTGCGTGGGCTGCGCTGCGAGGGCTGCGCGCATGTTCCTGTGCGGGGGCGGCGCTGCAGGGGCTGTGCTGCGGGGGCCGCGCGCTTGTCTCCGTGCCGTGCCAGTGCTCAGAGCTGGAACCGGGCCCACCGGGCCCGTGAGGTGCCACGGCAGCGCAGGGGCCGTCCCAGTGCGCGCAGTGGGGTGAGCCAGGCCGGCAGGCGCGGGCACAGGCTCCTCGTCTGCTGTCTTGAGCGCACTGTGCGGTGCACCGTGCCTGGCCCCAGCCACGTCTCTGCAGTCCCGCATTGGAGAGCTGCAGCCCTGTGTTTCTGGGCGCTTCCCACAGGTCGCTCCCCCCGAGCAGCACTCCGGCCCGGCCTTGCTTCTGGAGCAGATTCAGCCCCCCGCACAGGGCAGTTGAGCAGATCCTGCGGAGCCCCCGGACCCCGTGAAAGGCTTTGCTCCTAACCCTGTGGCAGCTGGGCCCCAAGACCGGGGACGCGGGGCGGCTCCCCAGCCCGCGCGGGGCTGCGGCCGCACAGGGAACTCGGCTCCATGGGGTGTCCCACGTGGCTACTGCCTGACCAGCACCTGGTGCCTTGTCCCTGTGCGCGGCAGCTGCACCGGCTGCACTGCTGCTGGCCCAGATCTGCCCATGTGGTGGCCGACTGGGCCAAGGGAGGGAGGGCAGGGGTGCTGCGGGGCGAGGATGCGAGAGGTGATTAGCGCTGGGTGCCAGACAAGCAGATGGAGGCAGGTTATCCTATTAGCAGGGCTCAGCAGGAGGAGCCGTGCCGCCCGTGGAGGCAGGCAGCGGCCGGTCGGCTGGCGGGCGCTTGGGGCCCCACAGCGCCATGATGCCCATGGGGGGCAGCAGCCCCCACGGTTGCCCGCTCCCCATAGCTCCTGCACCGGGCAGCACCGCGTCGCTGCGAACAGGTTGGGTTTGTGCTCCTTGGCACGGGGCTCCGCGTGTGGCACCGGTTCTGGGGGGCGGGGGGGTGCTGCGCTGGGCGGATCCGCCGGGATGGGTGGGAGGCCCTGCCCGGACCTCGCTGTCGGTTCCTCAGCGCCCTCCTGGGCCTTGGAAGGGAGTAGAGCAGCCATTGAAGGTCTCTGCACTGAGTCCCATCCCCATCCCCACCAGTCCCGTGAAGCATCCTGACCGTGGGCGGGTGTGAGCGGGAGCAGGGGCTGGGGGCGCAGGGTCGGGCGCGTGCCGCAGCCTGCATGCTGCCGTGGTGCCGCGGGTGCTGCGGTGAGTGACATTCCTATGGCTACATGCACCGCGGTCCTGAGTCCCACGGCTGCCGTGACGCTGTTCTCATAGCAACTGCCCCGAGCGCCCCGTCCCTCTCGGAGCGGGAGGCCTCCCCATGGCGGGCAGGGCGCTGTGGGGCTGTGCTTGCCTTCCCGTGGCTCTGTTCGCGTGCCGGTGCCGTGGGGGCAGCGCTCCGTGGGCTCGTGGGGGCGGGCGGTGCAGTGGGGCGCTGCAGGCACCTGCTGGGCCAGATCAGCTCTCCTCTCCTCTCCTCCTGGCAGGGCAGCTCCTGGTGCTCCTCCATGGGCTCCTTGGAAACCTGTGGCTGCTGCTGCCGCCCAGGCCCCTCCTGCAGCCCCATCTTGCCACCCTCGCGGTGCTGCAGCCTCTCTGGGTGTCCGGGCTCCCTCTCCAGTTGTCTGCACATCCCCAGCGACCCACTGACCTTGTCACTCAGGGAGGGAGAATCAATCAGCCGTAGCTTTACCCATCGGACCCGAAGGACGCTGCGCACTTGCAGTTGATCGATGGTGCCCTGTGCTTGCCTCTCCCAGCCCTCTCCGAGCCCCAGAGGAAGCGGATCTCAGGGAGGCCACACGGGTGCCAGCATGGGGCAGGGGTTGCTTGGGAGGACTTGGGCGCGGAGGGACAGGACAAGGCTGGCTGTGCAAAGAGCTCCATGCTGCCTGTCACACAGGGCTAGGCCAGGACCAGGGTAAACAGCCGGTGACGGCTCTGCGTGCCCAGATAAGCACCTTGGGACGCTCCAGGTCCTGTGGCCGGTCCTTGGGCTGCAGTGGTGCGGAGCTGGAGGCCCTGGCCAGGGTGAACGCGCTGCAGCCCCGTGACGGCATCTGTGGGACCTCCCGCGGCTGTGCAGGTGGGGAGCAGCGTGGCCCCGTGCGGCTGGAGCCTGGGGAGGGGGCGACACCTGCGTGTGCGGTGCTCCTGTCACCACAGGGGAAGGAGGTTCCCAATGCCCCGTCCCCGCGCAGCCCCCGAGCAGGGTCCCAATGTCAGCACCACCGGCAGGGACAGCCCCACACGCGGGACCCGGTGCGGCCCGGTGCGGCCCATCCCCTCCGTCCCGTGGCTGCAGGGAGCTGCTCCCTGGAGCAGCAGCCTCCAGCAGCAGTCGGACGCGCTGCTCATCGCATCCCTCAGCACGGCCGTGCTGGAGAGCAGCTGGGAGCCCAGAGAGGCTCCAGGGTGCAGTGGCTCTGTGCGGAGGGCGCCATTCATGTCCCAAGCTGCAAGCACTGTGTGTGCTATGAGCAGGGTGCTCCGGGGTGCTCCGGGGTCTTCCCATGTCCCTGAGGCACCGGTCGTGGTCCCTCATGCCTGGGGGAGGGCAGAGTTCTGTGCACTGGCAGCAGTGGAGATGCTGAGAGGTGTGTGTGGAGCATGGCCCCGCTCACGGCCCACGACGTGGATACGCATCCTTAAATAAAGGAAGGCAGGAGAAGAGCCATCCGGGCCAGCAGATGATGCTGATGCAGGAATAAACAGAGTAAACTAGCTGGGATTGTGTGGGCTAGAAATTAGGTCATTTCTAGCTACCACAGCCAAGAGGTCTGAAACTGCTTTCCAGGAAGAGACGAGAGAACTCGGAGCAGGGAGCCCGGTGAGGAGCAGGGCTCGGCTGCCAGCGGGACCTACAGGAGCAGCCTCCCCTGATGCAGCCCTGTGCCCGCAGTGCCCGACGGGCACAGGCCCCCTCCCCGTGCCAGGAGCACCCAGGAGTCCCAGACTGCTGCTCGCTTGGGCTTCACCGCTGCGGCACAAGCAGGAGCCCCACTAGCCCAGCGAGCGCCACTCTTTCTGATGGAGACACTATTCATTTGTTCCTGTCACTATAAAATCTTCTTGAAGGATTTTTATAACTCTTTCGGATGATTTTTCATCCATTTTTTTTCCTGGCATTAGAATAAGACACATTGGATTATAATTTCTAAGATACCCAACTTGTTTTTTTTTTCAAGATAAGTGATTTTTTTTCTTCAGCAGAGCAGTTGATTTAATAAGAGAAAATGAATGTGAATGACTCTGCAAGTCTGTATTGGATTTTGGGAGTGGGGGTGGCCAGTGCATTTTTCCAACCACTGTGAGTTGTATCTGAGACATTATCAGGAACTAATGAGGTACCAGAATACTGGAGAAAAAAGCAAGAATAATCTTGCCAATTACCATCCGGAGCATTTAATTTCTGCCCCTAGTGAAATAACAAAAAAAAGGAATAAAATCATTGAATAGCAATAGTCAAGTGGAACTGCAGGTGTCAGAGCGTGGGAACTTGCCACAGGGCAGCTGTGATGCTGGGGCAGTGCAGGCTGCATCCTGCTGGGCCGGGGCCGGAGCGGCGAGGCTGCACTGAGGTGAGTGCCCCCACAAACAGCGGGGACTTTGCTCCCACCTCGGCCCTTTTGCTGCGATATGGCAGAAGGAGAGAAGCAGCAGGTGGGAACCAGGTCCCAATGCTCCAGTGCATATTTAGAGCACAGCGGTTGCTCCGGAAGCTTTTGCGCCAAGCAGTGCCGGCTGGCAGCGAGATGTACTCCTGCCTTCACATCATGGACAAGGCCTTGAGAGGTTATAGCTGGAGCTCAGGATCCTTCCCCAGCACCTTTGGGCAGATGGGTCCCCATCCGAGGTGTTCCTCCTTAGTGGCCTCCAGCTCCTAAACCTCTTCATGGTAGCGCAGTTTTCAATGCAGAGTGTGTGTCCTCATGCCAGTGCTTGCCCTGACTTTGTGTGTGTGTGCATGCACATTTGCAGTGGAAGGGACCTGTCCTGTCCTATAGGTCCGTGCATGAGCTGTCCCATAAGCTGTGTGTGTGCTTGCATTTGCGCAGTATGTGAGACATGGATTTGTGTGCATGCCACAGACCTCGCCAGCTCCAGGAAGATGTGCGTGCGTGTGCACGTGCACCAGCTGCAAGGGTACTTCTGTGCTGCTGCCTGCCCATGAGTGTGTACGCAAGTGTGTTGAAGCTTGTCCTTGTTTGCTCTGGGGCCACGTGCCTGCATGCCCATGCAGTGCAGTCAGACCGTGAGTGATTTGCTTCTCTGATTATTTATCTCCTTATGGATTATGTGCACTTTTCTACACAGATTAAATTCAGTTTCTCTTGCTTTTGTTTCTAATCTTTTTAGGACCTTTCTTCTGCCTTTCTTCTCTTAAAGCACCTCCCAGTTTCATGTTGTACTTTGTTAATGTGCTGTTTGCTCCCTTCTAGTCAGTCACTAAGACAAGTCAGGCCCAGGTCCAATCCTAGCCCCACATTTTGTGGCAGTCACCATCTCTGGAGTCAGACCATCATCAATAGTGGCGATTTTGCTGGCCTCTTTTCAGTGGTGGCCACCGACAGAACTAGAGGTAATGGCCACAAACTGAAGCACCAAAAGTTCCCAATGAACTTAAGGAAAAATTTCCTAACAGTGAGGGTGCCAGAGCCCTGGAACAGGCTGCCCAGAGAGGTTGTGGAGTCTCCTTCTCTGGAGATCTTCCAAACCCGCTTGGACGCAGCCCTGTGCCACGTGCTCTAGGTGACCCTGCGTGTGCAGGGGGGTTGGACTAGATGATCTCTAGAGGTCCCTTCCAACCTTAAGCATTCTATGATTCTATGATCCTAAGATTTCCATCTAACCCTCCAGCTACTTACAGTTCAGGAGATGAGGCAGGTGTAACATCACACATGTGATGTCTGGAGAGGCTCTGCCCATCTTGAGGCAGCTGCGTCAAACCAGCATGTGTTGGTCTGTGTGGTCTCATCTCTGAGACTTCTTGGTGCCCATGTCCTGCATGAGCTCCTTGCTGCAGGACATGGAGTGTTCCAGGGCCTGGGTTCTTCTGCCCAGGGTTGGCTGCGTGCTGGACCTTCCGGTCCTGCTGCATCTCCTGATGTGGACAGTGCTGTGTAAGGACCTGGCCTCTCTGAATGCTGTGCCACCCCAACCTGTCCCACCAGACTAAAGGGCACTGTGCGAGACCTGGGTCTGCTGGTGGCAGGTGGTGAGAAGCACTGTGGACGTGGGCCCGTGGTTACGTGCTTCATCTCAGCCTTTAGACCCCTCTGCTCTGGACAGCTCTTATTTTGCCACATGCAGGTCATGGCTGCTGGCTCTCAAGTTCAGTCTTTCCGTGCTTCCCTTCCTGGCCCTTTGTTCTCCAGATGAGTTTTGTGCTGTGAGTGGTCTCAGCCCAAGGCTCACCATGTCTCAGCTGGCTGTGACTCACCAGGCATTTCATCCACATCCTTCCTCCTTAACAGCCCCACCTTGTCCTTGGTGTCATGACTCAAAGCAAAAGAGCCCAGCCTATTCCCTGTAGCCCTCTCTATCTCACTATTTCTGCTTCAAAGCCAGTGTCCCATCACTGGAGATCTACAAGCTGCCTTTGTAGAGCTGCCTTTTCCACGGGCCAGGGTGCACCCAGCATGGGCCTCGGGCATGCGCAAGGTGCAGGATACTTTTCAAAGCCACCACTCCTGCCTTCTCTTTCCCTACTGCCCGACATGTGATCTTGGACCCCAGATCACAACCTGGGTGAGGAACTGTGGAACAGGCAGCTTGGATCATGGTGTTTTAGCCTTCCTGTGCTGCTGAGCAGGAGCACTTTGTCACACCTTAAGAAGAGGCTGGTTGAGGATGACTGGGATGGTCAGGTCTCTGTGTCCACCCATCCTTGTACACAGGCTCAGCCCATGCCAGGGCACCATGGAGAGTCCAGGGGTGAAGGCAATTCATGGAGCTGAAGAATCCCTGCTGCCTTGCAGCTGTAAGAGCAGTAGCAGACAGACCAGGACCTACAGCCTTGCAGAGACAGGGTGGAGATATGGGCAGAAGGAGAGGGAGGACAAGTTGCTTTCTGGGCCGATCTCATTGGTTTTGTCATAGTTGGCCCACATTTTTTTTTTGAGTTTTGAGGCCAGTGCCATGGAGTCGCAGTGCTGATCCTCCAGGATCCCTCCCCCTGCGACCCTGGCCTTCCAGGTCTGTGGTGCTGCCTTCCCCATCTGTCCCATCTGCTCTGCTGGTGCAGGGCATTGCAGCAGATGCTGCTCCAGCTGGGAGAGTTGCTTAGGGCTGGCTGCCCTGGCAGAGCCAGGCTCCCGCTGACGCCTGTCTCGTGCAGTCCCTTGGCCTCCGGGCAGGAGGGCTGCAGGAAGATCCATTAGTCATTTCCTGGGCAGATTCAGGCCATACTGTAAATCTCTCCAGCTCACAGTGGTTTGGGGACTATTTCTGCGTGAGGATTAAAGCCTTGAATCTCGGCCAGTGAGGGGCAGGACACGGACCCAAGCCCAGTCCTACAGGGCCCAACCCAGCAGCCCATCTGCTCTTGGCTGGGCTGTCACTGGCCTGTCCCTGCCTGGGAGCAAGGACTTGACCCACTGGGCAGACAGGGTCCTCCTGTCTGTGATTACTCCTTTCTAGCCTGGGGACTGGCAGAAATGGCAGCTGTTGGTGGTGGCTGCTCAACTGTGTGCACTGGAGCTCAGGGCAGCCGTGACCGTCCCTACTACAGTGTGTGCACGTGGCTGCTTTGACCGAGACAGGTCTCTGGGGGTGGATCACAGGTCACCCCTCCACCTACTGCCAGAGCCTTGGCACAGGGACATTGCTGCCATTTGGGAAGCGTGTGGCAGGCTGCCCCTGGCTCTTGCGTGACGGGGGATGGAGGTGCTGCTGAGCCGGCAGCACAGGGTCAGGCCCACCGTGTCCTGGGCAGTACCAGCATCTGAGCAGGGCTCTTCATGGCTGGACCTCGCAGCACTACAACACCTGCACAATGAACAGTTTGCAGGGCCAGAACTAAGATGTTTCCATGTGAAAACAAGGAACAAGCAGGGGATGAGGCCTCCTCAGGTCACATCTACCTGTGCTGCTCATGTCCAGCCTTGCTCATAACTCCTCCCTTGATGGGGAAAGAGTGGGCAGGCCCTCCAGATATGCTGGTGCAGGTGTGAGGATGGAGGCTGATGGTTGCAGAAGCAAGGCAGGGGCACTGGGACTAGCTACAGGTGTTGCTGCTAGTGTGGAGATGCTTGATGCCCCTGGAGCTCAGGAGCAGAGCAGGCCCCATCTTCTGCCCTGGGGGGCTGTCCAAGCTCAGGTGCATCCCTAAGCCCTCCCTGGGCGAACAGGAGCTCTGGGCATCCATGTGGCTGGAATGGGGGGCAGCCAGGGGTGGGAGACAAGCTTTGCTGCCCAGTGCCTTTGCCAGCATGGGGGTCCTTTCTGGGTGACTGGTGGGAGCTGCTGCAATGGGAGCTGAGCCCACCAGGGAGGCTCAGAGCTCTGGGAGGGGGGCTTGGGCTCTGCCACTTGTGAGAATCCCTGTGGTGGGGGTCCCTGCTCTGGGCGTTGAGAGGGGGAATGTGGTCTCTGGCATGGGAATTCACATGTGGCTTGGCTCTTGAGGTCCTCTGCAAATCTCCTGGTGGGGGGGGTGGGTAGGTTCCTCTGCCATGGGGTTTCCCAGTGCAGGGAGAGGGTTCCCCTGCAAGGTCCCTGCTGTGGGGATTGCTGTGTGGGGAGCATCCCCAGGTCCCTGCATGGGGCGGGGGCTCCCCAGAAGGTCTTGGTGTGTGAGGGTCTGTAAGGAGTGTGAGGGTCCTTATGAGGTCCTGGGCAGGAGGATCTGTGTGGGGGTGTCTTCGCGAGGTCCCCGCTTGCACTGGGGGTTCCCCGGGAAGCCGCATGGGGTGGGTGGCTCAGGGTGGCCGGGGTCCCGGCGCGGGGGTCCCGTCTCGGCGCTCACCCGCCTCTCTTGCAGGGCCCGCGGGCAGGCTGTGAGCGCGGCCGCGGCGCGGTGCGGTGGCGCCGCACGGAGCATGCCTCTGAGCCCCGCCGGCAGCCAGCATGAGAGCCCGGAGCCGCCCGAGCCGCCGCCGCCGCCGGAGCGCCAGCCCCGCGCCGCCGCCGCGGAGCCGGGCGCCGGCCTGCGCGACGAGACGCGGCACGAGCCGGCCCGGGCCCCTGGCGGGCCCCGCTCCCCCAAGCTGGCGGCCCCGGCGCGCATGGAGGAACCCGCGCCCGGCGCCATCGTCGTCCGCATCGGCATCCCCGACCTCCAGCAGACGGTGAGTGCGCGCACCGGCAGCCGAGCACCCCGGCCCCGACCGGCACCGGCACCCGGGCACCCCGGCCCCGACCGGCACCGGCACCCGAGCACCCCGGCCCCGACCCGCACCGGCACCCGGGCACCCCGGCCCCGACCGGCACCGGCACCCGAGCACCCCGGCCCCGACCCGCACCGGCACCCGGGCACCCCGGCCCCGACCCGCACCTTGGTCCCGAGCCGCACCCCGACCCGAACCCCGGCCCCGAGCCGCACCCCGGCTCTCGGCTCAGCCCCGACCGCGACCCGCAGCCCGGCGCGCGGTCCGGCCCGGCCCCGGCAGTCCCCTCCCCTCCCCCCCGGCCCGGTCGGTGCTCGGGCCGCCGCCGCCGCCGCCGCCGCCGGGCTGGCAGCACCCGGGCAAACTTCGCACGGGCGGCGGGAGCGGCGGCCGGCCCGGCCGGAGGGTTCCCGGCCCCGCAGAGCCGGGAGGACGCGGCCAGAGCGCCCGGGCAGCCCCGCCGAGGCGGTCCCGGCCCCGACCCGAACCCCGGCCCCACAACCTGCAGCCCGGACCGGGACTGGGAGCAGCAGTGCCGCGGGTGTCGGCTGCAGCCGTCCTTCCCCGAGTGTGCCGGGCACCGCGGCTGGCAGCTTCCCGGGGCTCTGGCACCGGCCGAGCCCGGACGTGCGCGGTGCAGATGTGACACCGGCAGGTTTGGGGCGCCAGGCCATGACATGAAGCATTGCAGCGCACAGGAGAGCTGGCCATGCTGAGCAGGGCCCCGGCACGGGGGGCCAGTGCCCCGGGTGCAGGCAGGACACACAGGGCCACAGCAGGGAGTGGGGTGTGACGCAGCAGGGCTGCGCATCACGGGGTGCCAGCTCTGCTGTGGGGCAGCACATGCATGAGGCATCAAGGGGCACTGCGGCCATGTAACACAGTGGGGATAAGCCATGGGGCACAGCACGCTGCTGGGCCATGCGAGCAGCTGTTGTGCAGGCGCGGAGCACGCGCGGAGGTGTGGGCGACTGTTACAGAGCGCAGTGTATGGCTGTAGCGGGGGATTTTGGCTCCAGGGCCGTATGCACCAGGCATGAGGTGGTGGTGGTTCTAGGGGCTGCAGGACCTCGCTGTGTTTCAGCCGTGGCGGGTTGGGACACAGTGTCCCTGTGTCGTGGGCTGTTCTCTGCACGGGGCTGGCTGGGTCGGGCCCAGAGGTGCGGGTGGTTTTTGGAGATGTGAGGAGCCCCAGAGCCACAGGCAGGTGCTGGGCCAGGGCGGTGCCTGCCTGGCCGGGAGGCTGCTCCTTGGGAGGCACGAGGGTCCTCACCGGCCGCTGCGCGCGCTGGGGCTGCGCGGGGCAGGCGTGGGCTGGGAGCGCTGGCTCGTGCAGCAGTGCTGGCCCGTGCGGCACTGGCTCTGCAGGCTCCGCTGGCCAGCGCTGCGAGCAGTGGCAGTGCTGCCTTCGCTGTCGAAGAATCGAACCGGCAGAAGCGCTGCGCTAATGAGGATTGACCTTGTGCTGTGGGAAGGCTTGGGACCTGCTTGCTGCTGCCTAGCCAGGCCTGCGGCACCAGCACTGGAGCTAGAGCTGGGCTTTTAGGCAGGGAGTGTGTGTTTCCCTCTGTGTGAGCAGCAGAGCATTACCTCTGCACCCACCATGCACGGGTCTGGTTGTGTCCCACTGCCACTGCTGGTCCCTACCCCGAATGCCATCGTGTGGCGCAGCTCCTGTGGGGCCCAGCGTGGCCCGTGAGTGCAGCTGCTCGGCACATTGCCCTGGTACCCACTGCCACTTGCTGTCCCCGGCCCTGCTCGACGCTGCACTGCTCTGCCTGGGGCAGTTTCTAGGAATTCTGGGCAGTTTCTGCATGGCACCTCTGCATGTGGGCATGCATGGGGCTTTGCCCAGACTCCATCCCCTGGGGACAGCAGGGGGCTGATCAGAGGAAAGTCCTGGGCACAGCTCTGTGGTGGGAGGGGGTTAGGGGGCCAGGGTTTGCATGGGACGCAGCAGGGCTGTGGGGTCTGCTAAGAGCAGCCCAGGAGCCACGCTCAGCCCATGCCATGTGCTTGGGTAGCGTGCGAGGGAGCTCGCTGCAGCCTCAGCCCGGGCTCCGGCTGTGCTGTGCGGGTGCGGTGGTACATGCAGGGTTCCTGGAGGTGCATGGAGGGTTTGTGGAGGTGCAGGCAGGGCCCTGGGGGTGCACGCAGGGTCCTGGAGGTGGATACAGGGTTTGTGGAGGTACAGGCACCGTCCTGGAGGTGTGAGCAGGGTCCTAGAAGTAGATGCAGCATTTGTGGAGGTGCAGGCAGGTCTCCTGGAGGTGCATGCAGGCTACTGGAGGTGCACACAGCGTTCCTGGAGGTGCAGGCAGGGTTGTGGAGGTGCATGCAGTGTCCTGGAGGTGCACACAGGGTCCTGGGAGTGTGAGCAGGGTCCTAGAGGTAGACGCAGGGTTTGTGGAGGTGCAGGCAGGGTTGTGGGGTGCACGCAGTGTCCTGGAGGTGCACTCAGGGTCCTGGAGGTGTGAGCAGGACTCCTGGGGGTGCACACAGGGCTTTGGGGGTGCTGGGCTGCTGGGCCAGCCCTGACCTGGTGACACAGGGCCACTGGCCATGGTGGCCCCTGGGCTGCGCTGTGTGGGGTGCTAAGTGCTGGATTGGATGGGACTGGGGAGAACTGCAGCACGTCATGGTCTCCTGGGCAGGGGGACCCGTGTTCTGGCAGGGCCCTTGCTGCTTGACCCCTCTTCCTTTTCCCTGGGCTGGGCCTTTGCATTTCTCTGGGCACGTTTGCATTTCTGAGCTGCTGTCCCTGAGCCTGTGTCGGCAGCGGAGAGCCCAGCTGGAGCTCCGAGCAGGACGGCCCCACCAGCCTGTCTCCTCCTGATGGTGCCCTCAGCGGCTCGAGGATCTGGGAACTCCTGGTGTGTTCTGGTCCCGAGAAGGCATTGCTGCCCAGAAGAGCAGACGAGGATGGGATGGGCTGAGGAGAGGGAATGACGAGCTGCAGGCGGGTAAGGATTAGCCAGGGCAGGGTCAGTGCCTGTCCTGTGAACGGGAGCACCCCGTCCACTCCGGCCTGCGCTGGGTCTCCTTCCCGCCCCTGTCTGGAGCTGCTCTGAGTGTGTGTATCAGGAAACATCCCAAGAGACGAGGCTTTCTTGCGTACACTTGGGAGATGCGAACATCGGGGAAGGGGATGGGTCCCCAACAGAAGGGGACCTGTACCTGCAGTGACCTGTACCTGGGGCTCTGCAGAAGCCTTCTCGTGTGGGCAGCTTGTGGCACCTGGTGTGGCAGCCGCTTCACTCATGGGTGACGGTGTGAGGGTGGGCCATGGGTGACGGTGTTGAGCCATGGGTGATGGTGGGCTATGGGTGACAGTGAGCCATGGGTGACTGTGGTGGGCCATGGGTGATGGTGGGCTATGTGTGAGGGTGGGCCATGGGTCTTGGTGGGCCTTGGCCTTCCCTGCAGCAAGCTCTGCTTGAGGGTGGGGATTTGTCTCCTTGGGCTGTCCTCAGGCACAGGGTTTGCAAGTAGCTTTGCAAAGACCGGTTGCACTTCATTAGTTATTAGTGTTTCAGAGACCAGGTCTTAGCTGGCAAGAGTTCAGGTTATTTAAATTTATGTCTCTTGTCAGATTTAGAGTCCCCAAGTGGGTTTTTAGACATTGTGAAGTTGTTTGCTCTTCATGTCAAGACTCCCAGCTCTCTTGGAGTTTTCTCTGAGCCTCTTTTAGGTTCCTCTGAAGTCTCTTTCTCTACCTTTGTTGGGGTAAAGCCTTTGAATTCACTTTTAGTGGTTTCCACTGTTAAGGGCAAATCTCCATCCGGGTTGTGACCTCCTCTCTGAAGCAGCAGTCCCTTTGGGGCTCTACTGCTACAGCCTAATGATGGGCCAGCACTTCAGGTCAAATAGCTGAGCAACCTGCACCGACTCTGAGCTGGAGAGAAGGGCACTGAGCGGCGCTGCACCCGTGCCAGCTGCGCGAGGGCCGGGCCGGCGGCGCACAAGGAACACGACGTCCTGGCCAAATACTCCTGCTTTGTGCAGATGCATCCTGCGTGCAGCGGAGGCTGCAGATGTGGCGGTGGGAGAGGCTCTGCCACGACACAGGGCGAAGGAGGGGTGTGCGGGGCAGGAAAGGAAGCACGTTCCATCTCGCAGAAGGAAATCGCCCTTCTTGCAGCGCAGGAGTAGCTGGTGGCACTTGCCCCAGGAGCCCCATGGTGTCGATGGCCATGGCAGGAGGCCATGCCTGACTCCCTGCACCTAGGGGAGCTGCGGGCAAGGCCTGTGGGCCTGGGGGTGCCACCAGGGCTGGGATCGGGGTTGCTGCAAGGCTCCGAGCGGGGCAGTGTGACCTGGGGAGCAAATTGGTGCGCAGTGGCAGATATGAGGCCGTCTGTCCAGTGCTTCGGGTCACCAAAAGAGCAGCAAGAGCCCGGGCAGGAGGTGGCTCGTGAGCAAGGTCTCCAGAGCACTGTCAGTTAGGAAACCGCAGGCAGTAGGACGTGGCCCTGAGCAGGAGGCTCAGTGTCTCCTGGCAGGGCTGTTCGGTGCTGTCCTGCTGGAGACAGACCTCGGCAATTTCATGTCAGATCACCATTTTTCGAATGCCCGGGGTGGTGGCAGGTGAGGAAGATCCGCAATTTCACTTGTGATGCGGGTGGCACTGAGTCATGGCCCTGCATTGGGCGCTGGAGGAGGAGGAAGAGGGTGTCCAAGGAGGGTGTCCTGTGTGTGTTGCAGCCTCAAGTTTGAGGTGTCTCTCTGGACCTGCCAGTGTCAGGGGGAAGGTTCCCCCCTCTCTCAGGGTTTTGATGACATGTCTGGGACTGGAGGAGGGGAATGTCCCGTGTTGGGGGTGGATGATGGTCTTGGTGCTTCAGGCTGCCCACGTGGAAGAAGAGGCTGGTTGAGGTGCTGGCCAAGGCTCCCCTTCGCTGTGGTTGGTCAGCACTTATTTCCTTCTATGCTGCAGAAAAGGCTCTGCCCTGGCCCCTCTTTTCAGTCACCTGATATTTCAGGGTAATATTTTCTGCTTGTTATCACCTTAACGCAAATGAACAAAGCCTGAAAAGCAGGGCATAAAGTATTGATTATTTTTAGGGCAAATAACACTGGGAAATAAACTTTGTTATTAAGAGAGAGAGAGAGACAAACTTCTCCTGAACTTGTGCTTAGCCAGGACTGGTGATGGGAAGGAAGGCTGCCGAGAAATGCTGCTGTGGGCCATGTGGTGGAGTTGGGTTCAGACTGGCCGTGCTCTGAGGCCCTGACAGCAGCAGCAGTCCACGGAGCAAACGTCACTGAGGGTGCACGTCTGCAGGCGGCAAGAGGGGCTGTGCATGTGGGCTGCCCCGCGGCCCGGTCTGTGCGGCGCGTGCAGGCCGCAGGGGCTGCTGGTGCCCTGCAGATCACAGGGACAGCAGGCACGCGTGCCAGCAGGGCTCCGGACACTGAGGACACGCGGTGCCATGAGGGTCGCTCCTGCTGACTCAGGGTTTTTCAAGACGAGAGTTTCTGTGTCTGCAAATGAAAAGCCCCTTTCTGTGAAATTTTCTACCTGCTGCTGTGTTATGTCTTCTTAAAATGAAAGCAGAGAAAGGACAGCAGGGGTCGGAAAATACCACTGGGCACTTTTCTTCTGAGCCAGCACCTGTCCCCTCATAACAGCCCTCAACACAGGCGGGAGCCGAGATGAGAAGCGGTTTCAGGCGCGGTTGGTTCCGCCTGCGCTGACTCGGCAGCTGGCGACGCTCGGGGCAGCGCGCCGTGGCGGGCAGTGCTGCAGCGCCCGCGCGAGCGCTGTGCATGGCGCTGGCTGCTCTCCCGCGGCTGCAGGGAGCCCTGCACGTGCCACGAGACCCCCACGGAGAGACATGCTCAGAGCATGGAAGGGATTCGTGTGGAAAGCGTGAATGAAACACTGCTCCAAATCCATTCTGTGTTAAAAATCCAGTAGGAAAAACCACAGTGAAAACCTGCTCGCATATTTGAGACATGCGAGTTGCTGTCCCAGAGCCACGTTGCCGCTGGGTGCTGGCTGACACGGGAAGGGTTCCGGATGGGGGCTGGAGGCCGGGGCTGCTCTGTGCTCCCGGGGGTCTGGGTTCCTCACAGGGTGTCACTGGTGCTGAAGTGGTTAAAGTGACGGCTTTGGGGAGGTCTCACCTCTGCACGCTGCAGTACCGATTAACTCCGCATCTGCTGCCCCAACCCTGCTCAGGGCGCATCCGGGAGGACACGGGACGCGCCGTGGTGTCACGGAGGGTGAGGAACTGCCCGTCTGGCTGTGCGGTCCTTGGGCCGGGTGCGCAGTGGTGTCGTTAAAGCCCGACGGTGGCCCATGGTGCCGTGTCCTGCAGGGGACCATGCAGTGGGACCTGGGGATACCAAAGTTCCACAGGTGCGACGCCGGGGTGCGATGCAGCGCGCGGATGCGCCGCAGAGCAGGGAGGTGCAGGCTGCAGCTCCACGTTTTGCTCCATTTCGTGATGCAGCTGCAGGGCAGGGGATCGATCTGCTTTGGTGGGGGCTGCTCTGATCCGTGGTTGCTCCCAAGATAGCAGTTTCTTGGAGCTCGATAACCCAGAAAGAGCCTCCTTTGCTGAGCCTGCTGTGGACCAGGCCCTGGTGAGGGCTGGGGCTGAAGACAAGAGCAACAGCGATGAGGAGCAAAGCCACGAAGATGCTCAGCTTGGGCCCTCAGCACTGCCTGGTGCTGGACATGACAGAGCCTCAACTTCTTCAGTCTAAACGAAGTTGTGCTTGCATCAGGCCATGGGGTACAGATCCAGGACGAAAGTATCCAAAACAAGCGTTAGAGGGTTATAATCCACCTTTAGCCTTAGTATGGACAAGCCAAGGTCTGTTTCTCTGAAATTGCTTTGAACTGGAGCCCCACATTGTTAAAACGCGTTTGAAAAGTAGACTCCCAATTTTGAAGATGGGATGCGAAAGCTTCTCACCTTGAGTCCCACTGGTAGGAAAAAAAAAAAAAGAGGAAAAACAAACTAGGAAAGAGCAAAAGTGCCTCCAGCAGTGACCTAGTCCCATCTCTCCGCAGAGTGTGCAGGGGCACTTGGGGGCTTGGAAGTCCTGGCAGTGTCTGCCCGAGCCTGGGTGTATCCCATGGGAAACACCTTCTGCTCTGGTGCTGGGCATGGCCACGGCCACTGCTGTTGTAATTCAATGAGCAGCGAGACATGGGTTTGCTATTTACTTTTTTTCACCGGAAGAAGGGAAAACTTGTTCCAAGGAATCACAGCTCAGCACATCACATAAAAAATGTATACAGAGAGATAAGAGCCTCTCGCAGACGAGTGGCTCTTAGGAAGCTGCTATCAGAGCGCAGGAGCTCACTGAAACAGTTCAGAAGGATCTAGAGGAGCAGAAATGCTCTGCTGATGAGACTTCCTCCTGGAGCTTTCCAAGGGCTTTTCTTAGCCATTGTGTGCTGCCAGCGGGTTTTCTTTTCTCTTTTAAATCATGTTAAAACCAGCCAAAGGAACTACTGTAGGTTAAAATAATGTTTTCCCCCATTAACTTTAACTTGCAGCAGTTCTGTGGGTCAGGTCACTGTTTGCTGTGCACCGGTGGAGATGAGGGAGGAGATGTGCCCTGCTCTGCAGCTCCACAAGCTTCATGTGACTGCAGACTGCATCCACAGTGAGAAAAGACTTTTGGTGCCTTCTGGGTCATGTTGCAGGTGGAGCTGGGTTAAAATGGTGCAGACAGGCATTGCCATTAGGAGAAACCGCAGTGACTCGTTCCTACCTCGTGCAGAGTCACCGTAGGTGTTTATGCTGCCCCATGGTGTGGGACAGGTCCAGGGAGAGGCTGACACAGTGCTCATCCAGATACCGAAACGGACCATGAAGCTACCAGCACCAGAGATGTATTTTGAGCTCCTGGCAGAGTGGATAAAACCCTGCCATGTGCTAATTAGCTATTTAAATATACACCCACCCACACCGCGCTCTATTTAGGTCCTCATTTGCTAGCACAAAGCAAGAATAAAGAGCACAAGATTCAAGTTCTTTGGTGGTGTATCTTCCTCCAGGTCATTTTTAAGATGATGAATAAAAAAGCCTTTCTGCACCAAAAGGACATGGTCCTTTTCCCTGAGGGGCAGGGCATTCCACGTAGCCTTTGCCGGTGGTCTTGGAGCTAGGGAGAAGTGGGAGTCGCTCCATGCTGAGAGCTGGGTTTGGGAGGAGCAGCACCGGGCCCGGGACGGAGCGGGATCGCGGGAGAAGGGGAAGGCAGGGAAGAGGACAGATGCATCGGCTGCCACCGTGGTGGCCTTGCTGTGGCATGGCGGGGGTCTCTTCAGCCCAGGATTTGCCTCTCATCTAGATCCTAAAAAGCATTTTTCCATGTTCTGTCTCAGTTGCTTGTGCGAAAAAATGAGCAAAAGAATTAGGAAAAACACTGATATTGCAGACAGAATATCTGGAGGTCAGGGTATGACCTCTTAAATGACCCAAATGTGAAGGTGAAACTTTGATCCCTGGCCAGAACACCTGCTTTCTGCTGGTGTGGAGTCTCTGGATGTCAGTAGTTGTGTCTGATTTTCACTTCTCTGGGGAGAATCAAACCACTTATGCGCATACTTTGAGATGCATTTTGATTACAAGTCTGCATGTTGTTTTCCATAGGAGCCCTGCCTCTCTCGGATCAGATTAATGGTGCTCAGTGAATGAGGCAGCTGTTCGATGTTTTTTATCTTCCTTATTCACTGTGCAGTCCCATGCTTCGTCTGCTTGAGCTGTTGAATGTTGCACCAGACATGGCAGGTTTTAAAGAGCTTTTTTCATCACTTGATCTTCCTGATGTAACACCCAAATTAAAACCCAGGAAGTGGGATCATCAGATCTTGCAAGTATAGGAAACCATTGAATTTTATCCCTTATCCCAAGCCATGGTTTGTGGTGAGCTAGGGCACAGCACCTGCAAGGCATGCAGCCCTGGGACAGAGCTCACAGGAGACCGGAGCCTCCAGCTCCCTGGGAATCCGGCCTGTGGGGATGGATTGTTTGGCTCCAGCGCCGCAGGGCGCGGGGGCGACCAGCAGTGTTTGCGCAGCAGCGGTGACACGGATCACATAACTCGGACAAAGCCCATGGTTCGGGCTGCAGGTTAATAATTAACAGCAAACCTGCAGGCTGGGGCTGCTGAGGTTTGCCCGGGGGAAGGCCGGTCCCGCGCTGGGGCGGCCGGAGCGGCGCTGCCTGCACGGCCGGGGTGTCCCGGTGGGAGACGCAGCGGCCCCGCTGAGCCCAGCGCTGGCCCGGCTGGGCGGCGAGTGCTGCCGTGCAGGCGGGTTCGTCACGTGAGCGCTCTGAAAAGCTTGAGAAGCTGGTTTAATTTTAACCAGAAACAAGCGAGAGCCTTTCACTGCTTTGGCTCACTCAACCAGTTTGGTTCACGGGTTACACGATCCAAAGCTGAGGAACCACGTGCAGGCTTGCACGTGCTTGAGGAAAGCAGAACTTGCCTTCTTGCTTTCGTCTTTTCATCCAGTCATTAAAGTGAGTTGTCTGAGGGCAAAATCTACCTAGTCTAAAATCTTGGTGAACTTGAAAGAACAGTTTATTTAAGTGATTATAGATAAAAGCCCTTTTTTGTGCCACTGATGGAAAATGCAAGGCATATGTTGGTTACTACATTTTTCTTGTGTATCAAGAATGTTCAAATAGTTTTATTTAATTAGCTATAACTAAAAATACCTCAAAATGCTGAATAAACTTAATTTAATGCCAGTTCTTATAATAGTCCAGTTTGACTTAAATCGTAAGTAAAAAAAATACTCATCATCTATTAAGAATTATTCTACTCACTCTTTTATAAAATATTAGTGTAAAATTAAAGAATTGGATTTATATTTACATTATCATCACTCAAATAGATGTATATAGTTACAGTGTATTTACTTAGCAAAAACCACTTTCAGTTGTAAAGTCCATAGTGAATTGCAAATTAATCTAATGTAATGGTTACAAATTGATCAGTCTCAGCCTTTCCTTAGGAAAATAGCTAAGCATACACACACAAAACAACATTAGACTTGATTATTTACATCCGGATTTTCCGCCAGCTGATTTATCATGGTTAAATCGGTGATCACTTTGACTTAAATCAATCCACTTTGCTTTATAATGTGTGCAGAGGGAGTCTTTGCCTGAAGCGGGAGGGCTTTTGGTCACAGCTCTGCATCTTTGGTTGTAGCTGGCTGTTTTGGGAAGTTTGGCCGCCAAGCACTGTGCAATGCCCTTGGGGACGTGGCAAGTGTGTTACTTAATGAGATGTTTGGAATAACTGCAGTTTATTTGCATGAAACCGTTCAAACGCGATTTAAAGGAAGGCATGTAAATAGGGTGTGTATGCAGGCACAGCACATCCAGCCTCTGCTCCTCATGCAGGCAAAGCCAACGGTCGTCCCTGCCACCTGCTCCGTGAGTCATCCCGGGGGACAGGGATGTCGTTCTTAGGAGCAGAACGGAGTTTCACCCTGGGGTAGGTTCTCTGCTGGCGCAAGTCAGTGTGAGGTGCGTGACCATGATGCAAAGGCCTCACCACTGGTCCCATCCCTTGCAAGGAGGGCTGCAGCGTGAGGCCAGGCCTTGTGTCTTGTGCTGGTCGCAGAGGAGGTTTAAAGGTTGCAGCTGAGTGCGGAGGTGCAGGAGCGGCTGGTGGGGAGCTCAGCCTGGAAGAGCTCTTCCGTACAAAACAAGGACACCCTCATGTTGAGGATGTGTCCTTGGCTACAGGAGGGCAGGTCCCCAGGACAGAGCTGAGGATGGGCCGTGCTTCACCCCAGCGCTCAGAGGGCCGCGGTGGCAGAGCACGGCGAGCCCCAAGAGCTCCGTGCGCAGAGGCACGAGGCGCTGCAGCTGTGCGGGGAGACTGGGCTCGCCTGCTCGCGCAGGTGCCGATCCGAGGGACCGGGTGGCCACCGCGCGCCGCAGCGGGACCAGCGTTACCCCTGTGGCTGCCTTTGCGAGGCCTCTTGGTGGAGTCTCTCAGTGGTGGGGCGCCAGAGCCATGCCCCAAGCAGCGCTAAACCTCCTGCGATGCACTGGAAGATGAATCCAGAATTTCAGCTGAGGTGGCCACAGCTCTGTGTGTGCTTGGATCCTCAGTGGACAGGGACAAGTGCTGTTTGAGGGGTCCGCTTTGCCGCGGGGTCCGAACCCTGGCGATGAATGAGGCACTGGGTGCTAGCAGCTGTGCCGGAGCTGCTCTCATCTCTCTCTGAGTCTCGTCGTGCTCCCCTCCACCCCTGCAACGATGCCAGGCTGAGAACCGGCTTTTTGGTAGGGCACAAGTTGTGTTGCCTCCTTAGGAAGTGTAGGCTTTAGCTGCATGTAGACATTTCTAGGCATCTGTGGAAAATTTTTCCTTTTGCATCTCTGTGCTCTTGAATAATTTTCTTGTGCCGTTTTATGAAATGAACTGTGGGACACAGGGTTGTTTTTGGACCTTCTCTCTCTGCTTCCCAGCACGTGGGCTGTGAAGGGATAAAGCATTTCACAGGCAGGTTTTTCTTGGGTTAAATTGTCAAATGGGCTTTTCTGTTGTCTTTCTGCACCTCATGTCCTGAACAGTTGTGGAACAGCAGACCTTCTGAACCTTGAAGGTTCAACCACTACTGAGTTCTGGGAACTCTGGGGACGGAGAGGCAGAGCAGGTGGATTTCACCCTTCCTTGGGGAGACGTTTGCAGGATGTATTGCATGTGTGCAGGAGCTCCTACCACTACCTGTGCCTGGGAAATGGACACCAGCTGGTGCTATGGATTTTTTTCTCTCTTTTTTGGAAAGAAGGTATGAGGGCAGCCCTTCCTCTCTTTTCTTGCCTGTGCTTAGAGGACAAAGTGAGAATAATTGAGCCATAATTCACAGTTGCTGGAAAGAAAGCATGGACCACAGTATGAGAAGCAGTGCTGCAGCTTTATATTACAGCTAACTCCAGGGGAGATTATTTTTAATAAAATCTGGGTTGATAGAAAGTTCTGAGGTTAACTTCATTTTTAATGTATGGTTCTCTGTGTATCAACCCGGAAAGCAGCTTCCTGCTGTTTCCAGCTGCTGAGATGTTGGCATTCATGTGCCCAACAGCTCCGGGACACGACACCCCATGTACCAATGGAGCCCACATCTAAAATGGATGTCTGAAGCTATTTATCATCATTAAAAAAAAAAAGGCAGGGGGGAATATGGAATATGAAGACTAGAGTTAAAAAAATAACCTTGGCAAATGATTGAAAATCTGCAGTAAAAAGTGCTGTGGATCGGCTTGTTCCCACCACCTCTGCCTCCTGCATTAGCATGCAAAGAAACCACATAGGAGGTGGCTCTGGAGACCAGAGTTCCATTTTGGAGAAGGTCTTTCTTTGCCCTTAGGTGTTTGTGGGGACACCAGTGGACAGGGATGGACCCCGGAGAAGCGTTGTGTCCCACTAACTCTGTGTCCACAGCCTGACGGTGCCTACAGAGACATTAGGAGCATCCCTGCATTTTTAATCCCATCTGAATAATTTCTTGACATGCCTTCACACAGAAATGTTTAAGCCTCTAGTTACTGATTTCATGTTTTAAAGCCTGTAGGTTTGTGCAGGGTCACAGGTGTGACTAAGTTTTGTGGCAGTTATTTCTGCTGCAGCTGGGATTTTGTCCAAGATGGGACTTTGGCAATAGAGTGTAAATGTTCAAAATTAGATCCACCAAACTACCCATGGAAGCCCATTGTACAGTGGAGACCCTACTTATTTTTTCCTTCTGTCCTGCCCCAGATATTTTTATGGCTTTTTCCCAGAAATCTGTGTCACTTCTGTATTGTGTGCCTCCTGTCAGATCCAGGAGAGGGCTGTGAAAAGGCAGTGGCCTCACTCGATATACTGATGTATCTGGAAAAAAGTGCACAAAGTGTTCCAAAACTGAATGGCCAGTGGTCCTGAAAGCTTGTTTGTTTTCTTCGGCTGTACGAGCAGGATTAATAGAAGACATAACCCCTCCTTTTCTCTTGGGTATCTCTAGCCTTAGATGGCAACAACAATGTTGCCTTTCCTAAAAAATATGGGATAGCCAGTCTTCAGGAAGATGTCGTTCCTCACCTTGGCATAGGTCACCTTCCTGAGAGGTGGGGAGAGCTGTGGGGGTTATAAGTGAGTTTGAAGTATGAAATTCCAGTCCGTTCCTCCATTTTAATTAAGTTGCAATTGTGGCGTAGCTGGGTATCAGGGCTGTGCCTGTGCATGCACCCTGTGCACTGAAGGAGTGGAGTCCTGCAGTCCTTGAGTGGATAAATCCTGGGATGGTCGGGGATGTTATCCTCTTACCCGAGGAAACAATGGGCTGGCTGGAAACTAGGTGATCTCTGTAACAAGGAGCCCTCCCCAATTCCTGGATTACTAAATCTGCATACGCCCAAAAAGATTTGCTTTCGACACAGGTTCATGGGGATTTATCAGCAATGAAAGAGCGGCATGGTTCTGGTTCACCCAAATCCATTTTGTGCACAGGCAAGCTCTGAGTGAGAACGCAGGGTTTACTCCAGCAAAAAAAAAGGTTAAATCCTGGATTACAAAGTCAGCAGTGCAGTTACAAAAGAAGTAGCAGCGCGCAGATTTAGAGTATATCTTGCATTTACATTTTTATCCCAAGGCCTTTTGCAGCTGCAGGAAGCCGAGTATCTTGTCTAGCTGTGCTCTGCCTCCAGGTTATTCTTTCAGAGCACTCACCGATGCAGAAATCTTGATCTCCTATTTGTGCTGTTTTTTTTTTTTTTTTTTTTCCCCAATTAGCTTATGTTTACACAAATTCAAAGCTTGTCCTCCACCACCCCCTGTGTTCTCAAGTGACTATAGGGTGTCTCGGTATTGTGACCTTGCATTTAGAAGCTTGCTTTTAAAGTGCTGGAGAAGAACCATCTCTAAGCACCAGAGACTCTTCTGCATCTTTTGCAGCCTGTTCATTTCTTCTTCCAGAAAGTCAATTGAATTGATCTATTTTTTTTTTGTATGGACTATTATTCTGTTCCACAGTCTTACATTTTGCATACTACATAGGGAAAATGTTTTTAGCATAGTTGCCTTTCAGTTTACTTGCAGTTTATGACTACTTAGCATAGCACAATTATATACGCTATTAGTTACAGGTGAAACACGTGCAGTTTGCTTTGCCTCAGAGAAGTGTTTCTTTCTCAGCAGTTCACAAATTGAAATTTTATCTTTCATTTAACTGGGGCTTGGTCAATTAATTACTTGTAGGATTAGGAACAAGGCCTTCAAGTACCGTGTGTGAGTGACTGAGAAGCAGAGGTGGAACCTGATCCCGGGGCTGATAAGCAGAGTGACAGTCCAGGCCTGGAGGAGGCAGCAGCTCCTCCGTGTCATGTTACCCTGTCGCTGTTGCGCAGTGTTCAGCACCAGTGCCATGAATTAAACAAATTCTGGCAGGGTAGAAAGCAGGATAAGTCACTGCAAGTATCAGTAAATGGGTTAAATGGAAGAAGATGGACCTTTTTGAGTCAGACAAGATTGGAGATTTCACATTGTTTTGGGATGGGACTTGTGCGTTTTCAGCCTAAGTGAAACAGCCCCTTGCTGGAGCTTGGAAGCGTTTCCGTCGCTGGCCAACATTGCTCCGTCTTGTCTGGGTTCCCTGCGGACTGCCTGGAGTCCCGGGGCAGCTCTGGTGTGGAGCAGAGCTGATGGCTGCCCCAAGAGTGACTGGAGCAACGGACCAAGGAGCGCTCGCTCGCTGCTGGTAATTGAGTCCAGGGGACTTTGCTGATTCCTCTTGTAGCTGAGCAGCAGCCTTAATTGGTCATGCTGGCTTATGGACCTGATAATTGCTTGAGACAGGGATACATATTTATGGTAATATCCAGGGTCTCATTTGTGATTACAGAATCAGTGCACTAGGTGTTGTATAAACATGGATGACAACAAACTTTCCAGCCTGAAAATCTTATTTTTATTTCTGTTTTCCTGGTTACATTTACATTTCAGAATAAAGCTTTTTTTTTTCTCCTCAGTTAGTATATTGCATAAAATAAATGGGGTGTGCAGAAGCATTGATTTAGTTTTACTAACAGAACCATAAATTATTTATTTCTCTTTGTAACTATGAAACATTAAAGCAATTTTTTTTTGCATTTCACGTTTGCTTTGTTAAGCTTTCCATCAGTCATTTCAGACTAACAAATAAGTGACATTTTTTTTCCTGAGATCCTTTCATTCTTTCAAATATTCTTTTTTCATACCAAAGCGTACTGAACCTACTGCACCATCTTAAATGCCCCAAAGCTGGGTAAGCATTTACTGCCTTCCTCTGTGATGTAAGGCCTGCACAGTGCAGATCCAAATCCAGAGCTGGAGCAGGTAAAAGATGTTATAAGCCTTTTCCCAGCCTCATTCATCCCATTGGTACTTATTCCTCATGTAGTCTAGCTCAAATGTGCCCCGCTGCTGGGAAGACAAGTTCTCTCTTACAGACTTTTCTTCATCATCCACTGTCTGTCCGTATGAGATTTGAGTGCTGGTCGCTATGCTGTATTAGCAAGGGACATTTATAGAGCAAGGAATATGTTGCACTTCTGCAGAGATGGATGCCAGAGTAATAGCACGGGGGGTCTGCTCTGGTCCCAGCATGGAGCTGCACAGAAATGGACTTAGCTCACACTGGGGAGAGTTGAGCGCAGTGTCCTTCCATGGGGATCTCCTGTCCAGCTTGCACCGTTTCCTGGATGATGTGGGCAAGCCCTGCCGCCCTGTTGCCACAAAGGATAATAGCACTGTAGGCCCGAAGTGGCTTTGCTAGTGGGCAGGTCTGATGTCCATCTTCCAGGTGGCCTCATGGAGCAGCTGCTTGGGCTGCAAGTGGCTCTCCTGCCACTCCTTGGAGGCAGCATTGGTGTGCTGCTCTCCAGGAGAGACATGGAGAGACGTGGAGAGATGTGGAGAGACATGGAGAGATGTGGAGAGACATGGAGAGACATGGAGAGACGTGGAGAGACGTGGAGAGACGTGCCTTCTGCATGGCTGCTGCCCTGTGAGTGACTCCTGGCCCAGGTGTTTCCCCTGGATGCACAATGTTCTCCTGCAGACAGACTCTTTTGTCCTCTGTGCAAAGGAGGAGTGCAGGGCTACATTGCTGTGCATTTGGAAGAGCAGAGCGAGGCAGGCAGGGCTGGGGAATAAGGAGCAGTGGGGCTCCACACCACGTGCCTGCTCCTCAGACTGCTTCAGCAGCCAGAGCATCCTCCAAGACAACATAGAGCAGCCCTGGATGGAGGCTCCCCATGGACCTCTTGCAGCCTCATGGTCCTGAGCTACTGCAGTCATTGAGAGAGCACCTGTAGCTTGATTTGGGCAAGAAACAAGTGTTGTATGAGGGGGATGGATGAAGGAGCTGTGTCTTTTCCCTGTGCATGCTGTTTCCCATGGGAACATAACCTGGAGCTTTGGCAGCTCTTTACCTTCAAGCCTCTGTGTTGGTGTTGGCCTTGCCCAGCCTTGGGCAACCTGACTGTGACTGTTGGGTTTCCTTTGAGAGCAGTGAGGACATCCAGCAGCTGTGCAGCCGAGGAGGTGTCTCAGCCTCTGTGGTGCTCGTTTATCGCGGCACAGATTGATGCAGCGAGTGGCTCTCCAAATGCAGCTAGACTGGTGCTGCATGGCTGGGGGTGTCTCTCTTCCATTCTCTGTGTTGCTGTGATCTGGCACAGTGCGTATTTCCATGACATTTTTTCTCTCTCCTCCTGCCGTTTCCGCTGGCAGATTTACCTCTAATTTGCTGCCTCGTGTGTAGGTCATTATCAGGCATTGCCGCTTGCGTATGTTGTCTCCTCGGCTGAGTATGTGTGTGTGGGAAGTTTTACAAAACAAGATTAACTTGAATAAATCTTTGCTGAGCCTCATGCTATTGACTAGGAATGTGTTACACTTCGTGTACATGTTCTGCTTATTTGGGATGCAAACCTGATGAGTGTCATCTTACTTCCTTTTAGTATCTTTGCTATTTGAATGTCCCCAGACACCATCCAATCTCACTTCTCTAGTCAGGTCTTTGACACTATTTGTTGACACTGCTGTACAGTTGCTCAGCCCACAGACGGTGTGATGGGGGCACATCCAAGGCCATGGATAAGTTTCGATTAATTAAGATGTGCCTCTTAACTATGGCATCTGCCATTTCTGTGGTGGAGTACTTTTACAATTGTCCATTAAAGAAAACTGCTATCAGTCTGTTAGAAATCATATTTTCCTGGTGATACTTGTTTTAATAAAACTGACTGTAACTACCTTTGGCTCATAGCTCTGTTTCTGTAGACCACTGATTCTCTAAATGTGGCCTGACATTCTCCAGACCTTGATGTCAATGAAGGCTTGGCTAATTCCTGAAACAACCAGCTAACCTTGCAAAATCCACCCTCCTGCTTCT
Organism: Tinamus guttatus; assembly: GCF_059628265.1. Lineage (NCBI taxonomy): Eukaryota > Metazoa > Chordata > Aves > Tinamiformes > Tinamidae > Tinamus > Tinamus guttatus. The sequence goes on along the minus strand of NW_028289153.1, from coordinate 722,244 downwards.
GGTTAGCTGTTCCTTCTCATTCGTGGAAATGCATGCTTTCTTATGCATCATTTTACAAAATGGTCTTCAGGAGCAAATGGGCAAAAGGTTGAGGTAGTGGAACCACGTTGTGGTGGTGGTCTCTGCATGGGGAATGCAGCAAGGAGCATCCACAGGCAGGAAGCCCTGAGCGTGTGGCTGGGGCTGATCCGGGTGAACGTCCTGGGCTGGGAGATGTAGGAGGTTGGGGAGCGGTACTGGATGAGGGAGAGTGTTATTGGCTAAGGGAAGGAAGGCGGTCACAGCCCAGGCACAAACCGGGCAGTCGTTAGAGCAGCAGCGGCCACTTCAATAGAGCAAGGTTGTTCTCATCCCGTTGCCCTGGTCCTGTCCTCACACTGATTCCCTAGTAAGGAGCTGCTGTGGTTGCTGAAAGCAGAGTCAGGACTGTGCCCTGAGGTGTCCCGGGGGCCCAGCCCGCAGAGCTGGAGTCGCCTTTGGCGGGTCTGTGTCCTGCTGTGTCTGCAGAGTCTGAACAAGCATCGACGCTGAACACAGCGGTGACGGCCTCGATCACCTCCCTGGGGAGGACACGTAGCCCATCTACCTCCGAGACCGCCTAGTTACGGGCAGTTTTTCGGAGAGTTGTTATCTTCTGAGCTAGCTGATCAGCAGGTGCCTGTATTTCTAAATATTTGTGCATATTTTGAGCAATGAACACTAACATAAACGAGCTAGTGGGTATCAAGGCATGTGCTTCAGGATGTCCTCACTTTGTGCCTTACCTTGTCACTATAAATTATGGGTCTCTGTAGCAATGCAGTGTGATTGTTAAAATGATTTATTCATTAAGGAAAAACCTTGGAAATGAAGTAATGCATCCTTTCATATTTTACCTCCATATTTGTTAATGTTCATACTTCCTGCTGGTGTTGACTTCCTGCTTTTCCTTCATAGTGATGGTGAATGAAAGCTGAGTTTCTCTTTGGAGTTTTAGTGAAGTTCTTCTAGTTGATATCTTTCCTTTAGTTTGCATAGGACCAAAACTAATGTATGGATAAGCTTTTCTATGGTCAGTGACCATATCTTACCCAGAAACTCCCTTTGAACACCAAGGAGTTGTAATATTATCTAGTCTAGACTGTCAATAGGCACTGAATTTCCTCAGACATGTTCAGTCCTTGGCTTTTCCTTCATGGTTTGGTTTAGAGTTTGTAATACGTTGTGTGATGTGAGCAAATAAACTGCATCGTGTATTGCATTGTGTATTGTAAATTGCAATCTTCTTTTTATGTGGGAAGCAGGATATCAATTCCCTTATAGACCTAAAGGAATTTGCAGTATTCAAAGGCAGAAGCTTGCAAAGTCTGCAGCTGCTAACAGGAGGAAAACAAACAAAACTTTTTTTTTTGTAAATGAGAAAATATGGAAGTCAGGTAGTCAATATAGCTGCCCCCAATAATATTTACTTTACTATCAACTTTAGGTTTTGACAACTTGAAACTCCTTTTTTGCTGAAAACGTGGTAATATCATGTGAACCTTGAGGCTTTGTTGCTTAGCAGCAGTCCAGTTTTGGGTTGCTTTTAGAGCTGCCAGGGCAAGGCGTGTTGGGCAGTCCCGGCTACGCTCATCACCAGAGCAGGGTTAATGGATTATCAGCACTGTCATTAGTCCTTTGTAAGTAAACGCTGCGAGAGGAGGTGGGAGCTGCTCCCCAGCTTGCAGATCAACTCGTGCGTCGCTGCTCTCGGAGGTGTCCATGCAAGGGCAGGGTGGCTGGTGCATGCGATGCCCTGTGGAGCTGCTGTCGGTGCGTGCCGGACCCGGCACGGCAGCACCGCGTCGACAGTGCGGAGCGGCAAGCGGCAGCGTGGAGCATCCCCCCGTGCACGGGGAGCCCCTTCCCAGCGCCTGGCACCCTGGGAGCCACGCAGGGAGCAACGGGACGGGCTGCATCAGCAGCAGGAAACGCTGGGGAACTCCCACGAACGGAGGGAGCCACGGAAACAAACAGGTGATATTAGGAAGAACAAATAAAAAAGACAGAGCAATAAGTGATTGTTGAAGGGTTTTCAAGCATGGAGCAGAGAAGCAGATAGTAAAAATGTGCCTTTTCATTCAAAACAGTTGTTATATCAGGGAAAAGAGATTTGCAAAAGGAATTGTTGAAGTTGTCTTTAGTGAAAGCTTTAATGTCAACGTGGAAAGCTAAAGACCAATAAACTTATATGTTCTATAGTAGTTATATTCAAGCCAGAGTAATTAAACAGCTGGAAAATTGTTTCTGATAAGACTTAACCATTGCCTTTTCAGAAGAAGAAAATCATGTCTCCCTAATCTGTTTTAATTCTTTAACAATAGAAGATGGATAAAAGAGAGCTGATTGCCAAGATCTCAAAACAGCCCATGAAAAGCCTCTAAGAAATTTCTTTAGAAGTTACATGTGGAGTGCTGAGGAGTTGCACTGCAGCAAGTGCTGCCGTGGAGCCTGCCATGGACAAGGAGGAACAAGTGATCAACTCTTGTCTTCAGAAGTGTTTGGCAGCGTGTTCAGGGGCAGCTGGGAAAACATCTCAAAGCTTGTAACCGTGTTCAGAGCAAAGTAGGACCTGAGTGTGGTCACAGCGGGTCAGAGCACAGTGTGTCTGGATCAGTGTCCTAGCTGGGCTGGTGGACCAAGGCTGTTCAGAAGGGCATATGTGTAGGACAAGCACGTGGTGAAAACTGCCTCAGCCTCAGACAGCTCCAGGGCCCCCTGGACCAGAGCAGCCATATTAAAAGACCTCCAGTAGATGTCTTTTTTGGAAATATATAGAATTGTATTTTGAATGCTTGTCTGCTCTTCACCCTGCATCAGGAATGGCAAAAAGGAGGATGTGGGGAGTTACTCGTCAGTCAGCCTCATGTCTGCCACTAGGAAGGTGATGGAGCAAAGCCCCATGGAAGCCCTGTTCAGGCACATGAAGGACAGTCAGTGTGGATTTATCAAAGGTAAATCATGCCAGACCAACCTGATTGCCTTCCCACTGAGAAAATTGGCTCTGTGGACAAGTAGAGAGCAGGAAATGTTTACCCCAAATTTAGGAAGATTTTTGATGCGATCTCCCATAGTATCCTTACAGCAAAACTGGACAGAGGTGGTTTGGATAACTGGACAATAATGTAGGTGGAAAGTTGTCTGGCTGGTCAGGCTTAAAGGGTGGTGGTGGTAGATACAAAGCCCAGCTAGCAGCTAGTTACTGGCTAATTCCTCAAAGATGGGTATATTGAGATTCATAACATGTAATACTGGTTTGAAAGAGCTGGATGGTGGGATGGAGCTCACCATCAGCAAGTTTGCAGATACCAAACAGTTGATATGCAGGAGAACAGGGCTGATATTCAGCGGGACCTCCACAAGCTGGAGAAATGGGCCCACAAGACCCTCATGGTGGTCAACAGAGAAAAATGCCATGTCCTGTCTCTGGGCTGGAATAATCTGGTGCAGCAGAACAGGATGGGAAAGAGTCTCTAGAAAGCTGCTTTTTGGGAACAGTGGGGGGGTCCTGAGGAGGACCCCATTCACCCCAGCATTGGCTGGGGACAAATGAGAGAGCAAAACTGTTCTTGGAGGTGCATGTGGCAAGATGAGGTGCAAGTCAGACATGGATGAGAGGATGGCTGGATCTGGGACCAGGGCCCACAACAGCTACAGGATCTCTGTCCTTGGAGGTACTCAGTACTTGCTTGCCAGGGCTCTACGGAATCGTGTGCTCTGACCAGGACCAGGGACCCCCAGGGGACCCCTTCCCCTGACTTGAGTCTGTGATGTGGTGGTATAAAGCTCCACAGATGAACACATGATGGGTGGTGAAGAAATGCTGATTTTTGTCCTGCTCCGACTCTACTAGTTACATTTACCACCCTCCAGAGTTTTGCTTTGGAAGAGACGTTATTGTTAGAGGGTAGGAGTTAGGTTAGCAGAAGTGCAGGTTGTGACAAACATGGTTTTCGTGCCAAAGTCTTGGAGAGTTCTTTATTATGGAGAAAAAGGAGCCAACCAGGAAATCAGGATAGTTGTTGAGACCTTGAGGCAGAGGGGCTGTAGCTTATTGTAAAGTAAGGAAAGTGATAACTTTGAAGAAATGAGTGGTAGTAAATTGTAAACTGAGAGTTATTGTTGTAATTAGTCAGACCTGGACAAAGTGTTCTGATTGGGTTAAGCCAAATAACGAATGATGCACACGATGCTGATCTGTGATTATGACTACATAAATGAAGGTACCTGGGGGACCAATTTGGAGTACCTCACCAGAACCCTGCAGCATGCTGTTGAACTGATCAGTGTCAGTGCGTCTAATGAAGATATCATATCTGTCACTTTGTCTTGTGGTGTTTGCCTCAATTCCCAAGGAGATAATACTTGCTTATCCTCTCTGTGCTGCTTCTGTTTTTGTCATATTGTTTCTCAGTCTTCACTTTCCCAGCCTGAAGGCTCTTGTCCGTTCAGTTGAACTTCACATGAAAACTACTCCAAGCCCTTGATCATCCTTCTCTGCAACTTTTCAGCTTCTGTTACACCATTCCTATATGGGGAGCCCGAACTGCACGGAGCACTCAGGATGCTCTGTCCCGCTCCGTCCTGCTCAGGCAGGACAGGGGTGGACGCAGCGATGTAGTGACGTTTGGTGCTCCTTCGGTCGCGGTTCCTGGCACTCTGCTTCCTGCTGAGCACTGCCCTGAGAAAGCTGCAGGGCTGCCACAGCCAGGCTGTAGTCAGCTCAGAGCCTGCCTAGGATTTTTTTATTATTATTATTCCCATATGCTTTACTTTGCATTTACCTGCGTTGGGTCAATCTGCTGTATTCTTCAGCCATTTGGTCCTTCTGCAGGATTTTGTACTAGCTCTCACGGAATGGCTTGGTTGCTTGCACCTCTTTTGATCACTTATTTGTGCAGATGAGAACCATCCCTCTTGTCCCCGGGCTGTAGCGCTATTCAGCTATGTGAAGCTATCTTCAAGAGTTAAGGCCTGGAGAGGATGCTCAGGGGGACCTCATCAAGATAATACAGGCCTTGTAGAAGGGTAGATAAAGATCACTGTTGATGGTGCAAAAGAAGATGCACTGAAGAGAGAAATGTGAAAGACTGGTGCAATTAATTCTAAAATGAATGCATCAGCACTGGAAAAGGTACCCATGTTAATGAATTAGTTTAGTTCCTTTTGGATTTTTTGATCCATATGATCTTGATGGATCAAGTTATTAGGATGCCTTAGAAGTGACTGTTTTGCAGTATGTTAAATATGAAGTGAGGAAGCAGAAGTAAATATCTCTGCTGGCATTTTTTTTCATATGGAGCTATCAATAAAGATGTGAGCATAACTGCCATGCATAAAAGTGTAAAAAAGCCCTACCAGACCCTTCCAGTGGTTTGTCTGCCCAGTCTCAGTCTCTAGTAGTGGCTAAAGGGCAGGTAGTTTATGAGATAAACTGCCCAGTTGATGGGATGCACAAATCTGTCCACTTTCTGCAGTCCGTTTGCCTCTTGCTCCTCCAGTTTCCACAATTATGCATTGGTTCGTTAGATGCTTCACTCTGTCTTCTCATTTTCATATTCACATGTAGTAATTGGAGCTGGATCCATCAAAATAAATTATGTTTTAATTCGTTCAAATATAAACTTTTACAGCTAGCAATAAGGACTAATGCCAGATCTATAAATCAGGGCACCGTGTTCTGGGAAGGATATAGGATCTGGCCATCTACAAGGGATGTAATTGTTGAATGTAAACTAGACCCACATTGCCATGTGCTTTGAGAAGAGCTAGTGCCTGGAGAGAGAAGCCTGGAGAGAGAATAGCAAGAAGAGGTAAGGACAATATTTTATAGCTGTATGTGACGGCTGGGAGACAGATGCTAGAATATTGCCTCTGGCTCTGAATTTCCCCCATTAAAAAGTGTGTTTAAAATTAAAAAGGGTTCTGAAAAGAGCGTCAAAACTGATTTGAGATCTGGAGAAAATGCACTGTGATTTATGAACTGAGAGAGACTGATGTCTCACTAGCTCACCCTCAAAAGGACTGGGAGATGACTACGTTAAATGGGGATAGCACTGTGAAAAGAAACTGAATAAAGAGCTGTTCAGGACCATGGACAAAAGATATAACAAAAATAATAGAAACTTAAGCGAAATAAATCAAATAAGAATTAAGACATATCTTTTAAAAGTGAGGATGAGTGTGTGGTTTATTGATCTGTCCAAGAAGAGTGCACCTTTCCTGTCATGTGGTGGTTTTAGACCCAACTGGATGCTGTTCAGGCAACTATACTATCCAAATTCAAGTAATCTGGCTTGTTATAGGAGTTGCTGGTTGAAACTTATGGGGCAGTGATCTTTTGCTCAGACTAGATGACCTAATGGACCTTTTTGGGTTTAAATTTGGTGATATAAATTCAGTGCAATATGTGCTGTGAAGCCATCTATAGTATGCCCTTTCTCATTCTTCAGCAAACTTGATTTGCTCTGTATTTCCCAGGCCCTCGTTTTCTATCTAATCACAAGATAGATGTTGATATTTTGTGGCTGTGGTGATGGTACAGTGAGTCAGATGGATAAATGGTTCCAGATCTCGGGAAGTAATAGGCATCAGCGTGATTTACAGGCTCAAAACTCTTTGCATTTCCTATGCACTGTCTTTTCCTCGTGAATAGTTCATCCTTTGGATGAGCAGGCTGGCGATTCTGCTCTTCAGCAGCCCTTTCCATGCGGGTGGCTGATAATTAAGCTGTTGTAGTGCTGTGTAAGAGGGAGCTTGTGCCTGCACCAGTCATTTACAGTTCATCAGAAGCTGAATTGCTTTAAACATCCATTTCAAGCTGTCTTTATCTCAGAGGCCGCTGCTGCTCTGGTGGAACTGTGAGATGTTAGCACCACTGAAGAGATGCAATAACATGGCTCTTGGACTCTCATTTTTAAGAGATCTGTGGCCACTGTGGGCAGCGTCCTGTCTCAGGCTGCAGGTTTCAGAAAGTGATGCAACTTTTATGTACAGCAGCCAGCAACATCCTCTGAGATCAGCTTCTAAGTCATGATGACCCTTCTGGAAGACCTGGAGAGCCAGGATGGGCTATGTCCATCACGCACCCCGCCATGGCTGCGAGCTCCCTCCTGATCCTTGCCATGCTCCCTTGCAGTGCGGTCGCTTCTCCCGGAGCAGCGTTGCAGCTCATCCCATGGCATCCACAGTGCTCCTTGGGAGGCAAGCTGAGCCCGGGACACTGCTGTATCGTTGGCGTACGCAGCCAGCTCGCGGAGCTGCTCCCCGTTCCCTGTTCCCTGCTTCCAGCACTTTGTTCTTCAGCCGTCGTCTCCTCTGCCTGTCCTTGCCGGGACAGTTGGCAGGCCAAAGTCCAGAGTTGTCCCAGGAGACTACACAGCCTCTATAATTTCCTGGCTTCCCTGGTGAACTGGGACAATCCCTATTTGTCCTGCACAAGGCTGGATGCTTACAGCAACTTACTGAATTCTGCTACAGCTTCATTTTCAAGAATGTGAGGCTGCTTCTGTTTTATTTTAGATCCCTTTCAGGCTTCCTTTTCTCTGTTCTTCTCAAGAAATCTTCAGATTTCTCCAAATCTCTATATTTTAGGACTATATTTTGAAGGAAGAAAAAAAAAAGAACAAGCAGAAAATTTGCATGATTATACAATTGCTTGTGTGTTAGGATTCCCTTTTTCATTCACTGCTTCTGTTGGCCTTGTGTCCATCTCTGTGGGACCAGGATAAACCCTGTGTCTTTTTGGGCTTTTCTTCTGGAGTCACACCGATGTAGAGTTGCATCTTTTTCTGAAGGGAAGGTGTTTGAAGCCCTCATGTTCTCTCAGGTGAATTTGAAAAAGCGAGTGGAGGTGGTGGGATGACGAGGTATCTGGAACATGCCGCAGTGTCCTGCAGTGAAACCCTGCAAGGAGGCAGCTGTCACGGGCATTTGGAAGGACTGCAGTTGGCAAGGCCAGGGGCTTTGGGGCGCACGTCATGGCTGGAGGAGCATCCCGGAGGGTTTAACATACCCTATGGAACAAGAGCTGGCCAAAGACCAGAAATCTCCTCCCAGATCACAGGAAGAACCGACTGCCCAAACTGCTCCATTTGGGGAAAAAAAAAAAGAGAGAGAGAGAGAAAGAGAGAAAATGTGTAATTGAAGAAAAACAAACATAGTTCTTCATGGAAAGGCAAAAAAGTTACCTGGACTTGCTCGCTTTACATGTGCTGCCTGATCCCAGTCCCTGTGCTCTGAGAAATTGTCGTTGTCCTGCCATGTCTGCTTCGTCCACGATGCCTGCAGCTCCACATACCATTTGCAAGCTGAGGACTCTGGCTTGGGATGTGCTGTTTGTCCCCTCGAAATCGAGGGGACCTCGATTCACCTCAAGTCATCTCCATCATCCTTCTCTTTGCTTTTCCTGTGTCTGGAAAGACGGGGTAACCAGTGCCGCATGTGGTATGGAAGATCTTGATGTGCTGCCAATTCGTGAGTCTCATAAAGGCCGTTTCTACATCATTTTGGTTCAAGTCCCAGCACAGGTCCTTATGTGATGTTGCTAATGAACTCCCCTATAAGAAACGCTGCCTGCTTAATCTCAACCAATCTTTTCCATCATCCTAGTCCATTATTAATCCAAAGAATGCTTTCTTGTGCATGCAAACCTAGTTCCTCAGGAGCCTTTGGCTTTGCTGAAAATGGTTTGACAGTAGAGAGCCGACTGCTAAGCTGGACTTAGTCTCACTTCTGCAGGTTTCCTCCAAGTGCTCTTGGTAGATTTTGAAGGTAGGATGTCACAGAGCAACATTAGTATTGAACCCGATGCTATGCTAGCTCTGATTTTGCTGTATTCCTGCCCATTTTCCCAGGACAGAGCTCAGAGCTGTTGTTCTCCAGAGCCCTCGCACATCTCTGAGCCCTGTCCTGGGGTCCCCACCGCCTGTCCTGTGCCCTCGGCATGGCCGCTCTGCACCACGTTCCGGGCATGGGGAGCACCTCGCCGGCTCTGTGCTGGAGGGCGCTCGGACCTCCTGGATGAGCAGCCCGGCCAGGGTGACCTGGTGCTGCTCGAGGGCTGCTCTGGGGTCTGCGCTGCTCACGCTGCCCAGGGAGAGGTCTTATCCCCATCCTTGTGTCCTTTTGCATGGGCAGCAGTTGGAGTGGAAGTCAGCAGGGTCCAGGAAGGCTGAGTTTTCCTCCAGAAGAAAATCTTAAAGGCGCAGGAGCAAAGTGTCCCTTTGTGTCCAAAGATGAGCCAGAGGGGAAGACCAGACCAGGCTGGTCTGCTGAGACTCTGGGAAAAAAAGAGAGTTACCACCTTTGGAAGAAGGGAAGTAACTCAGGAAGATTACAAGGAAGTTGCTAGGGAATGATTACAAGGAAGTTGCTAGGGAATGTTGGGAGGAATTCAGAAAGGCAAAAGCTTGGATGGAACTCAATCTGGCCACATCTATAAAAGACAACAAAAAAAGTTCTACAAATACATTAACAAGAAGAGAAGGGCCAAGGAAAATCTCCATCCTTTATTGGATGTGGCGGGTAGTATTGTCACTAAGGATGAGGATAAGGCTGAGGTACTTAATGCCTACTTTACCTCAGTCTTTAACATTCAGATCAATTATCCTCAAAATACTTGGCACCTGGAGATGGAAGAAACAGATAGAGTGCAGAATAAACCGCCCATAATCCAGGAGGAATCAGACAGTGACCTGTTACTCCGCTTGGACATCCACAAGTCTGTGGGGCTAGATGGGGTCCACCTGAGGGTTCTGAGGGAGCTCGCGGAAGTGCTTGCCAAGCTGCTGTCCATCATCTATCAGCGGTCGTGGTCAACAGGGTTGTCCCCGATGGCTGGAGACTTGCCAATGTGGTGCCCATCTACAAGAACGGTTGGATGGATTATCCAAGGAACTACAGGCCTGTCAGGCTGACCTTGGTATTGGGGAAAATTATGGACCAAGTCATCTTGGGGGCGATCACACAGTATGTGTGCAACAACCAGGGGATCAGGCCCAGCCAACATGGGTTCATGAAAGGCAGGTCCTGCCTCACCAACCCAAAGTCCTTCTACAACCAGGTAGTGGATTAGAGAAGGGCTGTGGACGTGGTCTCCTTAGACTGCCATAAGACCTTTGACACCACCGCCCACTGCCTTCTCCTGGAAGAAGCTGTCAGCTTATGGCTTAGACTGGTGGACTCTTTGCTGGGTGAGAAACTGTCTGGATGGCCGGGCCCAGAGAGTGGTGGTGAATGCCACCCTGTGCCACATGCTTGAGGAGGGGGCTTGGACTAGATGAACTTTAGAGGTCTCTTCCAACCTCAACCATTCTGAGAGTCTGTGTGAATGGAGTTAAATCCAGCTGGTGACCAGTTACGAGCAGTGCTCCCCAGAGATCAGTCTTGGGGCTGGTCCTCTTTAATATCTTCATCAATGATCTGGATGAGGGGTTGAGGGCACCCTCAGCAAGTTTGCAGACAACACCAAGCTGGGAGGAAGAGTTGATCTGCTTGAGGGTAGGGAGGCTCTGTGGAGGGATCTGCACAGGCTGGATCGATGGGCTGAGGCCAACTGTATGGAGTTCAACAAGGCCAAGTGTTGGGTCCTGCACTTCAGTCACAACAACTCCATGCAATGCAGCAGGGTGTCAGAGCACTGGAACAGGCTGCCCAGAGAGGTTGTGGAATCTCCTTCTCTGGAGATCTCCAAAACCCACTTGGATGCGATCCTGTGTGTGCAGGGGAGTTGGACTAGATGATCTCTAGAGGTCCCTTCCAACCTTAATGATTCTATGATTCCACAGGCTTGAGTCTGTGGCTGGAGAGCTGTGCAGCAGATAAGGATGTGAGGTGTTGGTTGACAGCCAGCTAAACATGAGCCAGCAGTGAGCCCAGGTGGCCAAGAAGGCCAGCTGCCCCCTGGCTTATATGAGGAACAGTGTAACCAGCAGGACCAGGAAAGTGATCATTATCCTGTACTCGGCACTGGTGAGGCCGCCCCTCGAACACTGTGTTCAGCTTTGAGCCCCTCACTACAAGAAAGACATGGAGATGCTGGAGCATGTCCAAAGAAGGGCAACAAAGCTGGTGAAGGGGCTGGAGCACAGACCTTACTCAGAGGGGGTGAGGGAGCTGGGGTTGTTTAGTGTGGAAAGGAAGAGGCTCGGGGAGACCTTATCGCTCTCTATGACTACCTGGAAGGAGGTTGCAGTGAGGCAGGGGTCGATGTCTTCTCCAGAATAACTACCAATAGGACAAGAGGAAATGGCCTCAAGTTGCACCAGGGGAGGTTCAGGTTAGACATGAGGAGAATTTCTACATGGAAGGAGTAGTCAAGCAGTGGAACAGGCTGCCCAGGGAAGTGGTGGAGTCACCATCCTTGGCAATGTTCAAGAAACATATAGATGAGGCACTTAGGGATGTGGCCGAGCAGACATGGTGTTGACAGACTTACAATTGGACTTGAAGGTCTTTTCCAACCATAATGGTTGTGTGATTTTATGATTCAGTGAGGAGCTGTTTCTCAGCAGGGACCTGAGGCTCTTCCAGCCTCTGGATCACTCCCTGACCTCATCTGCCTCGTCAGCCTACTTCTGCACATTTGCTAATTTTTGTGTCTTTAATAATATTGTCATTTTGCATGTAACTAATCAGAGATATGCTGTTTCCAGGTCTCATTCAGAATTCCTACTTTCTTCTTCTAGCAAGGGAAATCTTTGCACTTTCAATAGCCTCCTTTGCTCTGTTGATTTGACTGTTCCACCTTTTTGTGGGGACCTCTTAGTGCTTGTTTTTCATTTTTGCCATACCTTAGCTCTGAGCCTCTAATGTGATATAATGAAATACACTCCCTACTGCCTGCAAGCACATTGCCTTTTCAGCTGCTTCTTTTAATTTCCTTTCATCTCTTTCTCATTTTTGTGTTCTTTGGTGAATATTTTTTGGCTTTTTTGCTCATGCAGGATTGTTGAGTTTGAGTTCTTTATTGTCATTATTACAGGGCTGCTCTTGAATAGATCTTGTCTGTCATCCCATGCATTGCTCAGGGTTGAATCTAAAGCCGTGAGCTCTTTCTTCGGGAAGGAGTCATCGTGCTGTCTAAAAGTGGAGAATCTGTATCATTTTCTTTCAGGAGTTGTTTCTAAGGCTTTGATTGTTGTGATCACAATTTATAATTGTATGGGAAAAAAAAATACCACTCGTGATTACGAACAGAAGTTAAAAACTTGCCGTGAGAGCTGCTGCTGCTCCTGTTGTCCTCTGGCCCCGTCTCCAGTGGCGCAGTGGGGGCTCGGTGGCACCCAGACGGTGGGACCAGACCTGCTGGGCTGTGCAAGGTGCTCTGCCAGCTCCTGCCAAGAACCTCCGCAGGATCATTTGCTTTTCTCTACTTTTTCAAAAACTAGTGCCTGTTTGATTCACAGAATCACAGATTCACAGAATCAAACGGATGCTTTTAAGGGGAGGAAGTAACCAACCCACCCTCTTGTTGCGGGGAGAAGTCAGCAGTTTGTGGAGAGAGCAGATGCACTGCTGAATCTGCTCGAGCTCCTTGGCAGAGCTAAGAGGAGAGGCTGCAGAGCGGGTCTCTGCGCGCTTCTCTCCCAAAATCCAGGTGAACATCTGTGCTCTGCCCCAGCTCCCCAGCGCGCTCCTGAGCAAAGCACAGCCACGGCCCAGGGGAAACCCTGGCTGCGCCTCGCCTGCTGGCAGCGCTGCCGTTCCCATGCCAGATAGATCCCGAGGATGGGCAGGAGCGGGTGAGCTCCGAGCCCGGAGGAGCCGTGGGGAGAGGCAGGAAGCAGGCAAGGAGGGGACAGCGCTCGTTTTGTCGGCCAGCACAAAATCAGGAATCTTGAGCGAGACTCACAGGCATCAGCTTGAAAGGCTAAAGCACAACGAAGAGCTGTCCTCTCCCCCTCCATAAAGTGCACAGTGGGGAGAAAATGAAGGAGGGGGAGAATAAGCCGGCTGCTATGAGGGAGGGTTAAAGGCCAAATATAAAACAGGAGGGAGCTGCAGTTACGGCCTCCGGCATCGCTGCTGTGGGAGCCTCCTGCTTCTCCGGCCGTTGTGCAGAGCCGGCTGCTGCTGGGCGAGGACGGGAGGCGGCGGCGATGCCGAAGCCGCCGCACCGCGCGGCCAAGCGCGGAGGAGCCGGGTCCCCTGCGCAGCCTCGGGTGCAGGAGCGCCGCAAGGGCTGGGGGAGACGCCGCCGAGGTGATGGGCTCTGGTGCTGTGTGGAGGAGTCCTGAGTGGGGAGGGAAACTGCTTGCAGTGCACGGGAAACTCGCTGCGTGCTACGGGATGAGTTTAGTAGCATGATATTTAGCGCTCAAATGATGTTTTCCTCGCTGGGGTCTCTTCTCCAAGTGACTGGAGGGCTGTTGGATTCCATGTGCTCCCGACAGGGGTTACAGTGACTTTGCTTTACAACTTCTTTATTTGCATGCCTGTGAAAACCTTGTGCAGTGTCCAGGAGACTCCTGACACCTGTCAGAGGGTGTTTAAATAGACTGTTGCTATTATATTTAAATGGAGTGTTGCTATTACATTGTCATTAATTGTCAATACTGCTAGTACTGCCATGCAGTACTCTTCAGGACTGCCCATATTTTGTGGGATTTTATACAATATAGGGTTCAAGCCTGCCCTGAGCCCCACCAAATGATTAGAGGAGAATATGCTAAGTCTTACCCTAAGTTTTACCTGTAGAGACTTCAATAAGTCTCTAATTGTAGAAATCTTTTTTTTTTTCCTCCACTCATCAGCTGACATGGAAAACATGTGGCTTTCCCATCTTCGCATCCTTCCCCTTGTTATCCCTAGAATGGTTCCTGGACAAGGTTATGGTTTACAGGGCCCTGATGACTCTCACCTCTAATCACCCTCTCCTTCTCTCCATAGAAGTGTCTGCGGCTAAATCCAGACGTTCCCGTATGGGTTTCCAAGCAGCGCATCCTCTGCATCCTGAACCACAGCCTGAAGGACGTGCTGAACTATGGGCTCTTCCAGCCCGCCTTCAACGGCAGGGCCGGGAAGTTCCTGGATGAGGAGCGGCTGCTGCGGGAGTATCCCCTGAACCCAGACACCCCTGTTCCCTACCTGGAGGTAGCTGTCTGCTTCTCTTATTATATACACACACATACGAGCATGCGCATATGAATATATAAACAAATGTACACACACACATATATATACACATATGCATGCATAGAACTTAATGATCCCTGCCATTGCAGTTTCCACCACAGATGTTAAGATCCCCAGACTCCCTGTTTTAACATTTCCAAAAGTGAAAGCATGGAGGTTGCTGTGGGTGTACGTGTTTATTCACAAAGAATTCGCAGAGTGAAGCTGAGGCAAAGGCTTCTGAGCGCTAGTTTGGTGGTCTGGTAGAGAGCACCACAACAGTTGCCGTAGCTCTGCCAAACTGCTTCCCTATTGCCTGACCTCGTTGATCAAAATTTATTTTTTTCCTGTCATAACTGTCATAGGAATTTGAAATCTATAGATGGAAAGTCACTGCCAAAGGTACAGAGTGAAAATCCTAAGGAGACATTTGAATAAGTGGCTGAAGGGCTTGAATTTAATATTTTACTTGTTTTGCAGTTAATGTAGAGTCCAGAACACAACTGAGTGCTTTGACAGCAATTGACTGTTCCTGTATGGACCCCATTTCTGTGATGCACATGCAGGATAAATGTTATTTCACTCCATTTTGTTTTCTGCTACAGAAAGTAACTAAATTTTCTGGAGCAGAAATTAATTAAATTAACAGAATTAACTCTTTGCCAACATACAGTATAAGTTTTGTCTTGGGCTAGGATTCTGTCATTCAAATGTCGATGTCTGTTTTGGGGTGAAGAGGCTCTGTTGCCCGTTGCTGCAGAGATCCCCATTGACTATAATGGGACTTCAGCTACCTGTTTAAGGACCTCTGTATTTAGGGATCTCATTGCTGTATTCTATCCACAGAGTCTGTTTAGGAAGCAACAAACAGTTAGGAAGCATTAAATAGTTAAACTGTGTGTGTTCTTATAAATGCAAACATGAACGCAGTTGTTGCAACCAATCCTGCCTAATTTGGAAAGAGAGTAATACACAATTTCTTAGCAAGCAAACATTTAATATACACAGAAACATTTGGAGCAACATTAAGAGTGCTTACAAATAAACTTAGGAGGTAGTAAATTCCCTGATGTTCCTCATATAGACTTTAATGTTTTGTTTTTGTAGGATTTAGCATAATGTCCATATTTGATATCTAAATGCAGATTTGACATGGCTATTTGTTATGGGTCACGCTGATTCTTCATGACTTGATAAGAAAGGAAGGTGACCACTTGAGAACTGTGTTTGAAAATGAATATTCCAGAACCTATTTACGGGACAGTAATGCTATGCTGATACCAGTGAGATTTCTTGAGCCCCAGAGATAACATTAGTCCTCAGGGCTGCACGTGAAAGTCATCAGATAAATGAGATTTTGTGTATAATGATGGAAGAAACATGGAGTTACAAAAAAGGTACCTGCAGGAGCTCCCTGGAGCGGGAGGTGCCGGTTCCACCCCCTGCTTCAGATCCCTGTGGGTGCTCCAGATTCCTTAGCGGGATGAAGCAGCAATGACAGTGGCCAGGCTGGTGGTCAGGCAACGTGCACTACCTGCCAATGAGGAGGTCCAGTTGCCCTCCGGCAGTTGATTGCATTACTGTGTCCCACAGTAGCCTACTGGTTGTTATCTCCATCAGAGGTTTATCCTGCCCTTCCTGGTGAGGTAGCTGCTACCTTTGTATGCAGGAATGCATTTGCTGCTTTGTATGTTGCTTTGTATGCAGCCAGTAGTATTCTAGCTGTTATTGAGTACTGCCTGTTCAGTTCATGCACCTTGTAACTTTGAAAGGAATTTTCAAAATCCGCAGGTCTGTGTCCCCCTGTGCAAATCCAGACCCTCTGTGATCGGGCAGAGCAAAGCTGTCTGGCTGTGACCTCTTCAAAAGTTCTGTTCTTCAGAGTCTAACTGTCTAGGGGCGAGCAGAGAGCTGTGCTGGACAGTTTCTCTCTTTTCTGAGGGCGGTTTTGCCTTGCCCCTGGGTAGCAGTTGGGCATTGCCCCCTGCCACTGGTGCAACAGCCTTGGCCGCAACTGCACCGTGGGTGGCAACTTGCAGCTGGGACCTGGAGAACTGCACGAGGTTGCTGAAGGCTGGGAGAGCAGCAGGGGTTTTTGCAATCCCTCCTGGACCAGGGTGTTCACAGAGGAGTCCAAAAGCCAATGGTCAGGGGGGAAGTGCTGCCGCTCCTTGGCTAGAGCCCTGCAGAGCGAGGCTTGGAGCGGAGTCATCTGCAACCTCTTGTGATGTGGTGCCAGAGGATGAAGAGGAGCTGCCCAGAGTGCGTTTGTGCGACACAGGGATGCATGTGAGCCCTGGCACCCGGCAGCTCCTGCAAGAGATGAACGTCTGCACATCCACAGGCCTGACAGTTTTTACCTTGGACTACTGAAAAAAGTGTGTTCAGAAATATCCACCCAACAATACGAGTTTGTAATAAGATTTGGAAAACAAAGGACATTTTAGAAGACTGAAAATATGCTGATTTTCTGCCAATATTGAAAAGCAAATGAGATGAACTTGGCTACGTTAAACCAAAGACAATTTTGACCAGTTCAAGTCAAAACAATGGAAGTTCCTAGCAAATTAAAAATTTAGCAATACAACTAATGCTTAAAAAAAATATCTCATCAAACAAATACAGTTTGATTCTTTAAGGAAATCATATTTGTGCTTGATAAAGATAGCTACATAAACGTAGTGTAGTTAGGATTTTGAGGTGCTTGATTTTGTTCTAAGTGATATTCAGATTCAGGGCTAGCACTGTATTTGTCAGCAGAACGTGCTACTGGCTAAGTAACGAGTGATTAACAGCATTTGTCATTGGAATCATAACAGCATAGAGGTGATTCCAGTGCAGTGTCTTAGGGACCAACATCAACTTTGATATGGCTACACGAGGGATCTCGGTGTGTTTGCAAGCACTGTTTGCAAAGGAGGAGCTCTCATTTTGGGTAACAGTTTCTGAAGAAAAATTTTTGAGTCTGTTGGTCAAGCAAGCCAAAACGAATCCCAGTGTGATGCTGTGGCAAAACACAGCATCTTGTAGTCCTTCAGTGCAGACACTGGCAAGCGGTGGGTTTGTTTCAGGAGGGCTTGGGATGGAAGAGGCTGTTACTGGAGCAGGGTTGGGGGAAAGTCAATGTGGTTGAAAGAAAATTGAAAAGAGGAATGACATAGAAAAGAGTAGCAGAAATGACCTGAAAAAAGATTCTTCCATGAGGGGCTTCGAGTTCAAACTGCTTAGAGAAAGGTTTAGACTACTTGTGTAAAAACTTTCCCGGGGAGAAAAAAAAAAAAATGCTATTAGAGAAATCCCTAATTTACTGGGGAGAAGCAGAACAAATAGAACAAGCTCCACATGTTTTGAAAAATGAAACCAGACAGATTCATATGAAAAACTGATCAGAATTCTTTTGTGAGGAAAGTGATTAACTAACAGAAAAAAACTATGAAAGAGTTGATTTTCTGTCTGTGGTCGTATTCAGATGTAGACAGAATGTCTTCTTGCAGGACGTCCTATATTGCAGTAGCTCAGGAGGTTTGATGGTGACAGCGGGTTCTGCTCTTCTCATGTGTCTGCCGTTCTTCCCTCTTGCAGTTCCGGTACAAGAGGCGTGTGTACACCCAGAGCCTGCTGGATGACAAGCAGTTTGCCAAACTCCATACCAAGGTAAGGCTGGAGTCGAGCCCAGGAACTTGAAGCAATGGTAGAATGTTTAGCACAGAGGGTCTGTCCCAATGAGACGTGGTCTGTCACAGAGAGAACACCATGGTTTGCTACGTCTCAGCCTTCCCCGCTGGCCGCGCTCACGGCGCTGGGGAGCGCACGGAGCCGCCCAAGCCGAGGCCGAGCAGCCAGGGCAGCCGGGTGCCGACGTGGGAGCGGATGCCAGCGCTGGGCGTGCGGCTGGGCCGGGCGCTGTGGGGCGCAGGGCCGCTTTCCCCGGGCTGCTGAGGAGGAGGAGGAGGAGGAGCACATGATGGGGCAGCTGAAGAGATGCTTTATTTGCGAGCACAATAACGCACATTGAGGAGCGCGCTGTCCCTCCCGCGGCAGCGTGCCTTCGCTTTGCACACCAGCTCATTGCCTTGTTCCTGCCTTTAACCCCTGTGTGCGCACTGGGATTTTGCTGGTAGGACTCACATGTGCAAGTGCTCTTGATGTCCTGCATCCCCCACGCTTCATGGCAGTGACCTAGGCATTTTTAAGGACTAACTGCAGGTATTGGAAAGGACTGGTGTGTGTGGAGAAGGCAGATAGTGTCACAGGAAGGTGTGAACTGCGTGCCTGGGGTTTGCACGCCTGGCAGGAGAGGCACCCCAAAGCCCCTGGCTCTGCAGCTGCGGGCACTCTGCCCTGGCACAGCTAGAGTGCTGGAGGGACCAGTCCCTGGGCACATGCTGGCTGGATGCCCTCTCGCATTGCTGTTCCCTGGACAGTGCAGTGATCCCTCCACTTTGTTTCTCATTCAAGAAATTAAGGGAAATGGTAATAGGGTGCCCTGGAAGCACGAGAGGATTCCCCCTCCTCGCAGTAGGAGTGAGCCTGCACGCAGCGTCTGTGCTGGTTCCTCCGAGGCCAGGGCCAGCAGCGTGCGGGGAGCCGTGGGTGGAAGGAGGCACAGGGAGAGGCACCAGAATCAGGGCGGCATCGCCAGGAGACGCGCGCAGCTCCGTGGGTCTAACGGGCTGAGCCCTGTTCGTGCGGCTGTGTGAGGATGTCCTCGGCCCCGCACGGATCCTGGCTCATTTCCTGGGACACGCAGTGCGGAATCGGGGCTCCGGCGTCGGGGAGCGGTGATGTGGGAGGCTCCACCTCATGGCAGGTGGCCCATGCCTAGAAGATCCTGTACTGTGAGAGAAAGTGCAGATGTGCTTTGGACGCTATTTAAGAAGAACGTAGCAGTAGAGGTGGTTTCCAGAGTTCCTTGCTATGTATTACAGGAACACAGGTCTGCAGGGTGCTATGCAGATGTCTTCTCTTTCGGCCACATGTGTTCCTCAACAGGAAGGCAGGGAAGGGCAGCAAGGTTCTGTTAACGTTTAAAACAGCAGCAGGTGAGCTAGATGGAGCCACAGGTGTGAAGCAGAAGGGAAAGAAACATTCTCCCAAAGGACGTGTCCCACCAGGTGAAACTGTTCAGGGAAGAAGTGGGTTCCCTGACTTCCTTTTGCAGAGCTGCAGAAACAAGAGACAAATTGTTGTTAGGGTTCAGATTTGACTCATGCAGATTTTGTCTCATGGCATAAGAACATTCAGGCAGCAAATCTGGAAGCTCCCTGTGTCTTCCTTATGCCAGGACATGTGAATCACATTCTTGTGAGCCTTGCTGTGTAGGGACTGGGTGTCCTACAGGAAGGGCTGGGTGTGATGGAGATGTCAGTAGTAGTATCTGAGGACTTCACCTAAGAGTATGTGGTAATCATAAATGCACTTTATTTAATATTTACTTAATCTCTGTGCCTTAAGATTCACTTAGAAATAACATGAAGTTTTTTTGTTTTTGTTTTAATTTTTGACATGCCTTTGCTGCTAAGATTTGGTATCTCAGTGAGACACTGTGCTGCTGCTCCCCAATCGCCCCTGCCAAGGGGATGCTGATGTGTGTGTCCTTTGGCTGGCCGTTCTCCTGCCTTGCTGTGACACTGGTCCTTGATGATCAGCCCATGGCAGAGAAGACCTCAGCCTGCGCAAGGCTGCTCCCTGCAGCTTGCAGGTTGACTCAACTCCTATTTCTTTTCATGCCTTAAGGGCGCTGGTGCCTCCCTGCAGGAAAGCAGATGCCTGGAGTGGGCTCTCTGGGACGGTGCAGGCTGCTCCGGGCGCTCATGTCACTGGAACGGGATAGATGCCACGTTTTCTGTGGCAATTCCTCAACTCTTGGGCTGTGAAATAGTGTTTGCTCCTGGATGCATCGTTCTCAAGTGCCATGAGGGGATAGCTACAGAGCATGGAACTGCAGGACCTGCTGGGTGGCAGTAATGCGAGATCTTAGGTCTGTGGTTGATGGGCTGGTTTGAATGGGAAGAGTGTGCAAAACTACTCAGAGTTTATGGTGTGTAGCTTTTAGCAGCAGTATATATATCCTACTTTAAACTTTTGCCAGGGTAATGATGTTGAAATGCAATTCATACCTGACATTTAAGAATTTAAGAAAAATCAAAATTAACTCCCTCTTTAGTGCTGGTGGGCTTGCTCTGCGAAGTGAGGAAGCTGATTTCTCAGGTTGGCAGCGATGACAAAGTGACTGGGTAAAACTGCCAGCCATTTTCCCTCCCTGCTACCCCTGAGGACCCGCAGGCAGCAGCGTTTCCTATGGGTCTTTCCCAATGGATTGCAACAGACCATTTGAAATGGAAGTGCACAGAAACATTTGTTAGAAAAGAACAGTTCTGTTTCGCTTCAAAATGGACAGAGAAGTCTTGGCACTTACCAAAAGGTCCAGAAAGGACATTGTGCTACAATTGTGCTACAATCTTGAGATATAGCCAACTTGAAGGGGAAAGAGATGGGTAGCGTGCTTAAATCCACTACTGGTGAGGAGGACTTGCTCCCCGGCTACTGTCGATGCCTGGCGGGAGCGTGGCGTGGGGAAGCGGTTCCATGGGTGAGATGCCATCGACCGCGGGAGGCAGAGCCGGTGCAGGGAGCAGCTGAGCGGGCGGGTGGGCGCAGACGGCCCGCGGAGGCTGCAGACGCAACGAGGGCGGCAGCCGGGTCGATAGACAACACTCCCAGCGCGTTAGCGGTGGCGCCCACGTCACCCTCTCTGCAGGTGTTCGCGTCAGGTCCACCACCACGCTGGGAAGAGGGGGCATTAACTGCACTATAAAGTCATCAAAGATGGTCAAAGACGACACAAGAGTTTGCAGGCTGGGGTGGACGGCACTGGGGACACCTTGCAGGCTGTTTTCATTGCCAGCAGCTCCATCTGCTTCTCACAGGTAATCACCCGCATGTGCGGGCAAGCTCTCCGTGGTGGTCGAGCTGCTCTGGTTCGTGCACGGCCGCCATGCTCGGGCTGGCCCGTACGGTGTCACCCCTGTGCACGGACAGGTGACATCTTGGTGCTGCTGGTGCTTGTACTGAAGGGCTCATGCTTTAAAACTGACCTATGTAGCAGCTTTTTGTGACTTTCTTTAAATTTTCCCTTTTAATAGTTTTTTCCAAAGTCTTAAGACCCTCATTTCATATATCTTATGAGAAACTTTTCTATTACTAGAAGAGGCATCAAAGGAGCCTCTCTACCACCACACCGGGACTTGCTCGGTCTGGTTCCCGTCTGGAGGCCTTCAGGCGGAATGTGGAGCAGCACCGAGGCAGCACTCGGACCTTCTTGTATGCCCTGAAATCGATTATTTGACACCTAAATTGGGAATTGACGATGGGTCAGTTTGCTGAGAGCTAGTGAGACTGCTGGTGTGGAGGACGGAGATCAGGCGTCTCCACAAACCTCTTCCCAGTGGCCGCGTCCCAGCAGTGTTGTCCATGCTCTGAAGGACACGGGTTTCCTTAGTTTTGGCTGGTGCTTGGAGTGCGCCAGACCCTGGGAAAGGATTAGTCTTTCCGTGATGCTGACATTACTCGCAGCGAGGGAGGTGTTGAGGGGAAGCGTGGGCGCGGGCTCGGCATGACGGGGCAGCTGTGTCCTCCCCTCCTTGCAGGGCAGAGCGCGGCCTCTGCGGTGGCTCCTCTGCACGCAGCCATGAATAGCAAATAACGGTTAGAATGATTTATCTGCGAGAAGAATATCTCATTTATTTTCTTTCATTTCAATTCAAGAGAAAAAAAGCTTGTTCCCTCAAACCAGTTTCCTCTCAATGGTCTCTCTTCCTGGAGGCTGTTGATTTTCCTTGCAGTTCTCACTAAAGGGATAATGGACTCAAGACAATGGCTGCCAGCTGGGAAGCTGGGAGCAGCTCCACTCCTTCGCAGCAACATTCCTGACGATTAACCCCATTCCTACTTTTGCAAACATGACTCAAAGGCACTTTGAAGTCATCTGCTGACACTGACCATTTCGGATAATGATGCATGAACTGAGCTGCAGCTCAGCTGAGCAGAGACTTTGCATTTGCAGGAGAGGGTTTGGGCATCAGCCCCTGTGACTCCCATTGGGTAAGAGTAGACCCAGGTTTTGGTTCCTGTCCGTTCTCACCAGACTCCTCCACTTGGCTCTCTTGGAACAGCCAGAGAAGGAGGACCCGGTGGGGGTGTAGTTGGTGGTGGGCTCGTTGCACCGGGGAGCTCTCCAGGCACCAGCCCCGCTCCTGTTGGCACCGCGATGCTGTGTCCCGTGCTCCGGCCCCCAGCAGAGACAGATGGGGCCTGTGCACAGAGGTGGTGAGGAAGGTGCATGGGGAATAAGAGGCTCAAACAGCAGCTTAAAGCTTCTGGGCAAGTCGTATTTAGTCTTTAATGTTATTTGCCTGAGTTGCTGCCGTGCCTTGGTTTCCCTCCCCAGAGGAGTCTGCTCCTCCATGGGTAGTATTGCCATTCAAACATACTGATTTGCAAATCGCCAGGATCTCTGCACTAACCGTGGTGCTTTTGCTCATGGGAAGATACATTATGGATGTTTGTTTAAGCAGTTGGATGGCTTTATACAAATACATTTAAGTTTTAATTTTTGCATATAGGAAATGAGATATTTTTATGAGCATATGATTATTTTATATTATTTTGATTTGTATCAAACTGCATTTGAATGGAAGCTGAAATTCAATTAAAATTAAAGCAAAACAACTTTTAAAATTGTCTCTTTATCATGTACATAAATGTTCCTTAAACACACTGGATACAGAAGAGGGAAAGTAATTTATTAGTATATATCTTTTTGTATTTAAAACTAACTATTATTTTGAAAAAGGAAGATTTGGTCTGTGCTAGTGATTCTTATCACCAATTCTCACAGGCATTTAGGTATTTAGATGCCAGAAAATAAGGAGATACCTAGTAGGGTTTTAAAATGGCCCAGGCAGTTTAGATGTCAACTTGGACTCCCCTTGATTTCCGTGGGAGTCTGACATTTGATCTCTGCTCTCTTTAGGTCTAGTCACCTTAATATGTTTGGAAATCTGGCCCCAAATCCTCAAAGTTTTTAGAATGATGAGAAATCATTCCTTCCCACTACGGTTTTATCCATAGATGGGGTGAGAAAAGTGAACTCCTGACTTCTCAGCTCTCAAATCTCCTTTCAGCTGCAAGTGAATCCATCCCAGTAACGAGCAGAACACACGCTCTGTGTTTATAGCTAAAATGCAATGAAAAACAATTCCACCAAAAGTTTTTCCATGATGCATTATCTGAAAAAACAGCATGGAAAAACGTGAATACCACCATTTCCTTCAACATCCCCACAATAGGATGCTGTTGTGACTTATTTATAGTCATTTAAGCTGATTTCAAAAGCTTAATGTGTTTTGTTTCTGATTTTGAACGTTGTTCAGAAAAAGAAGCCTTTAAGCAGCCTTTAAGACTATTTGCATAAAGACCATTTAAATGATACCTTTTAAAAAAGCTTGTAAGTACAGACCTTAGCTTAAGTTCTATCCTCAAAACTCAGTTTTAAACAGAGGTGTTTTTAACTTCCAAGAGACCTTGAGAAATAACCTAAATGAAAGGTAAAGCTGTTGCGAAGCTGCACTTTGCTCTGTGCCTCCATGGACGCACACGGTGCTGCTGACCCCGTCTACGCTGATGGTCACGACGCGCGGGGTGCTTGGGGGTCGTGTGCCCTGTGCAAGGAGGGATCTGGTGGGGATAGGACAGATGGACACATAGGAGTGGTTGTCACAGCATGGCTCTTATGCCAAGAAACATTAGGTTTCCTCTGAGGAATTTTGGTTAAATTGGGTGGTCAGACCCGGGCAATGCTTTTGACCCTGGTATCAGTGCAACCGGACGCAGAGCAGGGCGACTTCACCCCCAAGCTGCTCGCCCGTCCTTTCCCAGAGGTCTGACGCAGGGCTGGGATGTCCTGGGAACAAGCAGGAGGTTTAACATGATGGTTTGTCTCTGTTGTTGGGCTGTGAAGGCAAAAGGCATGTGGGACCTTCGAGGGTGAGAGCTGCTGCCCCTCGATGTGTCCGTTTGAAGGGTGCCCATTGCTGAGATATCTGAACTGTCTGTTTCCTGTTCTCTTGCATAATCTCATTCCTGTCATTTCCCAGACCTGGCTATGGATATAGTTCTCTGTAGCTATTTGGGGAGTAGCAGAGTGCCTCCCAAGGGTTTGCGTATTCTATTGGTTGTTTTCAAGGTCATAGGAATATTTAACTTGACTGAAACAATATGTTTTTATCTATCTTGCTTCTGGGAAACAGCTTAATTGGTTTAATTGCCCATTTGTCCATTGGCAAAGAATAAGGAACCAAAAGCTGTTTAGTAGTGGGAAACCTATGGAGGCTTTTTAAGTACTGCTGCTCTCTGTGCCTAAGATCAAGCTGCTCTAGTCCCTGCAGCGGCTGCTCGGTCACCCCCAGTGCAGGTCCAAACCCTCCTGCTGGCATGAAGGACTGGAGGGGACCCTGCTCCTCGCTCCTGCCACACTTCCCTGCTCCAGCTGCACACCCTTTGGGAAGGCCAGGCTAACCTCAGCACTGACACCATCAGGTTACAAGTGACCTTTTTTTTTTTTTTTTTTTTTGTACCTTTCCTTGTAACGGAGTGGTTTCCTTGTTATTTCAGATTCATTTGCAAGTATGGGGTATGAGATTCTAATAGTTTTGTAGCACTTCCGTTCTGGTAAATGGTCTTTTTCATTGCTTATGTCCCTGGTTTTGTTGCGCATTTGGTTGTTCTCCAAGGCCTAGGTCCAAACTCAAAGGAACAAAACCGGACAAGCAGTGAGAAATCATTTTGTTCTTGTCTTGCTCCTCTCCGTTGTTTTGGGATTGGTGAACAGCACCAAACTGCACATCTCAAGCACGGCACTGCACAAAGAGGCAGCCATAAACTGAAGGAGAGAGGGAATATTCTCCTTCATGAACTTTGAAATTTAACCAGTTAAGTCTCTGGACTTGACAAGTTATTTTTGAAGTTTTGTTATGGATTTGGTCGGAACTCTCAGGTAGGGGATGTTTCTTCTTTGTTCTTCATTTGGAAAGTCAAGATAGTAACTGATTACCCACAGCGTCAATCCCATGCGTGAACCCATTAATGCTTGCACGGTGTGTGGGAACTATGAAGGGCAGCAGGCATCTACAGAGAGGAAATGCAAATCCCAGAAGTGGGATGCCTTCCTCCATATGACCTTTTAACTCGGTCATCTTAACTTTAGTTTCCTTCTAAAACATAAAAGCTCCCATTAAGGTTGACATACTGCATCAACTTCCTAATATGTAACCCCATGTTCTAAATTCCTAGAATAGGAGCAGTGTGTCCCAGCACACTGCTGGTGGGCACCGATGCTCTGGGTATGGTGTCTGCAGGGAACTGTAAATGGGGGGTCCTGGGCAGGGCTTCCAGAGCAGACCTTCTCTTTGCTCTCTGAAATGCGTTAGCAGTAACGGAGAAGTGAAGTTGCTGTGGACCAGTGCCGTGTTTATGGAGGAGCGGTGTTTGCCTTGGCAGGCACTCAGTTTTGCCATAGACTTCTCTGCAGTAGGACCTTGCCCTGTAGTTCAGAGGAAGCCTTCCCAGTGGATGGGATGTTGGCAGAGGGTGGAAGGAAGGAGGCAGGGTAAGCTCAGTTAGTTAAGGGGTTTCTGAATCACGTGGTGGTCACTTGGGCGCTGTGACGAGTGTTGGGGATCCCGTGGGCTGTGGAGGAGAACCCAACTGAGGTCCCAGCTGCTGCCAGGTGCAGAGAGGATCCCGCAGGAGACATGTCCTGTGCCGGGAGGCCCAGCATGGATTTTGGCCCCAGGCCTCGGGGCAGTGCGCGGAGAGCGGGTTGTCCTCCGCGAGCGTGTGCTGCCATCCTGTGGAGCGCCGCGTCGGGGAGCGTGAGCGGGACGCGCAGCGCCGGGGAGACCCGTGCGGAGGGCACGAAGCGCCTGCCGGAGGGAGCGCTTCCCTTGCGCCTTTCTGCCCCTGGGCTTTCATCCCCAAGCGTCCTGCATCTGCCCACCTTGGCTCATCTCTCCCAGCGCAGGTGTCACAGGGCTGACCCTGCT
Organism: Tinamus guttatus; assembly: GCF_059628265.1. Classification (NCBI taxonomy): domain Eukaryota; kingdom Metazoa; phylum Chordata; class Aves; order Tinamiformes; family Tinamidae; genus Tinamus; species Tinamus guttatus. The sequence goes on along the minus strand of NW_028289153.1, from coordinate 696,007 downwards.
GTTGGCATCACCTGGACACCCCTAACATCACCCAAACCCTCGGCAGGATGAGTTCCACCTTGCAGAAGAGCCGGTTGCTGCACGGGCAGGGTGCATGGGCAGAGGTGGTCGATGCAGAAGGACAACCCTGCCCTGGGCACGCCAGCCCTTGGCGTTAGCTGAAACAGTGCTCCTGCAGAAATCTGTGCTGCTTGGACAGGGACGAGAGATTTCAAGGAGAACAACCTCATGGGGAACACCTGTGTGGCTTCAGCAAGGCCATCTGTGGAGTATCATGGATGGAGCTCAGCTTGGGCACTTTGCTTCCAGGAAGATGCTGTTGGGAGGGGAAGGGACATATGGACAAGCCCGAGCGGGAAGAACAGGATTAACTCTGCACAGCTGAGTTGTGCTTGGAAGGAGGGACTTTTTGTGGTCACATCCTAGAAGTGGTTGCAGCAATTGTCAAGTCCACTCTTTGCTGGGGCTGGCACACAGCCATGATCTCTTACAGGGTTTTGCAGTATTTGTGGAAACAACTGGTGTGATGTTGAAATGGGCATTGGGAGATGGAGCAAGACGAGACTTGGGCGAGGGGGAATGTGTGACAGTGAGGTCCAAGCAATGCCTTCCCATAGGAGAAAGTGAAGTTTGGGCCTTGCAGCAACTGATGATCATTCCCCTTCTGCCGTGCTCGGGAGACAAACGTTGTGCTGCGAGGATCGCTTTCTCTCCACTTGTTGTGATGCTGGAGACCTGCTCCGCTGTGCTCCTCAAGGACCTGTCCTTGCTGGTGCGCTGGCACTGTCCTGCCGCGTGCTGGCCTTTCTCTGGTGACCCTGACAGTGGTCGGAGGGAACAGTGGGGCCCTGCAGTGAGGAGCGAGGCCATGGGAACGGGGTCAGAACTGCGGCTCTGCACCGAGGGCAGGAGGCTGTGGCACCAGCCGTCTCCCACTAGCGCCTCATTTTCCTTTTTTGCTCCTAACGATTGCCTTGCTGCAGCACTGTCCCTGGGGACATTAGGAACAGTGAACCTTGTAACTGAATTCACTTTGTGGCTTTGTGCTTCGGACCAGCGTTGACAGGACTGTGTGTGACTGCTGACGTGCAGAGCGAGTGCTCCTGGCGCCCGCTCGAGCACAGCGGATCTGCAGGGCCGTCATGTTCTGCCTGAGTTAATTAACTTCTGAGATGGCAGAGCATGCAGGGGGCAGTGCACTAACATGCATAGATAATTTTAAGTACATGGCATGGCTTGCTTATGGTATCCATCCATTTTGCTGATTTTAGAAAAAAAGTGCTATATATTTGGAGTTTGGTTGTGCAGGCTAACCATCCAGAGAATGAATTTGGCTTAAATCAGGCTGACAGCCCAACATGAATTTGTCTTATGCTTAGGAAGCCTCATCCTGGTGATGTTTCTGTCTAACATCACACTGCTGTCTCCTCAGCATGCAGGAGAGAGGGTCATGGTGAACTTGGTGGGTCCCATCTTTGGGGATTTGCAGACGTTCATATAGAACTGGTTTTAAAACTATTAAGTTTTTATTTGGAAAAAATCAAAAATTTGTGCAAAATAAGATGTATTTTTTTTTAAGAAATCTTTGTAAGGACTCAGAAATGTTTCAGCATCTTACTTTTTTCCTTTTTTTTGACTGGGAAATTTTGAAATGTAATTTGAAGTGAAGGACCTTGATGGAATTCACTTCGTCTCATGGAAGAGTTCATATTTTTATGTGAAATTAGTGACAAATGTTGAAACTTGAGATTTTCATGGGATGGAAAATCAGCTTTGCTTGCAAGTGTTTAGTCAGCCAGAGGTTGGTTCTGGGACACTTCCCTGACCGCTGGTTGCAGCCTGATGGGTGGGTTAAAGCTGTTCCCGACAGACTCCCTCAGCTGATTACGCAGCACCTCTGCCGTGTCAAGCACTCTGTGGACCCCCTTCCTTCAGCAACCACTGCAAGGTGTGAGGAAATGAGCTCAAAGAGGAAAAATCTAAGCCTGTGCTTGAAGATCTGAAAGCTGGCTTGGAAATGTGTATGGAAAGGGTATTTTCACACTGTAGCTCATCCAAGTGATGAGCTGCCTGCCTGGTGGAGTTGTAATTTCTAGATCTATGCATTATTGTGAAATTTGTTAAAATAATGTATTTGTCATGTAGAGCTACCCAGAAGAGAAAAAGCAAGGGAGGAAAATCCCCAGAAGCAACCTGGTAGAGCTAGAGGAGAGTCTTCTGAGTGTTCATTCCCCTCTGGAGAAGAGATTTAGTCTCTGATCCAAGTTTGAAAACTACGCCAAGAATAAACAGTTTCACAGCAGAGAGAATGACTGCCAAACTCACTGCACTCTACAATATGAGTCAGTGTTTGAGGAGCTTGGCCTTCCCTCCTAGTTGTTTCAGGTTCAACAGGCAAGTAGATGATGCCACGTGAAAATGCGGTTGGGCCACACGCAGTGTATGTGACGCTGCAGGGACGTGCAAAGCCCTGGGCAGGATGTCTTACCCCGACGTGCTGCGTAGCGGGAAGTCGCCCACCTCCTCCCATAGCAAGCACCGAATGTGCTGAATGCACACGATGTGCGAGGAGTCCGTGTGCCCGCGTGGCGTGCACCAACTGACAGTGCGTTTGTAGGGACGATGGGTGGTTGTGCATGGGCAGAGGGAGGGTGGTGGCTGTCAGCCCCTGAGAACTTCCACGAAATGATGCAGTGATCTCCAGTCAGGTGGGAGAGAAGGAGATTTGCAGCATACGCTCCGGTAAGTTCAGGAGTCTGGGAATGACTGTGTGCCCTAGTTCTTGGTCGGTGCTGTCCCATGTTCTTGCTGGTTGCCTGGAGACCCCTGAACTGGGTACATTCTTCTCATGGCCTTCCTCTCATGGTGTGTTAACACTGTGTATTGTGTGTTTTCCTGGGATGTCATGGCTGCAGGCAAATCTGAAGAAGTTCATGGAGTACGTGCAAATGATGAACGCGGAGAAGGTCTGCAGACTCCTGGAGAAGGGCCTGGACCCCAACTTTCATGATCCAGATACTGGAGGTGAGATCAGCTTCCCCGGAGAAGGGAATGTGGTTATGGGAGAAAGTGCCTGGGGTGGAGCAGGGGGTCGTTGTTTGGGGTGGGGGGTAATAGCAACTGCTGTTGGCGGAAATGCAAGGCTTGGGATGGAGAGGGGAAAGGAGAATTTCTCAGTAATGTATTTTCACATGATTCTCGAGTCTTGAATGTCTTGAGATGCAAAATTATAAAGGTCTTGCCAGCAGGTAGCATGGGGAAAAAGGTGCATAGTCCAGAAGTGTAGGATAAGATCAAAACCTTATGGGATTGTGCATCTGTCGATCTGAGGCTCTAGGGGGGATGAAACTGTCTCTGGCATTGGCAAGTTGGGTGAACGTATATTGCAGCTCAAGGAACTGTTCGTGAAGCAGTGAGAAGATTTAATAAAATATTTAAATGAAAGTAAAAATGCACCCTTGAGAGGCTGGAAATCTAGAGCACTTGCTGTTGAGTTGTGGGCATAAGAAGTGATAAAGACTCCACTATGTTTCTTCTTCTCTGATTTTGAACCTCTGCTCATTCCTGTGCTTGTGGTGGCTTGCAGGGCTGCTCTGGAAGAGGAGTTGCTACTTCTGCTGTTTCTGTTTTATAATAATGTGCTTTATTTGTGTTCAGTATAGTGAGTTGGTCTTGTGTGTGTGCTAATCGTGACCCATTCCCAACGCAGGAATAGTCCCCAGTCTGATGATTAATTTTCTCCGTGCCTTTGGTTGAGCTGGATGCTTTTGTAGGTTGGTCCTGAAGTGCCGGCCACCCCCGTGCTGGTGACATAGTGTGTGCAGATCAGCTGGTGCAGCATGGTGGCTTTCTCACTGCTATACTCTCTGGCCCATGCCAGCTCCTGAACTGGGAAGGTTAAAACCTGGTTCAGCCAAACTCTGGCAAGGCCCATTCAGATAGTGCCCAGAGTGTTTATGTTGTCTATTTTGCTGGTGTAGCTGCTGTGTCTGATCTGCTGATGCCTTCTATGAGAAATAAACTGTTAATGCACATGAGTGTGCTCGCTGTCTGTCCTGGAGCGTTGCAAAACTGCTCGCCTCTGGTTGGATTTGGTTTTTGTTTGAGGCCTTACACATATTTTGTGGAATCTTTCTTTCTCAAGGAAGTCCTCCATGCTCCTAAAGCTGAGTTTTCCAAAGTACATGTTGTGGAGTGCAGTGTGCAGTGTGTTGCTTGAAAGTTCTTGGGAAAGTTCTGGATCTGAATAACCTGGATGATTGTGTAGATCATGATTTTGCAGAGTAGATGATTACAGGATCAGGCTCTTGAGCACCGAGAAAACTTTCAAATATAGAGGGGGAAGAAGAAAAAGACTGGTCCAACTAGTTGTGTAGATCTGGTTCAGAACTGAAGGCAAAATCACAGGGGATGTTATGAGATGTGAAAATAGAGCATTGGAGTAGAGTGAGCCTTGGGACACCTCACTTTCAGAGTCCTAATTCTCGTGAAAAACCACTTTATTACTACTCTTTTTACAACCTGCTTTCTGTGCTTCAAAGAGAGATGTAAAACTGTCTTTCAGTATTTATGGGAGCTTAGAGGCTAAGACCCGGTAGGACTATGGCTTTCAGCACGGGTAAGGCCACATCTGCAGTACTGTGTCCAGTTCTGGGCTCCACAGGACAAGAGGGATGTGGAGCTGCTGGAGAGAGTCCAGCGCAGGGCTACAAGGATGATCAGGGGCCTGGAACATCTGCCCTATGAGGAGAGGCTGAAGGAGCTGGGCCTGTTCAGCTGGAGAAGAGAAGGCTGAGAGGGGACCTGAGCAGTGTCTAGAAGTACCTCAAGGGAGGCAGTGAGGAGGATGGGGCCGGCCTCTTTTCACTGGTGTCACCAACAGAACTAGAGGAAACTGAAGCACCAAAAGTTCCACAGGAACTTAAGGAAAAATTTCTCAACAGTGACGGTGCCAGAGCACTGGAACAGGCTGCCCAGAGAGGTTGTGGAGTCTCCTTCTCTGGAGATCTTCAAACCCGCTTGGATGCAGTCCTGTGCCACGTGCTCTAGGTGACCCTGCGTGTGCAGGGGTTGGACTGGGTGATCCCTAGAGGTCCCTTCCAACTTTCAGCATTCTGTGATTCTGTGATGATATCTGATCCAACCTCCTGTACGTTCCTGGACCCTTGTCACCCTCTGTGGAATCCAAGTATGTATGTGCATGTGTGTGTGTTAAGCAAAGCTTAAGCTTATTTTCCAGAGAGCCGTCAGTCTTGATTCAAAGACTTTAAGGAACAGAATCCATGCCTTTCCGTTGTTATTTGGTTAATCACCGGCACTATTTAAAATGCATATAGCATTCAAATTTGCATGCTTCAGCTTGCAGCTGTTGTTATACTTTATCGTCTAAATTAAAGAGCACTTTAATACCTGGGTATGTCTTCATATGAAGGTATTTATACATGGGAATGAAGTCAACATTCAATCTTTCCTTTGCTAAATTAAAGGAAGGTTGAATTCCTTCAAACTTTCATCTGAAGGTATTTACTCCAGTTTTCCTGTTGTTTCTGTGATTCATTGGTCCGTTTTGAAAGGTTTTTAGGAACGCAGGTACCAGGACAGCCTGTGTATTCCTGTACCACTCTCACCATGAACAGACGTGCAGTTATCCCTTCTGGTCCTTGCTGTCCAGCATCTCAGGGCTACGATAGGCTGCAGCCTTGTTTGAGGAGTGTTGGGGTAAGCTCCGTGTCTCAGAGAAAGGCCCTTTCCTCTTCCAAGTCGATGAGTGCCTGCTAAACGAAGGACCCAAGGTGTGCACCCGTCTTGTTCCTGCTCCTGCATTGCAGTCCTGCCCTCTGCCTAATGCTGGGGTCTGTTTGGCTCCTGTGAGCTGGCTCCTAGCTAAACCCCTACAAAGTGTTTTCTTTGGGAGTTTTGATTTTTTTGGAAACGTTGTTTGGGGTCCATTTAACTTCCTTACACAATCTGAGCTGGAACACGGAAACTGCAAGGTGGGAACAGATCTGCTCCTTCAGGGCTGCTGGCCACCACGGCACTTGTAGTGACGGTCAGGCTTCACCTGTGGTGACCTTGCACGGATGTGGCTTCCTGGAGCACGGCCACCACTTGTAGTGCAGGACAGTCCACCTGCTCTTCCCCAATAGCAGTGTTCACCCTGGGTTCTTCCAAAGACACAATCCTGTGGGATTGCAATGTGACCCAAATATTTTGTGGTTCTGGGATTGCCTTGTCCTCATAGAAATCTCCCCAGCTTTGTGTCTGAGCAAATCTGATCAAATAGTCAGTATGTTTGCTTCAAAACAGCTGATAGAAATAAGGGTCTAATCCAACACCCCAAAGAACTGGAAATACTTGCACATTTGACCACATCCTCCAATGGCCAGTCTGAGTCCTACTCTTTGTCTAGGCTTTAATTCACTTAGGACATGCTTAAGTGACATTTTCTACTGCCACCTTTTAACGTCATGTAGGGCTCAGCTGAACGTGATCTTGCATCAATAAAGCTATCTGCATCAGTCACGCCTGTAACTTAGCAAGGGAAGGAATTAAAAGTGAGCAGCAAGACCTATTTTTGGTAAAACCTGATTGGCTGATATTAATTATACCACTATTATTTAATGCTGTGCCAATTAAATTCCAAATAAGTGTTCCCAGAATTTTCCCAGGGTGAGCATTATTTTCCTGGTTGTTAGTTTCATGGACCATCCTACTACCCCTTTTGAACATTGGCCCAACACTGGTGTTCTTCTAGTCTTTTGGAATGTCCCAGTATTTCAAAATATATTAAAACTGAATGTTGTTGGACCAAGAAGAACTTCAGGGAGAAGTTAAGGATTTCTGGCATGAATTACCTGAGACTGAATAAATTGATTATGCCTAGTGGATATTGTATATCATCCCTTTTATTTGTTAATGGAATGGAAGATATTTTCTCTCCAGGGCAACATGATCAAAAATAAATTATTGGTCATTTTGCTGTCTGAATTTATTAGCAATTATACACGATCTGCCTAGTGACTAGTGCTAAGAAATCTTTTCTCTTATGTGTTTTACACAACAGCACCAGAAGTCCTCTCTGATAGTCTGTTGCTGTGCCAAACACGGATTTCTTTGCTCCTGTGTCATTATTCTTTGTTATTGCCCCTCATTTCCTAATTTTCACTTTATACCATCACCGTGTTTTATATCATGTGCATCATTACCTGCCCAGGTGCGACCCTGTGCCACAAGCTCTAGGTGTCTCTGCTGGAGCAGGGGGTTTGGACTAGACCCAACTTCAACCATTCTGTGATTGCACTTTTCTCTATTTGTAGCTGCTGTCAGTACTTCACCGCTGAACTGGACTGAGTAACTGCTCTCCTCTTGATTTACGGAAATGTAGTTTTGGGTTGCGCACACATCATTTTCCAGGAACACCCAGTCATCTTTCACTTCTTTCTTTCTATTTTAAATATCCCTGTTTTCCTGTAATCAGTTTCCTAATCTAATTTCCCTTGATTGATTCCCTTTGGAAGCACAAAGATTGAAAAGGTGGTTGGAATTTTCCTCTTTCCATGTAGTCCCTGACAACAGTCAAATGTTTTTCTACAAAACAGCATTCTCTTACACTGGAACAAAGCAATATCTGTAGAAAAGTGATCAGTTTTCTTTTTCAGAAAATGAAATTATATTTTATTGCAGGCTTCATTGAACATCCAGCATTTCTTTTAAAGTATTGCCATGATGGTACAAAGTTTAATTTATATAACTTGGAGATAAACACTTCAAAGTTAATGCATTTTTTCTTCAGTGGTCTCTAACAAAAAATTACAAAGGACCTTTTATCTTGTTACTTAGGATGCTGATGTATATGCATCCAAGATACTGTTCTGAATCATCAGGAGACATGTAACAGGTGGTGGGATTTTAATGTAAACTGTTTTTATAGTCCTCATTGCCCACTCATTATATTCTCATTCTAATAACAATCGAGTGTTTTTACTATTCTAAAATGGTATAAGTGTCTGTAGGTTTTAGTAATGACAGTTAAATCAAAGTTCTTCTTACTGGTAAAAGCTGTCCACATCCTTTTTCTTGTTATCCACGCCCCTAGCATTTTGAAATGGCCAAAGAGGAAGAAAGTTCTTCCTCACGTTCTTTATTCAATAGGTTTAATTACTTTTGACATGGCGCATTTGTGCTGCATTTCCCTCTTCACAATCATTTCACTTGTGTTCTTAGCTAATGTCTTTCTAATTGTTCTACTCATTTCTCCGCCAAGATCATTATGTCACCTGTCTGTGAAATGCATGTTGCTCACTGAGAAAATCCTCTAGAATGGTTCTCTGTTCCTTAATCCAAAATTTAGAGTTTTGCTCTCCTCATGTGGATTCATTTGGAGTATTTTCTGTAGAACTTCCCTGTTCTTCAGGTTCCTTGAGTGTCCTCATGCCCCATTGGGCTTGGTTGCCTTGACAGGGCACCTCATTCTGCCTGCAATCATAGAATCGTAAAATCACAGAATGCTGAAGGTTGGAAGGGACCTCTAGAGGTCACCTAGTCCAACCCCTGCACACGCAGGGTCACCTAGAGCACGTGGCACAGGACTGCGTCCAAGCAGGTTTGTAGATCTCCAGAGAACACAAGATTTACTCTTAACACAAGGTTTAGAAAAATAAGTGGCCCACTTTTCTTAAACAGGCTACCTGGTGTCCTAGCCTGTCAGCTGAGCTGGCACGCTGCAATGGGTTCCTCCCGGTGCAGTGCAGGGACGAGCGGCTGCGCGAAGCTGGGACAGGGAACCTCTTCAACCTGCTCAGTGCAGCTGGAAGAGGATGTTTTAACAAGCCATGAGAGAGTTCCCATTTACAATTGCATTGGTATAATTTATAGTATGAATTTTAAAGGCTGCATAAAACTGCATAGCCTATTATTTTAATACGAATAAACTTAAGCTGATTTAGAAGAGGGTTAAAAAAACAGATTTTTTTAAAGCAAAATAATTATCTTTGGGCTCTTTTCATTTAATTTAACAATTTTAGTCAAAGAAATTGAACATCCACAAACATATGATATGGACAGAGCTTTGGATTATAATTCTGGATACAAAGCTGTGTGAGAAAAAAAGATTAGAAAGGACACCTGCTTCTGCCTCCTGGTAAGATTTTAGGATTATTAATTATGCTTATTTTGTAGTGCTAATCATTACAAGAAGTAAGTTAACAATGATATATTCAGATTTTAAAACCTGGCAGTGGTACATTACATACAAGTACTGCATCATTATGAAGCCTGACTTCTGCAACTGGAGGCCTCTCTTCTTTCTATCAGTTTTTGTTCACAGAATCACAGAATGATGGAGGTTGGAAGGGACTTCTCGAAACCATCTAGTCCAAGCCCTAGAGCACGTGGCACAGGGTGGCATGCAGGCGGGTTTGAAGATCCCAGAGCAGGAGACTCCACAGCCTCTCTGGGCAGCCTGTTCCAGGGCTCTGTCACCCTAGGAAGTAAAGAAGTTCTTCCTCATAAGGAGCTGAAACTTTCTATGTTTCAGTTTTCTATCTGTGCGGCCTGGGTATTACCCCTCCACTTGATGAGATCAGACAGTCCTTCCAGCTGCCAGGGAGGTGTGAAAATGCAATTCTTGTGCCAATGCTTCCACGGCATGGTGGCCAGCGAAGCTGTGTTGGTAACGCAGGAGATGGGGAGGTCTGGGGTGACCGCTTCAATGCACAGCTTTTGTCATATTCTCATGGTGTGGAGATGTGGGTGAAGTTTTAAAGGTCCTCTGGTCTTGGAGACATGGAACGATGCCGTGAATGTGGGTTTTTTTCCCTGGAGAGCCTGAGGAAGGAGGCTTCTCCTGCTGTGGATCCATGTTGCAGACAGGGTTGCTGGTGGGTGGTTGCTAGTAGTTACCTGTCGGTGGGAATACAGCCCTGAGACACAGCATGTGGGCAGCTGGACAGGCACTGGGTAGCTACGATAAGACCCTGTGTGATGTGGTTGTCTCCTGGCCAGCTAGCAATGGTGACACTTGTGTCTCTGGATTCATCACTAGATTCAGCAGAAGCTTCTGTTCAGCAGGGCGTGGGGCAGCGTGGGAGGCAGAGACAGGAGAGCTCCCAACATGACACTCCAGGTTCAGGAGGGCTTCTCTAAGTGCACAGCAGTTGTTTGGGCCCAAAGCTGAAGGAGGAGGGAGTTTTTCTGCTTCTCTGTGTGCCAGATCAGATGTTGATAACAGTCAGTGTTAAAAGTGTGTTAACAGCATTTTACTTCATATATGTGGCGTAATCCATTTACCCATAGCAAGATTTCAGCACAACGGCCAAAATGGAAACGACTAGCAGCAACAACTCTCCTGAGGACCCTTTCCACTTTCTGAAAGAACATTGCCACTAAACTTGTAAAATGTTCTCTATTCAGAAGCTGTCCCTCACTGCACCTTCTCCAGGATCTCTATATTTTTCAGATGTCATGTTTTCATTTTCCTGCTTAGCATTTCTCACCCTTCAGGGGCTTTTTGAGCATCCCCTTCCTAGGTAGATTTGAAATAGTGCTCCTCCCCATCTTTGCAAGGAGCTATCTACCAAGCTTATCAGCCAGGTCTTCCAAATGTGTGAGAATCAATTAAAATCTGAAACTAGAGGAGGATGAAAATGTAGGGAAATACTGTTTTTTCAAAAGGTCTTACAGTTTCTGATCCAAAAGTGTTTTTTTTTCTGCTCATCTCTCCAGATCCTTGTGTGGACTCTGTACTCTATGCAAAAAGTAAGGTGTCATGGATAGGCCAGGACTACCCCCAAAGATAACAATCCATAGAATTCACATTCCAGCCAACTTGATTTGGCTTTTCTCTACTGAATATTGCACGGGTTTCAAAGTACACTGCTGGGCGACAGGAAAGGAATTACTTTTCCCAAACAAGTCCCTCAGGCTGCTGACACTTATCTTCAGTCCTAGGGACTGAGGATCAGTAGTCATTTTCACTAGTGGCCAAGAGGTAGATATCTCTGCCAAGAGCTTCCTTGTACAGGACCCCATGCCCAGTCTGCAGCCATCTCAGGAGGGATGTGCTGTCTAAAGCCGCCTCATTTATCTGAGGAACATACAGGTGACCTCTGGGAACATGGCCAGTGAAGGACTTGATTCCCTAGACCGTCACAGTGAATAATTTCCCTGTGTTCTTGAGATGCTGAGGACTGAGATGTGGCAAGAATCCGTCCAAAAGCCAGGGACTATTTCCATACTACCAGAGACCAGTGGCAGTTCCCAAATGGTTCCTTCTTTTCTGCCCACTGTCACTATTCCCTGTCTCCGGGGCCAGGTGTGATGCCACTGTGGAATTAGGGGTCTGTCTGCTGAGCCTGTGTGTCCAGGTCCCAGGTTGAGGTTGCTTTGTGGTCTGGCCAAGAATGAGCCAAGTACTGCAGGCAATCAGTGATCATTCACTCTCTTGGTCGCCGTTTCCCATCATATACTGAGTTTTTCTCCCTCATTTTCTCAAGAAAATCCATAGAGGGAGGAAGTGAACCTCTTGCTACGGTTAGTGCAGAGATGAAGCTTGTCTGTAATTTGGAGAAAATTCTGTTTCTGCTACTGAGTTATATAGATGAACTCTACTGAGACAATGCTTCTCATGATAGGGTTTCACTCTTGCCCCAGCTTATCTCCTGCCCAGCAAGGTGTCTCCTAAAGTGCACGTTGGCTCAGAATTGTTGCTGAAAGGTTCAGTTTGCCTGGAGAGGGAAATGGCCAGTCTGCCGCCAGGTCGAACTTCCCCTCTCCTAGATACCCTGAAGACCTCTCAGGAAGCCTTTCCTTGGTGGAGAGGATGTCTGCATTGAATTTTTAACCCGGAGCTCTCAGGGTTATCTGTAAATTGCTGGTTACCCAGACAGCTCTGGCTAAGGTTTCAAGGTAAGAATCAATGAATGCTTTGTATTTCCACTGCTTGCTGTTTTAGCAAAGGTAGAGAAAGTTGCAGCGCATAATTTCCTTTTTTTTTTTTTTGTGCCTGCTGTCTTTACAAAATCACTGTAGCAAATCTATTCCCTTTTAGCCAGAACAGGATTGCTATTAACAGTGCTCTTTTATCCGCTGTGTCTCCAGGGACAAGTCCTGTAGGAGTATTGCAAATAGACCCTGACACCAAGTGCTCCTTCCCCTGAGGTCAGATCTCGAGTAATTCCAAATACTGCTTTTTCTTTTTCTTCCTAAAGGAGCATGCAGGGTGGGGTGGGAGAAAACCAAACCCTGGAGGCTTTAAAAGCTGAAGCTTTCTAAAGTGTGAGATAACTCCTGTGAGCAAGAAGAGCTACCTTCAACCCGAGCTCAAGGCAGGCTAAAACCGCTGTGCTGACTTTCAAAGGGGCATATGCAGTACTGCTATGTCCCAAAGACTTTGCAGTATGGATCCCTAAGAAAACAGATTCATCCTCTTCACCGCTTCTCTGAATTTTTACTCTTCTACGGGGAAAATAATACCCATGCAGAAATTATTTATTGGCTGTTATGCATGAACCTATTCAACATAGGCAAGTTAATGATCTTATCTGAAACCTTTTGAGTTTTGCAGAAAAAGAAAGGCTTCTCCCCTGCTCAGGGAGTATTTCATTTAAAGGAGAAAAAGTCTAATAGTCTTGTCTGAGGCTTCCATTCTAAAAGCTCAGAAAAATGATATGTTTGCATTGTAGATTATATGTAGATTCTTTTGAAACATCCAAATACTTGCATTATTCTTAGTTTCTCTTTTTAGCGTGTATATCTCTCTGTTCTCAATGCATGGACCAGCTACTGTCCAGGACTCCTCATCCACATTGTCCCATTAGGAGGGAGTTGTTTTCCACTTTCTTTCATTCGAATGGTCCACTTATGTAATTGTTAGGCCACCGCTTAGTTTACTAGAGACACAGAAAATTTTGTAACCCAGTTGCACCAACTTCACCTTGTGCATCCCCTGTTGGACTGTTGCAGGTTTGTCCTTTCCTAATTTTTTCTGACTATAGAAGTTATTTTATGCTCTGAGTGGTGTATTACGGACATTTCTGGAGGCAAGTTTGACTCTTCCACTTGGGCAAATGATTAAATCCAGTTAGAGCAGTCTGAATAACAGTGGCTGCACCATGAGATAGCATGCACTCTGCAGTGCCATCCGTGAGCCAAGATACGGCTGTATCCCGCTTCCCCAGTGCACAGCCTGCTATCTTCCTTTAAGCTGCTGTTGGAGGTGGTTTTAAGACGCACCGAGGCAGCTGAAATGTAGGCAGAGGTTCCCTCCTCCCAGCTCTGTTGAGGCTGAGAGGGCAGATAATGCACTTTCGTAAATTTGCTATATTCATGTTTCAGAGTCCTTGGAAGTTATTCTAGAACAGATTAGTAGTCTTTAAAATAGGCAAATTTTTCAGACTTGTTTCCTGTAGGTAACTTTTAAGAATGAACAATTCAAGAAGTTACTGTTATGCTGAAATTGGAGTTGAGCCTAAGTAATAGTTTAGGATGGAGAAATGAGAAAGCCATTCCCACATTTAAGCCAAAGGAGCAGCTGGGGAGCAGGGGGTGTGGGAGCAGGTCACTGCATGTGCAGGAATGTGTCCTGAGCTGTGTGCGGCGGGATGGCTGTGACCCAAGTGTAGCGTGGGGCAGGTAGCTGCAGGAGTAAGAACTGGAGGGAAATACTGCACAGAACAGGGCTTTCTTTACTTTCTGCTTACTGCTATGGAACAACAACAACAACAACAACAAAGAAAACCCTCTATCCAAGGTGTTTGGAGCTTGATCCTCATCTGTTTGGCTGTGCTGTGCTCCAAAGTCTCTGCAGCTAGGGCATAATGCATTCAAGGTACAAATATGCAATGACTTAACAACAAAAATGACTCACTTTTAACATGTGGTGGTATATGGTCTGTTTCTTTGAATTTTAGGAGCTGAAATTTAAGCATTGATTCAGCAAGCTACTATGTGGCCCTAGATGGGAAAACCACAGGATTTCCACTTGTGAGTTTATAGGATTATAGTACTCCTCAGTTTTAAATCTGCTAATCCGGTTACATCAGACCTTTTGTCAGCAAACTGGCAGCATCTCTTTCAGTTCACTGCAATGTGCAATGCAGATCTTTGAAAAATGTTATGGCTGAATTCAGCAAGATTGGACTCGAAATGGCACTGTGTAATATTTTCATCTGCAGCTGAAAAGAGGCTCTACATAGAGGTGTTATTTATCACAGGCAGATACTTTCTGTCACTACACACTATGTGTCTGTGCAGGAGCAGAGTGTAGACATAACCCTCCTCTCTAGCAGCTTGCGTTAGAACTCTCATATCAAGGTTGGTATCATCTATCCTGCAACTTGAAGACAGATGCACCTGCTTCCCAAATGCTGAAGTTAAATCCTGCAGTTCTAAAGATTTTTTTAACAGAATGAAGAGATTATTTCTGATCATTTTGGAAGAGTCTATGGAGTTTCTCAGCTTCCCTTGCTGCCTTTGCCTCTCCTTGCAGATCCTAGTCCTCACAGCACGTACCAAATGTGATGAACTTTCACAGTTTCTGTCTTCTGCACGGCTCCAGAATAGCATCCATATTGCCATGACACTGTGGTTGTCCTCTCGAGCTGTCTCTTTGCTGCCAGCTTCTGCGGGGGTTGGATAACACCTGATGTGGTGTTAAAATGCTTGTGATAGGGAGGAACATGCCCCAGCGCCAGGAATCTCGTTCTGGTCTTGGGTACAGGACCTAAGAAGTTTTATTCCCCAACACAGCTTTGATGTGATTCATTGCTTTCACAGAAACAACCAGCTTAATGATTGGCAAATACCTTGTGTAAAATTAAAACACTAGAGATCCATCCTAAGCTTCTTTTAGCAAAGCAAACAGAGAACAAATTTACAAGATAAAACACTATTTTGAATATAGTAATAAACATCTGCAAGCTCTTTGGGCATTTTATTCAATCCCTGTCCTAGCTGCCGCAGCTCAGTGCCAGTTCAGCAGCATCCGGCCCCCACATTCCGCCCGGTTCTTGGGAACCTGTTAGACTTGGGCATTGCAAGGTGCCATGAGCACACAGAAATCCTCGAGCAGCCGCTGCAGTCCTCAGCTCTCCTTCCTTTCAGCCCATGACTAAAGAACAAGTTCCACCGGGAGCTCTTCAGGCCCGGACGGTGTCGCCTGCCCTTTCATGGCCTTTTGGTCCTCCAGACACCATCACTGCTCCAGGGAGCAGCTCTCATCTGCTGGTCACAATTCGCCATGGTGAATTTTGGCTGTGGGATTTTGTTTCTCCCCTTCCAAGGAGCAGGCTCATCTGAGCAGCCACAGTACTGGAGAGGTGTTGAGTTTGTCACGCGGGTGCTTTTCACAGGGTGTAACACAGCCCACCAGTTCCAGCTACAGCCCTTCCTGTGAGCATTAACTGGCTTCTTATGCTCTGCAAAATACAATGCATCACCGGGTAGCTTTCATTTTCTTTTGTGGATCTTTACTTACTAGTTAATTACTTTCAACTATATATATCCAAATATATGTTTAATCAGCAGAGTGTAATCACTGAAATCCTAGGTATTAGAGATGTCTGTGGTCTGTTAAACCATGAAGGAATTACCAACTGCAGTTCATTCAGTGCATCTCGAAATGCTCCATTTGGACAAATTGAAACATAGGAAGTTTAATTTCCATATGAGGAGGAACTTCTTTACTTCTTAGGGTGCCAGAGCACTGGAACAGGCTGCCCAGGGAGGTTGTGGAGTCTCCTCTGGAGATCTTCAAACCCGCTTGGATGACACCCTGTGCCACGTGCTCTGGGTGACCCTGCTAGGGGGGTTGGACTAGGTGATCTCTACAGGTCCCTTCCAACCTTAACCACTCTGGAATTCTGTGACCTTTCTCAGTCTTCAGAGTTCAAGATAATTTGATAGATTTTTTTGTAGAACTTGGCATAGAAGTCCACTTGGAGTCTTGTTTTCTCTATCTTTTGCCCCTTTGAGAAGCTTGGGTCATTGAAACTGGGTTATAGAAAAACACTTCTGATGAGGAGACTTCATTTTCTGTGCCTCAGTCTGAAGTCTGGGGGAGCCTATGCATCCTTATAATATTGCCAGGGCCAAATTATCTCAAAATAATTTAAAATTACCATAAAGGAGGAAGAGATTTTATATAAATTATTATGGTGAAAAACAGTCACGGAAAGTTGGAGGAGTGGCAATGGGAATGTAAGCAATAGGAGTTAGCACAGAATAAGCCATGGTGTTCCAGTGATGGTGGAAGACCATAAATATACATTTGTGTGTGTGTGAACTTTCTCAGAAATTACTTTATGTTTTCATCCACATTATTGTTAAGAATGAGTGACAGTTTTGAGCTGAGGAAAGGTCCTTATAAGACTGAGCTGTGAACATCCTCCTTTACTGATGATTTCTCTTTTTGATGAACTGATCTTTGGGTCTTTTGAATGTAGTCTTCAGTAATTTTCATTTTTAATGTCAGGGTCTTGTAACACAAAACCCAGAGTTTTAACAAAGCCACAGCACCCGTCTGGCCTCTACCTATTTCATTTAAAATTATGGTTAATGGTAATCCTCTTAAATTAATATGGTTTTTATTTATATCTCAAACCATTTTATTTTCTCACTTCAATAGTTATTTCTACTAAATCAGGAGATGTTAATTTATGTGCAAATTAGCTACCTTTCTAAAAAATACATAGCTATATTTCTCTCTGATGAAATCTTCTTTTAGCTAGTGTCTACATTGCTTTATGTATGGTATGAAGGATTTGGACAGAAAGACCTAAAGACTTGTCAAACACTGAAAAAAGAAGCTACGCTTATCTTTTTTTCATAACATTGCACACTGAAGAAAATATTTTTTTAAATTATATCAACATTTTCAGAAAAAACATGCTGGCTCCCAAGGAAACTTTTCTCATTCTATACCAAAGAACATTTTTCCTCTTTCTGGGCGCTATGAAGAGTATCAAGATCAGCCCATGAACAGGGAGACCATGGCCTTTCTGTACGAAAACCCTCAAAAAACAGCAGGGTGGGAAGGGAGTCACCATCCCTCGATGTCAGCACTGCCAGCCTCCACCCGAGGAGGACTGTCCCATGCCCATCCACACTAGGACAAGGTAGGGGAGCCGCAGGGGCAGTTGCATCTGTTCAACTCCCAATGGAGAAGGGCAGCCCGTATGTAGAACTGGCAGACTCATGAGGTTTGAACTTGGCCAGCAGATGCACATTGGAAAGGTTACGTATTTGAAAGAGCTGAGGTGGCTCCTGGTGCAGTTGTCCTTGACCACTTGGCACTGAGGGCCCTCCCTGGTTTTTCTGAGCTTCACGTACCATCAGAGAGCAAGAGCTGAGCATGGGACTCCTGCTTCTGTCTGCAAAACCCTGTTGTGCACAGCCACCTATGGGGCGAAGAGGTGGAGGAGGACTCTTGATGGCCACCTATGGGGTGGAGAGGTGGAGGAGCATTCTTGGTGGGCACTCATGAGATGGAGGGTGGAGGAGGACCCTTGATGGACATGGATAGGGTGGAGAGGTGGAGGAGGCTCTTGGTGAGGATTGCTGCTCAGTTATATCCTTCCATGGGGGCTATCCCAACCCATGGTGCTATCCTGGCAGCCGGGGTTGAGTCCTGGTGAGAGGGTTGGCAGCCTGGCCTGCTGGGCAAGCTGTCTGAGGCTGTCCTTGTGCAGGAGGTCTTGCTTGGTGGGGCGGTCGCAGACTTGCTGCATATGGGGGATACGGAGAGAGCTGCTGGGCCGAGAGTGCCGGGCCGAGAGTGCCCTGGGCAGTTGGTGCCACCGCCTGAGGGGGACGGGAGCCCTGGCCGCATGTCTCAGCCCGCTCTGTTCCCACTGCAGAGTGTCCCCTGACGGCGGCGGCACAGCTAGAGCAGGGCGCTGAGATGATCAAGGTGCTGCGCAATGGCGGCGCCCACCTGGACTTCCGCACGCGGGAGGGCATGACCGCGCTCCACAAGGCCGTCCGGGGCCGCAACCACACTGCGCTGCTGGTGAGTGCTCTGCTGGGGAAAGGGGCTCCCTCCCGACCCGGCGTCCCCGCGCATCCCGCCTGCCTGTACCTGCGTGGCACCGACCTCCCGCCATCGCTCCTCACGATGCTTCATGGCGAGGACCACTCGTTGGGAAACCGCGTGGTGACGGCGGGGCTTGGCGCGCGAGGGGGCACAAGGAGCATCTCTGTGCTCTCTGCGGGTCTCCCGCTGCTCGGTCCCTCTTGGCCGTGCAGCTGAGGCTCTGCTTCCCTTGCAGACGCTGCTGGACCTGGGGGCATCCCCGGACTACAAGGACAGCCGGGGCCTCACGCCGCTGTACCACAGCGCCATGGTGGGGGGGGATCCCTACTGCTGCGAGCTCCTGCTGCATGACTACGCCAGGCTGGGCTGCGTGGACGAGAACGGCTGGCAGGAGATCCACCAGGTGAGGCGGGGAACGCCGCGGGGATGTGCCGCGGGAGCAGCACCCGCTCGGCTTGTTGGGACCAAGCTCTGATGCTGTCAGTAGAGGGGCTGGTCCTGTCCCCTCCATGTCTGTCGATGTCCTGGCAGGGGTAACATGCACTGCTCTATCAGTGTGGATGCAACAGGTTTTTCAAGGGTTTTTCACGTGAGGTTCCATCTCTAACTCCCATCTCAGACCTAACAGCCAACGTTTTTATTCAGTTGTGCCCAGGATGCTTCCCAGACTATGACTTTTTGATAGAAGTGATTTATCCGAGATGCACTCACATGTGTCCCTGTAAGGAGCAGCTACGCGTGTGGGCACATGTGTTAATGGCACTCCTCAGGGTGCCCCTCACATGACCCTCCTCGTGGGTGAGCCCAGCAGGCAGGAGGATGGTGCAGGGGTAACTGAGCTCTGTTGCTTCATGATCTTCCTGTTCCTTTCCATTTTTCTGTTTCTATTTTCTCTTTTTGTGCTCTGACAGGCATGTCGCTATGGCCATGTGCAGCACCTGGAGCATCTTCTCTTCTATGGAGCTGATATGACTGCACAGAACGCCTCAGGAAACACTGCTCTGCATATCTGTGCTCTCTATAACCAGGTAAACATGTTTGGTTTGGGCAGGAGAACAAGAAAGCGCAGGGCATGGCATGCACTAGGCTACATGAGGTAGAGAGGACACACATTGGAGTGGGACATATTATTGCTACTTTCCATTCTAGACCCAGAAAAGTTCTTCTCCTTCATCTGTGTGCGGTCGCAGCATCATGATCTCATTGGAATCACAGAGACGTGGTAGGATAGCTCACACGACTGGAGCACTGTCATGGAAGGCTATGGGCTCTTCGGGAAGGACAGGCTGGGAAGGCGAGGTGGTGGAGCTGCTCTTTATGTGAGAGAGCAACTGGAATGCATGGAGCTCCACCTGGGAGTGGAGGATGAGCGAGTCGAGAGCTTGTGGGTAAGGGTTAAAGGGCAGGCTAATGTGGGAGACTCTGTGGTGGGTGTCTGCTACAGGCCACCTGACCAAGACGAGGAGGTTGATGAGGCCTTCTATAGCCAGCTGGATGTTGCCTCACGGTCACAGGCCCTGGTTCTCATGGTGGGCTTCAACTACCCCGGCATCAACTGGAAGGACAACACAGCCAGGCACAAACAGTTCTGGAGGTCCCTGCAGTGCATTGATGATAACTTTTTGACGCAGGTTGTGGAGAAGCCGACGAGGAGAGGTGGGCTACTGGACCTCGTGCTATCAAATAGGGAGGGACTTGTAGGAGATGTTAAGGTGGGGGGTAGCCTCAGCTGCAGGGACCATGAGTTGGTGGAGTTCAGGATCCAACGAGGAGGTGGCAGGGCTGTAAGTAGCCTTGCGACGATGGACTTCAGGAGGGCCAACTTTAGCCTCTTCAGAGACCTCCTCCGAAGAATCCCATGGGCTAGTGCTCTAGAAGGAAGGGGGGCCCAAGAGAGCTGGTTAGTTTTCAAGCGGCACTTCCTCCACGCCCAGCAGCAGTGCATCCCTGTGTGTAGGAAGGCAGGCAGAGGGGGCAGGAGACCTGCGTGGATGAGCAGGGAGCTTGTGGCAATGCTCAAGCAGAAGGCAGCGGTATACAGAATGTGGAAAAAAGGACAGGCCCCCTGGGAGAAATATAGGAACGTTGTCAGGGAATGCAGAGATGCAACAAGGAAAGCTAAGGCGCGTTTGGAACGCACTCTGGCAAGGGACGTTAAAAATAGCAAGAAAAACTTCTTCAAATATATTAACAGCAAAAGGAAGATAGGGGAAAACGTGGGTCCGCTGGTGAATGGGGTGGGTACCCTGGTTACGAATAACACAGAAAAAGCAGAGTTGCTGAATGCCTTCTTTGCTTCGGTGTTTACCAAGGGCAGCCCTTTAGAGCCCCAGGCCCTAGGGACAAGAGAAGAAGCTGGAGGAGAGGAAGACTCACCCTGGGTAGAGGAAGATTGGGTCAGAGAGCACCTAAGGAACCTCGATACCCACAAATCCATGGGCCCTGATGGGATGCACCCCAGAGTGCTGCGGGAGCTGGTGGATGTCCTAGCTAAGCTGCTCTCCATCATCTTTGAAAGATCCTGGAGAACCGGGGAGGTGTCGGGGGACTGGAAGAAGGCCAATGTCACGCCAGTCTTCAAAAAAGGCAAGAAGGAGGACCCAGGCAACTACAGGCCAGTCAGCCTCACCTCCGTCCCCGGAAAAGTGATGGAACGGCTCATACTGGCTGTTGTGTCCAGGCACATGGAGGACAAGAAAGTGCTCAAGAGTAGTCAGCATGGATTCACCAAGGGGAAATCATGCTTGACTAACCTGATAGCCTTCTATGATGAAGTGACCGGCTGGATAGACGAGGGGAGAGCGGTGGATGTCATCTATCTTGACTTCACCAAGGCTTTTGACACCGTCCCTCACAACATCCTCCTGGGCAAGCTCCGGAAGTGTGGGATAGATGAGTGCACAGTGAGGTGGATTAGGAACTGGCTGGATGGCAGGGCCCAGAGAGTGGTGATCAGCGGTGCAGAGTCTAGTTGGAGGCCTGTGGCTAGCGGGGTCCCCCAGGGGTCAGTCCTTGGTCCAGTCCTATTCCATTTATTCATCAATGACCTGGATGAAGGCACGGAGTGCTCCCTCAGCAAGTTTGCTGATGATACCAAACTGGGAGGAGTAGCTGATAATCCAGAGGGCTGCACTGCCATCCAGAGGGACCTGGACAGACTGGACAACTGGGTGGTGAAAAACCTCATGCAATTCAACAAGGCCAAGTGCAAGGTCCTGCACTTAGGGAGGAATATGAGGAAAGGCTGAAAGAGCTGGACCTGTTCAGCCTGGAGAAGAGAAGGCTGAGAGGGGACCTGGGCAGTGTCTAGAAGTACCTCAAGGGAGGCAGTGAGGAGGATGGGGCCGGCCTCTTTTCACTGGCGGCCACCGACAGAACTAGAGGAAACGGCCGGAAACTGAAACACCAAAAGTTCCACAGGAACTTAAGGAAAAATTCCTTCCCAGTGAGGGTGCCAGAGCACTGGAACAGGCTGCCCAGAGAGGTTGTGGAGTCTCCTTCTCTGGAGATCTTCAAACCCGCTTGGACGCAGTCCTGTGCCACGTGCTCTAGGTGACCCTGCATGTGCAGGGGTTGGACTAGATGATCTCTAGAGGTCCCTTCCAACCATAAGCATTCTACGATCCTATGATTCTTCTGGATTGTAACTCTGCTCTCTTTTAGGGCGAGGGTGAGTTTGCTTGCAGCACCAGTATCGTTTCAGATTTTATGGGAGGCAGATGACCAAAGGGCACCATATCTGTTTCGTTTTATAATGTGGTCACTAAGCTCAGTTCAGGAGAAATCAAGAGTGATGGAAGAGCCATCTCTGACCTTATCTCACGCCGCATGCCCAGGGTTCAGAGGTTGGCATCTAAGAATTTCTCTCCAAGTTTGTGTTCCTTCCTAGCGACTTATGTCACTGTCTTACGTGTTTTGGTTATAAAATGACCTTACAATTTCTCTTCCTGAAAAGAAAAGCTGAATTCTGTTACGCTTTGCAATAGACATTGATACATCTAGGCTGATTTGTGGCTTGTTAGATAGGTGTGTTTTTCTGCACACCAGATCTACTATATGCACAGCAGGACTCTTATTTGGGGGGTGGGGTGGCAGGGAGGCATTAAGTCCTGCAGTGGCCCAAAAGCATGTGGAAAGACTAGCATTTAGAAGCACAAAGCACTCAAAATCAATAGGAGGCTTCAGTAAATAGCATGCAGGAAGGTGTGTTGGCTGCTGGGCCCTGTAGCTGTGCTCTTGGTGTGATGTTAGGCATGTCAGGGTTCAGGAGCCGCAGAGCAGCACATAGGCAGATGGACTTGGTCAGCTTGGTGACCAGGGAATCACCGTTAAGAGGAAGTGAACATCCCTACACATCCCTTTCTCTTGCCAGAAGTTTTCTGTGTGTGATGAAGCCACCTGGTTTACTTTGTTGTCACCAGACTGCAATGCTAATTGTTTTCTTTTTCCTTCCCTTTTGCTTGTTTTCCTAGGAGAGCTGTGCCCGGGTTCTCCTCTTCCGTGGGGCGAGCAAAGAGATTCGCAACTACAACAGCCAGACTGCGTTCCAGGTGAGGCTGCGAGCTCCTCGGCCTTCTCCTTCCCACAGCCCCTCTCGCAGAGCTCTCGGTTGTGCAGCGAGTGCCCCCGAACGAGGGCAGCTCTGCAATGAGTCCTGGGCAGATATGTGATAAAACTCACTGGAACAAAACCATTGATTCAGGATGTGTGTTCTGACGTTGCCTTAGTTGCAACTAAGGAGCAGTAGACAGGAAAGAGAGGTGCATTCTGTCACGTGGAGGGACCGTGGCAGTGAAACTCTGCAATAGCTTTCCAGTATAGGCTCTGGAGAAAATAGAAAATAGAGAAGGAGAAGCTCAGTCATTTTACAATGTGACTCCTTCCATAAATTCATCAAGTTTTGGGAAGTGACTCTCTACAGATGCTATAGGCTGCAATCTGTGATGCAGGAGATTGCCTTGCCCTTCTTTGTACAAGTTTTGAACTTGAAACATCCAGTGCCTGTGCTCTTATTGAAACACAGGTACTTGCCTGAGGACCTTTCAGAAATATTTTGGCTCAATGTCCAGCTAATACTAATGTTCAGGTCTCTTGTGAGAGCAGAGTGCCTGCCAGTGTCTTACTCAAATACCAGCTTAGCCTGCAGCTAAGCTTCCAAACCATTTGCCTTCTAGAAAGTCTTTTTCTCACTTCTTTTTCCAGGTTGTTTATAGATGTTGTAGCCCATAGAGCCTCAAGTGTGACCACAGTGGTGTCATACAATCCCCACAGACACCATGACTGATCCCCATGCGAAGCTTTATTTGCACATGCAATCACTCTTGTTGAACATGTGCATCTGCACTTGTCATTAGAACAGCAGTTTGTCCTGGGTGGAAATGGTAAGGAATTGCTGAGCAGATATTCTGCACATGCTGGAAATCTGCTGCATCCCAGTTGTGCTGGACCTACTTTGTCTCACACAGAGGGAATTTACATGGATAGCGAGACTTGTGTGTCCTCAGGTATTAACATTTCCTGCAAATGCACCAAATACCTGTGCAGCATGTTTACTGTGAGTATCCTGGGAAGCTGGAAACTCATCTCTGACCTGACTGTTTTTGTACATGATGTACATGTAACCATGACGAATTTGCTGTGATTCTTTTTGAAAACATCTCCTGGAAGCTGCTGTTGTTACACTCTGTGTAACATTACTTCATTTAAGTTTTAAGTGTATGTTTTTGTGTGAATTAAGCCTGAAGTCTTAAAAAGGGTACATACAACTTGCATGGGTAATTATTGTGACTGTCTGTACAATTATGCATCTGTGTGGAGACAATAGTTAATTAAATATTTCTGTGCTCAGGTGTAAAGTACTAAAAATGTTTATGTAGTTTCAGGAAGTGAATATATAGCTTATTTTCTTAACCTGTTTAGTACTGTTTTCCTTGGTAAAACTGAGGCAATGTTGCTTACGAGCTGTGTTACATGTTGGTTTGGATGCTGAAAGAAGAGAGGGTTCTGAAGGTCAAGCTTAGTGTTTCTTGTAGGCAGTCTGTTATTTTGTCAGATGCAGAGACTTCTACCTAGATTTACCCCATGGTGGTACACCACCCACAGAAGGAATTCACCTAAATTTAAGTGTCTGCAATGCAGATCCCTGTTGTGTGGTGCCCATAGTAGCTGATGGAGGTGGGAGAATGATTTATGTGGCAGGTATTTCAGAGGAGGGGAATGTTGTCCCAACCTCCACTGATGGCCCTGGCAGAGGACCCGAGGAGCGCCTCTCCGGACAGCTTAGCTCTTCACAGTGAGTGCCATCGCCGTTCCTTACTAATGCACAGCACACAGCAGGATTGTATCAGCCAGCCTGATGGCGCTCCATGAGGGAGGTCGTCCCTGGGAGGCTCTTCCCT
Source organism: Tinamus guttatus (assembly GCF_059628265.1). Taxonomy (NCBI): domain Eukaryota; kingdom Metazoa; phylum Chordata; class Aves; order Tinamiformes; family Tinamidae; genus Tinamus; species Tinamus guttatus. The sequence continues at coordinate 671,581 of NW_028289153.1, read as the reverse complement.
GTGACGTCCACCTTTGCTTAGACCTTTCTCTGCCTGCTCCATGTTCCTAATCCTCGTGAGGTGGATTAGGAACTGGCTGGATGGCAGGGCCCAGAGAGTGGTGATCAGCGGTGCAGAGTCTAGTTGGAGGCCTGTGGCTAGCGGGGTCCCCCAGGGGTCAGTCCTTGGTCCAGTCCTGTTCAATTTATTCATCAATGACCTGGATGAAGGCACAGAGTGCTCCCTCAGCAAGTTTGCTGATGATACCAAACTGGGAGGAGTAGCCGATACCCCAGAGGGCTGCGCTGCCATCCAGAGGGACCTGGACAGACTGGACAACTGGGCGGTGAAAAACCTCATGCAATTCAACAAGGCCAAGTGCAAGGTCCTGCACCTGGGGAGGAATAACCCTAGACACCAGTACAGGCTGGGGACCGACCTTGTGGAGAGCAGCTCTGCGGAGAAAGACCTGGGTGTCATGGTGGATGATAAGTTGACCATGAGGCAGCAGTGTGCCCTTGTGGCCAAGAAGGCCAATGGGATCCTGGGCTGCATTAAGAAGAGCGTCTCCAGCAGGTCCAGGGAGGGGATCCTGCCCCTCTACTCAGCCCTGGTGAGGCCGCATCTGGAGTATTGTGTCCAGTTCTGGGCCCCACAGTACAAGAGGGATGTGGAGCTGCTGGAGAGAGGCCAGCGCAGGGCCACAAGGATGATCAGGGGCCTGGAACATCTGCCCTATGAGGAGAGGCTGAGGGAGCTGGGCCTGTTCAGCCTGGAGAAGAGAAGGCTGAGAGGGGATCTAATCGGTGTCTAGAAGTACCTCAAGGGAGGGAGTGCAGAGGACGGTGATGGTCTCTTTTCAGTGGTGGCCACTGATAGGACTAGAGGAAATGGCCGGAAACTGAAACACCAAAAATTCCATAGGAACTTAAGGAAAAATTTCTTGACAGTGAGGGTGACAGAGCACTGGAACAGGCTGCCCAGAGAGGTTGTGGAGTCTCCTTCTCTGGAGATCTTCAAAACCCGCTTGGATGCAGTCCTGTGCCATGTGCTCTAGGTGACCCTGCGTGTGCAGGGGGGTTGGACTAGATGATCTCTAGAGGTCCCTTCCAACCCTAAGCATTCTATGATTCTATGATTCTATGTTATCTACCACCCTGGCAGGTGGTCCATGAAAAGGCTTGTTGGGATGGAGGCAGGAAGGTCTGCCAAAATCAGAGATGCTGCTCCTCTTTGAGGAACTTTGCTCTGGGAGAGGAGCACATTCCCCTCTGACTGCTTTCTAATTTAATCTAAAAGTACTTAGCTCCAGAAAGGGGCATCTTCCAGGAAATGGCTCCTTGATTTACAGATAAGTTGGACTTTGGGAATCCAGCAATGGAGAAATGGATGCTTCTTGTTCTGGCATTTGTAGGACATAGGATGGCTGGTGAAGGAACAGGGTATAGCAGGTGGTGAAGAAATGGCTTCTGCTCTGATTTTGTTCAGGGCCTGCAGAGTCCTAGCGAGTGCTAATGAGGGAAAAAAACAGTTTGTCTTTTCCTTTCTGAAGTAGTGTGACTAATTTGAAGTTTCTGTTCCAGAAAATGAAAACTGGTCTTAGTAATCCAATCAGGTTGTTTACTGACACACGTAGAACCTGATCCAAACCAGAATTTGATATTAGTATTACGTGCTCCTATCAGTTCCTGGCTTTTAAATAGAAGCCCTGTGACTCGCTGCTTAGACTGTTTGCTCAGTATTTCGGCATGTCATTAAGTCTCTGACTGCTGTAAAGTCACACTTTCTCACATACTGTCTTCATGTAGTTATGGCAATGGGATGCTCCAATGCTATGATGAGTTTCCTCATGGCAAAGGAAACCCGAGTCTTTATGAGACCACTTACATGCTGCCCAGAGCATCTGTGTGGTGGAGAGATCATATAAATACCTCTCTTTTTTGCATGTCCATTTAGTCAGATTATTGCACATAGCTGCTGTTAATTTGACTGTTACTGTTAATCAGATAGCTTGATGTAAGTGGCCTGAGATGACTCAAGATAGCGTCAGTTCAGACAGTTTAGAGGTTGTAATCTGCTTGGTTATCGTCCTTGAGGCAAACCAGCGTGGGGTGCCATGCCACCACTCCGCATGGTTTGTTAAACTATTCGAGCTGCTCCCTGGCCCAGCGCAGCGCTTGCACAGCAGAGCTTCATCTGCATGGTTGTATGGGAGTGTTGAGTGCATTATTGCCTCTTCGAGGCTCATAGCAGGTTTCAGGAAAGCGTGCAAGAACAGGATAGGTTTAGGATTATAGTTTACCCCATTTCTAGCCATCTGCAATTCACTGTTTTCCTGATATGACATTTGTATTTGCACCTCTGCCTTCAATTGCTCTTAAGTTATTTTTCTTCTATAAACTAAGAGAGTCCCCTCTGTAGATGCGGTCCTTCCCCAGGTTCCACAGCCTTGTACAAATAAGTTCTTCTTCCTGAAGGATGGAGACATGATTTTGCAGGTAGGATATTGAATTCCCAACATATTCTGGATGAAAAAAAATTATCTTCCTCCCCTGTCCTCCCCCCCTTTCTTTTTCCTTCCAGCTGCCTTAACAGTACCTGTAGTAGAGGGTCAGAAGCAAAGTGCTGCCTGGGCACCAGCTTTCTCACAATCTCTATCCTGTCATCCTTCTCCGTGTACCCACTGACCTGACTAGATGTATTGACTGCTGGAGCGTGCTGTGGGTCAGGAGTCACAGCAGCAGCAGAGCACCTTGAAGGGTGAGATGAGTCTTAGAGGCTTCCTGTTTTCCTGTACAGTGTACAGTACAGCTGGCTCAGAAGCAGCGCAATGGGTCTGTTGTACAAACAAGCAGGAAAGGCTCTCACCAGAAAAAGAACTGGATCCACGTCAGGATCGTGTTGTCAGGGCCCTGAAAACATTAATAGGCCTTACTGGCCCTCACCAGCCTTACCTGGATCCTCCTCTTACCCTGTCAGTTGCCCCAAAAGCCATCTGAAGCTCAGGCCTTGCACAAGCTGTGCTGCAGGAATACCTGAGCTTGGCCAGGGACACAGCTGATCTGGACCTGCACACTGACTTCTCACCTGGCCTCAGATCTACCTTGTCACTATGGGCGTTCCTGGTGATCACTGGGCTCTGGTTACCCGTGTCAGACCTGGTCCTGATCCTGATGTGCGGGTTAACTTCCTGGATTGACCTTGGACCTTGGAAGTCACCATGGAGTCCCTTGGTAATGATTGAACCTGAGTCCCTTCTCTGGGTAGTTCAAGAAGGCAACACTAGGCAGTGTTCTGTGTTTTGTGAGGAAGAAGTCTTGACTGAAAGTCTTTATTTTCAAGAGGTGAATTATACTGTGGTAAGATTGATCCAGTGTCACTACTTCCATTTTGTTCTTGCATGGAACTTGTGATAGCTCAAAGTCCTTTAGGTCAGTCTGTCTACAGTTACTTATTTATTTTTTTTGACTAAAGCATTAAGTGGTAGCTGCTGTTCAATTGCAGTATCTTGGGTTTCTTTTCCCTTACTCTATTGACAGGTTGACAGAGTAATCCCAAGAGACACGACCTTTCAAATTCTGTGAATGACTTTGTCTCTTTTCAAGCATGTGAATGATATCATTTGACTTGGAAATGAAACCATTTACCTTTGCAAGCTGAACTTTATCAGAATAGCTGCTGATTCCCAAGTGAGCATGTTATAATGTGCAGACAGTCTCTCCTAACCTTGATTTGGCACTGCCTGGGCTACCAAAGAGAAACTGTCTTGTCTTCTAGAGTGTATGGCCTTTGTCATATTCTTGACACTGCAGCTATTTCCAAACATATTGGTGTGTCTTTCATTGATCCGTGAGACTCGGAAAGTTTCCATTTATATGTGGCAGGATCAGGATCAGAAAAGAGCTCCTAAGATTCCTTCTGCCTTTCTGATGGGTTGCCGCATGTGACTTCCTGGGTTAAGATGTCCACCGTAAGTTCAGTTGCTCAGACTTTATGGATGTTTCACATTCCTGTGGTGGATGGACCATGTGAAATGGCCTTCCTGACTCACTTTCTGACTGGAGTTTGACACCCAGCTGCTGAGAAATGGTTGACTGTTGGGGTGGACATTAGGAAGGCTTAGGGAAGGAAATACTTTCTGCTCTTTCAGAGGCACTGCCTTTGTGGCTCCTGTCCATCTTGCTGTCTACCAGGACCACTAGGGCCTTTTCCACAGAACCATTCCCCAGACGATATCACTGTCAGTGTTTCTTCCTTCCCAGAAGGAGGACTTTGCATTTATCCTTATTGAATTTCATGAACTTCCTACTGATCCATTTCTCCAGCTTGTCCAGGTCCTTCTGAATAGCAGTTCTGTGCTTGAATGTGTTGACCAGTCTCTCCAGTTTGCAAACTTGACCAGCAAACTTGACAAGAGTGCACTGTTTCCCCTCCTCCATATCTCAGAGAAACATGTGATCATCTGCACAGACCTCTGCAATGTTGCACTTGTCTTTGGCTTGCAGGGAGAGGACAATCATTCTCTGAGCCTGACTGTCCAAATAGAATTTTACCCATCTAGCTGTCTGCTCCTCCAGACGGTAATGTCTTAACTTCTGTACAAAGAGAGCTAAGACACAGGAAGGCCCAGTCTGTCTCGTCTTCATTTTCTGAGTCTTCTGAGACACTTGCTGTCTTTGCTACCGCAGTCTCAGAAAGAGCGAGCCGTCTGATTCACTGCAGCCTCACAACGGTGCACCTTGTGATAGGCAGCTGGAGAGCTGTTGCTATCATAGGATTCCTGCTCTTTTTCATGTAGAGAATTCTCTATAAAAGGTTAAGAACCCTAAGCTGTGGCTGCTCAGGGGATATATTGAGCGGCTGATTTTTGTTAGCCACGCTGTGCTACTGCATGTGCATGTGCAGCTGTTCCCTTATGGAACTAGTTTGCAAGCGGTGCTTGCATGAAGAACTTCAGGATCCCTTCATAGCTGGGCTGCAGCTACCAAAGTATCACACACAGTGCAAACATATGCACAGGCTCAGTAAAAAGTTGTGGTTCCTCAAGCTGATTTGTCCATGTGCAGGCTTATTGTGCTGCCACCTTCCCCTTCAGAGAGACCTCGGAGGTGCTGATTTGTTTTCCAGGGTTGAAGAAGGTCTCAGATGGTGATTGGCATGCTGTACCTTTCGTGTTCAGGCTCAGAAGAGGGACAATTGAGATGAGTTAGAACTGTCAGAGTCCAGTGCTGTCTGACCAGGTTCTTTTGGATATTCAACACGTGGAGAGTGTAATGTTTAATATAAAAGTTTACTTTGAAGGTATGTGATGTTGCATGGGATTTTTGATGTAGCAGAGTGATTACAGCAATATCCTGAAATCACACAAGCAGTGTAAGGTACATTTAGCAATTGCAATATACAGTTCAATGCAAGACCAGGGTGGTTCCCATTACCCATCCCTGTGATATGCTCACTGTGATGACACTGGACATCCCCAGTCACTGGGAAGGAATATGTGGGTTGACGCCTGCTCAAGACCATTGCTCTCTCTGAAATTCCGTTGCTAATTGCTCAGGCTTTACATTCTGTTTTGGGCTGAGCCATATATACGCTTCCGTCCATGCTGGTCTGGCTATCTCTGGAAGAAACATTTACCCCAGTTGGTCCACTCAACGGATATAGCTGCTTATCTAAAGCAAAGGTCACCCTCCGGTCCCTTTGTGTTGAGATAAGGTCAGCATTCTGTGCAAGGGCTGTGCTAATGAGTCACATCCTACATTATTCCTGAGCTTCATGGGCACCTTGCCCTTGCCCATCTCCCCTGACCCTTCTTCCACTGCAGGGGTTATTGGTGGGTCACAGTTCCCCAGGTAGTTCAAAGGGAAATGATCCTGCTGTTGATACGAGGATGTTTGTAGTTCACATCTGTGTTTGCGTAGGTAAATGTGTCTTAGAGATCTCCGGTCACGAGTAATCTTTCATTCTGCATGTATTCTTTCAAATCCTCCTTTCCTAGGAAAGGAATGGAAAATACTTTATCACACGTTTGACAGGACCCTTCAAAAAGTGGGCTCAACACTGGAAGATCTAACAATCAGGGCATAGTTCAGTGATATTATCTAAAAATCCTATCACAGCCTTCTTGCATAAGCAAATCCCTAGCTCTGTATGAACATGAGCAGGTGATTCTTGTAGGAAATTAGAACTAAAAATGTTTAAACATAGAACCTAATTTCTCTCCTGTCTGGATGGCTTGTATGCCAGTGGAATTGCTTGTGTTGGCTCATGCCAAACAGTTCTAAAGTAAATTTTAAAATGCAGACAGAAAGTTTCTCAGTGATGAGTAAATGCCAATTTTGTACAAATTTCTATGTTCTTGTGATATTCATGGTTGAACTCTTCCATTTATACATACACAGGCTTATCATATGCCAAAGAAAAAAATAACATGAAGTAGTTGCTTCAAATTTCTTCTCATTTTGCTGAAATTTAACAATCAGAGCTTCTTCTCTTTGTCAAAAATTTGTCCCTTTTATTACTGCATTTTTGTGATCTTCCAGGCGGAATTCTTCTAAACAGTTTTCTTTTGTGGGTAATTCATGCTATTAAGAAGCAACAGTTTCTTGTAACAAGCAGTGCAGGTTTTGTTGATGTAGAGAGTTTCTCTGGCTTCAGTGCTCGCAGTGATTTATACTAAAATGAGTACTTCTCACCAGGTAAGACTAACCATGGTAATGAAATGGAAGCACACCTCAGAGGTTTTAGACTGCTTTTAACTCAGCTGTGAGCATTTCTGATAAATGTTTAAATTGAGATAAGGAAATAATTGCCGGAGTATATGCATAAAAGTTCTATTCTATCATCTGTTGGGCCTGAGCCTCCTTGCACAACCAAGACTATGCTTGGTACTGGCACTTGCTGCTTTGTGACATCTGTATCATGGCTTGATTTCTCTCCTAGGTCCTCAGTGATAAAGTGATAAAATGATTAAACTACAGGATCACATAGGTGGGAAGGTACCTATGCTGGCATTTTGTCCTGTCCCTGCTGAGAGCAGGGCCCGTTAGCGCAGGGTGCTCAGGATGGTGACTAAACAAGAGCTGAAGACAGTCATGATGGAGATCCCACAGCCTCGAGTTTCCCGTTGGCCCATTTCTCCAGCTCCTAGATGTCCCTCTGAGTAGCAGCCCTGCCATCCTGCATACCAACTGCTCCCAAGTTTTGTACCACACACTATCATCTAGATTGCTAATAAAAATATTGAATACTGTGGGCCCCAATATCCATACTTGAGGAATTACCCAGTATTTAGTCACTAGTGTTCTTCATAGCCATGTTCACCAGCCTTTGAGCCTAGTCATCCGGCCAATTTTCCACATTTCTTATTGTTCACCAATTCAAGACATCTCTGTCCAATTTTGCTGTTAAGGATGCTATGGGATGCCATGTAAAAATCCTTCTTAAATTCACTGCCACATTCCCTGCTTTCTCCTTTTCCACAAAGCCTTCCATCTCATCAAAGAAGACAACAGAAAATTAGGACTGAAATGGAACCTGAGAGGTCATTCGTTTTGCCTGTTCTCCTGCCACCACCCCTTCCTGTCCCCCCAGATTAGCTCTGTCTAGATGCTTTATGGCTGCTCTTGCCTAACCTATTTGTGAGCTCCTTCCATGCTGGAGGAAGGCTGCAGCCTCCCTAGGTAGTCTGGTTTTGTGCTTAACTGTCTTTACTGTCAGAAAGCTTTTTCTGATATCTAACCTGAATCTTTCTTTTTGAATTTTAAGCCCATTACTTTTTCAGTGGTTATTGAGAACAGATTATTTTTGTCCTTGTGGAAGCGGCTTCTTTTTTTTTTTTTCCCCTTCCTGTTCCACCCCTTCCCCACTCTAATCTTCTATTCTCCAGCTAAATATCCCAGATCATTCAGATTCTCCTGAAACTGACTTTGAAAACATAATCTGATCATTACTGATGATTTCCTCTGGATTCTCTCCATATCATTTATTTAGTTCAGTTCCTAAAAGCAGCGCTCAGCTGAAACCCTGTGTGTTCTGCACAGAGTAGAGGGATTGCATCGCATCTTGTTGGTGAAGCTAATTGTAAATCCTGATACCTTTTTTTTTTTCCTGTTCAGCCGCAGCATGACTTGTTGACTCATGTTCAGCTTGTGATCCTGTAAGCCTCAGATCTTTTTTGAGTAGAGCTGTTGCCTGCTGCCTTCCAGCATGTGTTTGTGCTTTGTGTCACAGGCGCATGGAAAAATTTGGATTGATGGGAACTCTCTTTTCATTCATTTATGGTCCAACCTGCTGCTCAGAGAGGGGCCGACTCCAGAACTGCAGGAGGGTGTCCAGGGCCCTACCAGGCAGGTCTGGGATGTTCCAGAGGCTGCTGCTGCCTCTGGGTCTCCTTCCAGCGCTGTCCCATTCTCCTGGTGAAGAATCTCTTAGTTTTGCCCAACCGCAGGTTTCCCCTGTTGCAGCCTGTGACCATTGCCTCTGTGCACCTTGGAGAAGAGCCTAGCTTCATCTTCTGCCACCCTCCTAAATAAGTAATCTCACTTTGAATCTGATCAACATGCTGTGTATGCCATCATCCAGGCTGCTGGGAAAATGTGAATACTGCTGCACCTTTCTGTGAAACCCATTTAGCATACCATTTTAGTCTCGCAGCGAGCTTTCTGATCTGTTTTTCACCCAAGTGGTAGTAGTTTCACTTAGATAAAATTTCTGTAGCTTCTGAGTGTCATTTTGGAACATCAGAAGTTTTGCAGAGCTTAATGACTGATATCTTCTGTTTCTTAGCGCTTCACAAAGCCTGGCCTGTTCCTTGTGATAGGAGTAACTTGGATCACTTACAGTTTGTTTGCTCTTTATCAATTCCTGTTGTCTGTCATCTCTGCTTGCAAATTATCTGCTTTGCCCAGCGTTTTTCTGGACATTAAAAGAAAGTTGTCTGGTCTCTAGTGCTGTGCTCCTCCCTTTCCTATCCACACCTTTTTAAAGCTAGCTGTCACATCAGTCTCTTCCAGCTTTCTGAGACCTTTCAAAGATTATCAAATTTAACGACTAATATCTATGATTTCTTCTAACAAATTTTTGGCAGTGCAGTTCATCTTATGGTCTGCAAATCTCTAGTGATTTGCAGAAAAGCAAAGGTGATTAATACGCTCACTGCAGAAATGGACACAAAGGCAAAAACTCGGTGACGATTTGATTAGGCCCAGCCGATTTGCTGATTTGGTGATATCTGTTGCGTGATTGCAGCCAATTCCGGAGTAAAAACGGAAGCAAAAGCCCTTCAGCACTCTTTGTACCAAAGCTTCCCCCCGTTGAGCTGCAGGTGTGCTCTTCTGCCGATCTGTTCTTACTGTTCATGTATTGTAATATGTTTTCCTGTTTTCCAGCTATTCTTTGCTTGTTCTTTCTTATTTTATACCATGACCTTTCTCAATCTTTTTTTTTACACCTCTCACACATATAATTGGGCTTTATAACCTGGTAACACTTTGAATGGTTCTCCTTAAAGCTTTAAACTTCAATGTTACTTTAACATATCATTTATATCAGCTTTTCAGTATAGCGCAAGCATATTGTGAGATGTATTCTCCTTAAAAATTTGTTTCTTGTTACTGTAAAATAAACATTGTGGTCTGAACTCTGCAATTTGCAGTCATGTTGCCCAGGCAACAGAATTTGCTCAGAGGGGTTTTGTTAAAGAATGTCTGTGATTTTTCTAATTTAACTTAAATTTTAGCTTACGGACTTCTTACTTACTAGTGACATCATATCTTATGATGTCATATAACATAATATGTTTAATTCTATGTATGTAGATTGTAAGTGCTCAGTGTTAGGGAGCAGATAAAGCTGGTAGCTGCTGCACAGTTTAGCTAGCTTAACGTAAGCTCTCGCTATCTAGCTGCTATTGTTCCTCAACATGTGTGGAACAGAAACAGCATCTGCTGTTGGACAGGCTTTAAAGGCTTGGTCAGAGCTTATGCCAAAAATTTCAGCTGATGTGAGAGTGTCTCTAACATTGTTTTCATTAATAAGCTCCATATTTTTCTTGTCGTCACTACACCGGTAACCTTGCACTCCTCCATCTGTTCCCTCTCGTCAAACACTTGGATTTTGAGGAGAGGTGGGTTTTGGTAAGTGTGTGCAGAGCCTGCTGATTTTGCTCTCTACCTCTACTATTGTGGAAATTAAAGTAATTTATGGAGTTGTGGACTTCCCATTGGCGCTTGGAATAGTTACTCAACCTGCTATGTACCAAAAATGCAGCATATCTTCCCAAACTTGCTGCGTTTGCTCTCTGTGTGGAAAAAAACAGGATTTCTTCAGTTTTTAAAAGCATGTTCACTAACATTAACATAAAATTGATGAAATTTGGGATCCATGAGAAATGTATGATCTGTGCTTAAACTCTTTGTTATCCTTAATGATCAGCTAAAGTAATAACCCAGCCTATTCTAAATTGTCTTATGCTTGAAATTAATTAAAAGCTTGCACATTTGCAATGCAGATAAACTGCTAGCGACGGACGAAGTGATTCTCCTTTCTGAGTGACGGTGATTTCTGTGCGTGAGACTGGCTGCCCTGGGGGCCGCTGGGCTGCTCCGTGTCTGCCCCGCCGTCCCGCTCGGCTCCTCCGGGTACCCAAGACGTGGTGAGCTTTGCCTGTGCACGGACCACGTCACTCTTCTGCTATGGTGCCTCCTTGGGCCTTCTGGGAATCTTCCCACTGTTGGATCCTGTGTGTGTTGCAGTAATGGGAAAACCTTGCAATTGGATTTCTTGCCTATGTGTTAGCACCGACGCATCTGGTCATCCATCAGTTTTCTCTGCGGAAGAATAGAGTAGTCTGTACTCCTTTAACACTTGTGTTTTAAGCCTTTTATATCTAATAAATTGTTTTTATGTCCATCAATTGAATTTCTCCTTGAAATAGGGTTGCCAGGAATGACCCTCGTGCACTAATACAGGGCTTCTCACTGACTTCTCATGTAACACACAGCTTCTCTCTGACTTGATGTTCTATCTCACTGACAATTTCAGTTAGTCTTTATAGGTGCAGTATTAGCATAGACAGAGAGTTTATGCTGGTGTCCTCGCTCTTTTTTTTTTCTCCTTTGTCTTTATGTTCCTGTTTTCTGAGAACAGTTTTACTTCCTATAGCTGTGGACTATGGCCATTTCTAATAATCTGGCTGCACTAAGACAAACACCACAAGGCTCAGACTCTCCTGTAATAAGAACTTACTTATTATCCCACCAGCCTTTGTGCTGTCATGAGTTTTACCTTCTGAGAGTCAGTATCTTGGTGGTCATTATGCGCGTAGAGGAGATTTCAACCAAGAACCTGAGTGTTGCCGCATAGTAACGTCCTGCTGGATGATACCTCTTTGTTAACAAATATATTTTGAGTTAGTTAAACTATATAGAACACAAAACATATATGTAATCAACATGTCCTGGACCCAGTTAGAATACCTGGTCACGGAAGAACATAAATCGTGCACTCCTGGGCATACCTGGCTTGAATAGAGGTCAAGATGCTACTTTTTCTAACTAACTACCCCATGTAAGAAATCTACTCTGTGAGTGTTTGTCAAATGTTTCAAAGCTATCTGCCAAGGAGACTCTGCAGCTGCTCAAAAAAATCAGAACTCTTTTTCTTTAGCACTGGAACAGGCTGCCCAGAGAGGTTGTGGAGTCTCCTTCTCTGGAGATCTTCAAACCCGCTTGGACGCAGTCCTGCGCCACGTGCTCTAGGTGACCCTGCGTGTGCAGGGGGGTGGACTAGATGATCTCTAGAGGTCCCTTCCAACCCTAAGCATTCTATGATTCTATGATTCTATGATTCTTAGTATTTAACCTTTTTTTTTTTTTTTTCCAAATAAGCAAGTGCTTTTGTCCAACAGTGTAGTAGCGGGTTCCTTTATCACGAGTTTTTTGTAATTTTCTCTTAAGATTTGGAAGACTATCACCATGACTTGTCTTAGTTTTCTGTCGTTCAGGCTGAACAAACCCAGTTCTTCCAGTCTTTCCTTTCTAAGTCTCTTTTCACCTTATTCGTTTGTACTTGTTTCCATCCTTAAATAATTAAACTCAAACACGAACATATCATTCCAGATGGGGCCTCACCATGTTGTTAATGCATCCTGGAATTACAATTTGTATTTATGCAACACCACCATTCTGCTGATTTATGTTTAGCTTGTGTTCCACTGTTACCATACCTTGTTTTCTACTTTATGATGCCCAGGCAGTTATTCCCCATTTTGTATTTGTGCATTTGATTTCTCCATACTAAGTGCAACAATTTGCACTAGTCCTTACCGAGTTTCATCTTACTGATGACATAGTTGTTTCTGTCAGGCAGGCTCATAAACTTGTCAATCAAACTTTATGTATTCCTCCGTTTTAAAAAACAAAACAAAACAAGATTTACTTTCCTAAAACTGCGGAAATTATCAGCAAAACGAGAATAAAATATAATTAGATTCTGATGTAAAGTCTGCAGCAGAAAATAATTCAGAAAGCATTCTAAATGCTAAATATGTATCGATGTTACTAATGGACTGTATCTGGCTTCTGTGAAAATGTTAAAAAAACAAGCTAGATATTATTTATAAACTGTTACGACAGTTTTGAAAATGTTTCAAACAGCAAGAAGTTAACTAGAGTAAGGTGCAGTAATGAATGAATATGGTAGGAATATAAACCCAGGTATGGGCAAAAATTGCAATTGCGAAGCAAAAGAGCGAGGAAAAAGTTGTGAATCGCCATAGCTGGAAATAACGGAGATAAGTTGTAGGACCGGAGAGGGAAGCCCGCAGGGAGCAGCGGCAGGAGCCGCCCGGCAGGGGGGACGCGGGGACGTCCCCCCGGGAGCGCCGGCTGCGGAGGCGCCGCGTGGCCGCCCCGGCTCTGGCCCGCGACCCCGTCCGCCCTTCCGCCGGCAGCGCTTTCCGTGGTGCCAAGCGCTACGGAGCACGCGCGCTCCTCCGGTTCCTTGGAATTTCTGTGATTCCCTGAGACCTGCTCTTTTAATGGTATGAAGAGTTCCTCCGTGAATTTTTTTTGAAGATTTTTTGCAAGTTGTCAGGTTTTTTATATGAATATGAATTACATTTAGCAAATGTTATTTCTCATCTTTCTTCATTATAGGAAGTAAATGTCCATTCCATATCTGCCACCATTGGGGAAGATTAAATGTATTCTTTCTATACTCCCTTGTTTCTACTAAATCTCTGCTTTTTCACCTTTCCCGTGTTGTTATTTGCCATTGTACCATCTGCCCCTAACGATGGACCGACGAATGACCCATCTTTTTTTCTTCTTTGTGCTACATTTCAAGTGTTTTCTCCCGGCGGACTGCTGGCTTATTTAGCTGCTCTTGCCAATCGCTCTCCGTTGAGCTCTGGGCTTCCCTTTGCTGGAGTTGGGAGCTGCGGCGCACGGGAAGGCTCCGTCCGCCCCGAGTGTCCGTGTCGGTGCAGCAGACGCTGGGCGGATGCTCCGCGAGGCCTCGCTCAGCGCCCGGAGCCCTGTGCGGCCCGGCCTGGCGCGTACGGGCGTCCTGCTGCAGACACGCAGCACTCCCCTTGCTGAGGAGTCCTTCCCATCTGTCTGATGAACTTTTCTTTATTACTTAGCTCCTCTCTGAAGGCTTTCTTCCTGTTCCTGTTTGATTTGATTTGCTTTCTCTCCCTTTTCATTTGAAGTTTGTCTGGTAAAAATTGATCAGGTTTCTGGCCTCCTGGCTCCCTCCTCCTCCGCTCTTTGGTGTGAGACTGATCTAATCCTGACTCAGATGCCATCTCCGCTTCAATTATCCAGACGATGTTGCCGACTTGAGATCTTCCCTGGCTGGCGGCACCTGCACTTCGGTTCTGGATGTTACACACAAGCATCTGTGTTGCATGAGAGCCTCTCCCTCTCCTCCAGCCCAAGAACCTGGCAGCTCTTGGGTCTGTCCCTGCTCCTGGCAGTGAGGACCGTTCCAGGCACAGGTCTATGTGCTCTCCAGGTCCTCCAGAGCATCGTTCAGGGCTGGGTGGACCAAAGGCCAGACTCTCACCAGCTCTTTCCCTAGATGATGTGTCTTTCCCAAGATGATGTGTCTGGCCTCTTATCCTGTGCTGCTGGATTGCACTGTCCATCGCGGCTCCATCTGAACATGTGGACCCAAGAAATGCCCTCACTGCTCTGTCTGCTCTCGCCTGGGTCTGAGGTACTCTTTCCCCAGGCACTGATTGCCTGTGGACCTTGCACTCGGCTCACTACGACAACCATAAGTTGATCTCTTTAAGAGTGCTTCAGGGCACTGAGAGGTTTCTGTGCAGCTGCCATCATGGCCATGGCCAAATATGTTGTCGTTTCCTTGCAGAACCTTTCTCTGGACTTCTAGGAGGTGCAGCCAATACCTCTGGTCTCTGTAGGAAGCCAAAGCTCACTTCAGTGCCTTCCTACAGCGTGGCAATTCATGGGACTTGGACCTCCAGGACATCCCACTGCTAGGCCCACATGGCTGCACAGCACCTTGCTGGTGATGTGGCCTGCAAGACTCTTTGATAGCAGAGTGTAGGGGAGGTAATGACCCCACACTGAGACTACTATTAATGCTGACACGAGTACCCCCGATCAACTCACTGCTGTTGCCCTTGCAGCTTGTGCTAATGATCATCGGCCCTGCTGGAAATCACAGTGCTGAGAGAGATGAGATTCTCCCCTCAGAGTCTGCAGCTCAAACCTCCCCTTCTCCTGCAGCTCAAGGGCTTCCTGTGCATGGTGAATTCACAGCAGCTTCTCATGCTTTGCTAGCTCCACAAGAGCATTCAGAGTTCAGATATTCTACTCCCCCCTTACTGAAGGAGGACACAGCATCCTCTGCCTCTCTTTAGGACAGCTTTTATGCATCTTATTAAGGAAATTGTCCCCCCCACCCCTTTTTTTTTCTCCCCAACAGCTCCATAAGCTTCATCTGAAAGTCTGAAAATACTGATAAAATAGATAAAATATATCTCTCTTGGCCTAGAGCTAAGTGGTTGTAGCTTTGGAAGGTGATTCTGTTTCTTCTTCATGTTTTTCTGCACCTGCTGTCTCATGCAGATCATTAGCAGAACCTTCTTGTAGGCCAAGTGGTAGAATGTTACTCTACCAAGGGCTGCATGTATGGTCCACACAGATATATCCTCATTTCCTGTGCAGCAGGTGAGTGGTAAGCCGGGTGTTTCCTGAAGGTATTGGTTCTAGTACCGATGTATAGCATGGTGGTTTGCAGGTACAAAAGACATTGGAGATGCATTTATTCCAGATCAGCTGTGTAGTTCATGCACAGGAGGTCTGTCTAGTGCTTCCAAGAAATGTTGGGTCTACAGTATAGTCGTACAAAGACTGACCCCAAAGACACCTCCTGAAAGCATCAGACTGGCTGCATCTGTGCAATAGATTCGCAACACACATTGCTGTGAACGTGTCTAGAATTTCTGCTCATATGGCAGCCCAGATGGAGCTACCATATGTAAGCAGTAGGAATGACCTAGTAGGATTGCCAGATTTCTGGAAATCTAGAACAAATATAGAAAATGCTTGAAGTCTGCCTGGCCAAGGAAAGGTAGACAACTTTGAAAAAAAAAATCCAGACATACAATAGCATTACTTAAATAAATTGTGATGATTACCAAGAATTTCTGTTATCTGGGATAATGGAGAGGTAGAATACCATCAACAATGGAAAACCTCCATAGCTGGCAAAGTCTTGGGGAAAGTAATAGAGAAATGACTGATAGCAGAGTCTGGCATGCTTACTGGATGCTTCTCAGGGCTTTGAAGATAGGTGAGGTACAAAAATGTGTAAAAATACCAGCATTTTCAGACCCATGCACTCTGGCATCAGCTTAATATTCCTCTGTGCTTCATCCAGGCCCTTTTATTTTGGAGGCGTTTTGAAGTAACATAACTTCTACCATAGAACTTTATCTCTTTGCCTCCCTCTATTCCTTTTTTCTGCTCACTTCCTGGCCAGCTTTGTCAGCTGGGGACTTCCCTCACCTCAGGCACATGCCACTAGGGCTCTCACCCAGGGCTATTTGGTGGGTTTTGATACTCTTCTATCTCCAAGGTCTCCACTCCCCTTCTCTTTGAGAAGATGGTATTACCAAGGGTGGCATCCTGTCTGTCAGCTTCAAGTGCCATAGGACCAGTCCCTTCCTCAATACGGCAGTGCTTTACCTTGGGCAGGAACCAAGGAAAGGATGGGGTCCACCTAGGAAGGCTCATTTTTGTGTGCGGAAGTTCAAGGGAATTCTACCCACTCTTGAGCTATCATGGCATAAGGAAGGCTCTACCACTTGCTTTTCTTTTTATGTTCAGGGTAGTTATTCTTCACATTTCCTAGGCAAAATACTTACATTGAAGGTTGGCCAGTGCTATTTTCCCCGGATGTCTTCCTCTCTGAGCCCTACATGGAACTGTTGAGATCCCGACCATGGTGGACGTTGCCTTCAGGTGGGACTGTGTAACCTCGTGCCCTTTACCGGGCAGCCCTGTGAGCCCAGTGATGATCTGTCTTTTCACAGCTCCGCCAGCTCGGTGGGCAGAAGGTTGTGACAGGAAAGCTCTGCACGATTCCTAGGAAACGCATCCAAATTGAACTGGTTTCTCTTTGTGTAGTGGCTGCTTGTGCAGACTCGGAGCTGGAGCCGTGTCCCCTCAGGGCTCGTGGGGCCGCTGGGACACAGCAGGGCTGCTCCCGCTCCCCGGGTCAGCGGGGCCCTGCCTGCCCGCGCCTGCCCTCCGCCCTCGCGTGGGTCCCTGCGCCGAGGGCACTGCAGAGCAGCGGGCACGGGAATCGGGGGCATTGCAGAGCAGTGGGCATGGGAACCGGGGGCACTGCGGAGCAGTGGAGATGGGAACCGGGGGCATTGTGGAGCAGCGGGCATGGGAACCGGGGGGCTTCCTTGCCCGCTCCGGCTGCAGAGGGCAGGAGCCTCCCGCCAGAGCAAGCGGCGCGTTGTCCCCGGGCTCTCCCGCGGGCAGCGTCGCCGCGCGGTGCCACCGGCCGCCCCTCGGGCTGAGCCCCGTCCCAGGGAGCAGCAGAGCGGGCGTCACGCGGAGCCGCGGCTCGGGCACCGTGCGGGCTCGGGGGGCTGCAGGGGCAGCCCCCGCTCTGGGCACACAGACCTGGCTGCAGGGAGGCTCTCGTGCTGCTGCTGCCCCGAGTCAGGCCTGGAGCTCACGGCGCGGCTCTCCCGGGAATCCCGGCACGCGCTCGCTGCTCCAGCACCCCGATGCTGCGGGTGGCGCGGCCTGCCTGCACGCCCCTCCTCCCCTTCTGGAAATCACTGCATTTCCCTAAAAAGGTAAAAACAAACAAGTTGCTGCTAGATTAAAAAGCACAGTCACGTTGGTATCATGCCACGGAATGAGTCAACGTGTAAAAGCAGTTAAGAAAATAATCACGTGCTGCAATCATAATATGGATGTGTCTTTTCCCATGTGAATATGGATTTTATTGCTCATTCTGTGGCATGCAGGAGGACAGATTTTCCATACTGTAGCAGGAGGACAAAATGGGGTGAGAAATGCCCTTTGCAAAGTATTTGTTATCTCCATAATATCAATAGTATAAACAGGTTGGCTGTGATATTAAGAGGACATTCCTGTGCTAGACATCTGGCCTTTTGTTTGAAATAAAATCATTTATTTTCGAGGGGAAGTTATAAGACTGTTCTGGCCACCAGTTCCTCCCACTTTGTAATACAAGCAGTCTAAATTCTAGCTTTGAAATTTAGACAAACAAATAAAAACCTATTTCCAGTAGTTTCCATCTGTGAACCCCCTTCTGTGCTTACCCCTCCCCTGCACAGGCTTTGCTCGGAGCCCTTTGCTGACGTGGTCCATGGTGCTGTCCCTCGAGCCCTTCACCCTGCAGCTGCATGGAGCAAGTGCCAGCTGCCTCCTTCGCCTGCTCCTTGCAGGACTGACCAAGCAGCAGGACTCTTCCATCCTGGGGGTTTGCATGCAACCCAGGGTCATGTTCTTAGCAGGGTTCCCACTCAGCACGTTTCTTCCTGCCTCTTCTGGATGTCCCTCCTGTTTCCTTTCGCGTTACGGACGGGGAGCCTGGGTGCAGGGGGCAGCTCTCCCCTGTGCTGCGGGGCACGGGGACGGCCGGGACCCGGGGGGTCCCCAGCCAGGCAGTGCCCACGTGCGCGCGGTGGCACTAGCTGCTTCGGTCGTGGCCAACGAGCCCTCCGCAAAACCGTGCGCTTCAGGAATTATTCCCCATGCATGCATCTAATGAGATTCGTAATGTGTACGTTGAGTTTGCTTCTCACGCAGACTGTGGGCCATATGTTAACTGTACGATTGAGGAACACTGAAGTTCAGATGCTTTTTCTAAAAACTCCTTTCCGTTCTTTTGGAAGTTTTAGTATTTTTGCCATCAAATTTTCCCCAAATTCAAGACATTTGTCCTTCTGTACAGACATTTTCCTCTTATCCTTTTTAAAGAATGTGACCTTTGGGAGAGCAGGCCTTGTGTGGGTATATGCATAGAGAGAGAGAGGAAGTGCCAGAGATTGCAATTTCAAGCAAGCTTGGGGGAATATAATGGTTATTACTTGACTTTCTCTGCTCCTGTGGCCTAATTTTCAGAATGCAAAAAGGAAGATTTCATTTCTTCCAGCCATAACTGATCTCTCCCAATTTTGGCTGAGGAGTTAGAACATGATTTCTAGGCTGCAGAAAAGGAAAAAAAAATCGTATAAACATTGTTGAGCTGAGGATAGTAAGACTATTTCTGCTGATAAAGGATGATAGTAGAGAGGTGTGCGTGGTGTACTGAGTCACCAAGTTAAATATATCCCTCATCACAAGTTAGTGATAAAATGCAAATGGAGCTCGTATTTCTAAAAGCCGCTCCTGTAGGAGGGCAGGAAAGCATTTAGCAGCCAGCTGGGGCTGCCAGTGTCGCTGTTGACTTGTCTGCAAGAGTTCGTTTGCTGCTGCCTTCCTCATGCAATACGTTTGTCTCGATGATCACAGGATGGTTGTGGTGGGCAGGGGCCGCGGGGGATCCGCTAGTCCAGCGCCCTGCACAGGCAGAGCCACCAGCAGCTCATGCACAGGATCGTGTCCGGATGGATGTGAGTGTGTCCGAGGATGGAGGCTCCACAGCCTCTCTGGACAGCCAGCTCCACAGCTCTGCCTCCCTTAATTTTAGGAAGGTGTTTTCTTGTGTTCAAATGGAATTTCCAGTTCAATTTGTGCCCGAACTCTGAAGTTTAAATAAACTTTAAAAAGGGGTGTCTGTGGCAGCCCTAGGATGGCCAAGTTTGGCCTATCCCTCAGCTCTGCAGAGAGGGACCTGGGTGTCACGGTGGATGACAAGGTGCCCATGAGGCAGCAGTTGCCCTCGTGGCCAAGAAGGCCAATGGGATCCTGGGGTGCGTTAAGAAGAGCGTCTCCAGCAGGTCGAGGGAGGGGATCCTGCCCCTCTGCTCAGCCCTGCTGAGGCCACATCTGGAGTATTGTGTCCAGTTCTGGGCTCCACAGGACAAGAGGGATGTGGAGCTGCTGGAGAGAGTCCAGCGCAGGGCCACAAGGATGATCAGGGGCCTGGAACATCTGCCCTATGAGGAGAGGCTGAGGGAGCTGGGCCTGTTCAGCTGGAGAAGAGAAGGCTGAGAGGGGACCTGAGCAGTGTCTAGAAGTACCTCAAGGGAGGCCGTGAGGAGGATGGGGCGGCCTCTTTTCACTGGTGGCCACCGACAGAACTAGAGGAAACGGCCCCAAACTGAAACACCAAAAGTTCCACAGGAACTTAAGGAAAAATTCCTTCCCAGTGAGGGTGCCAGAGCCCTGGAACAGGCTGCCCAGAGAGGTTGTGGAGTCTCCTTCTCTGGAGATCTTCAAACCCGCTTGGACGCAGCCCTGTGCCACGTGCTCTAGGTGACCCTGCGTGTGCAGGGGTTGGGCTGGATGATCCCTAGAGGTCCCTTCCAACCTTAAGCATTCTATGATTTTATGATTCTATGATCCTATCTTGTTAAGAAAGGAGTTTGTTTCCATATAACCACTGCGTGTGGAAGAAAGAAGTGCCTTCTGCATGTCAGCTCCCTTCTCCCAGTGACTTGCTTTTGGGAAACCTCTGCGGGGCGTTTTGTGGATGTACAGAAGGGATGTGCACCTGGAGAGCACCGTGCAGAGCCGGGGACAGGAGCAGGTCTGGGGCAGGCGGTTACAGACCCCCTGCGCTGCCGCGGGGTCAGTTAAGGGCTCGTGCCTCAGCCGAGGACTCCTGATGGTGCTGGATGGGCATCGGGAGCACAGGATGCCTCCGGACTGAGGGAAGGAGCTTGTTACTGTCAGTCTCCAACTGCAAACACTTGTTTAGGCCTGGAATCCACCAGCTCCAGCTGCATTTCCTTCCCAGCTTCTTCTGGGTGCTGCTGAGTGCAGACGCAGTGCTAAGGAGGGAAGCAGGGATGGGGCCGGGGTTCGCTGTGAGCACCGGGACGGGCTGAGACGGCGGCTGCGATTCGAGGTCCAGCCAGTTCAGCCCTGCAGAGCTCTCCCCGCTTAACCGTCTAACCACGGATTTCATGTATTCCTACCCACCTTATTGTGTTTCTTTGACATTTTGAAAGAATACTTTGGGGCTTTGTTCTGAAAAAAAACAACAAAAAAGGATTGTTCTGCCTTACTGACTATGATGCAATACTTCCTTTTTTCCAAAGATACAAAAAAAACAACAGAGTTCAAGCACTGCCATTAATGCGTCCAGTGGACAGTTGCTTCGGGAGAGCAGTGCTTCAGTCTCTCTTCTCTTGCTTGTATGTTAGCCCGACCTCTTGGAGCCGGATGGTGTTGCACAGTTTCCCAGGACATGAGCCCCTGCAGAAGCAGCTCCTGGAAGCAGGCACAACTGTTGGTCTGTGGGCTTTTCCACACTCAACTACTTCCCTTTTCCTTGTTCTTCTGATTTTTTTTTTAAGATTCTCCATTTGAAGAGTAGCTACGGGATGGGTGGTGGGAAAAGCAATACCTAATGTTGGTGTAAGATCCTCTGGCTTCTCTGAGCAAGCTGCTGCAGCAGCTTTTGGGTGGAAGTGGTTCCTGAGCCCGGAGCGGGCGTTAGTCTGCGGGGCTGTCAGGTAAGACCTGCAGAGAGCTCAGTTCCTGGTGAGCTGCCTTGCTTCGTCAGCAAACTGGGATTCAGTGCAAAACTCCAGGCTTCAGAACTTGTCAGTACGTAGCCGACCTGAGATGGATTCCTCGCTGGTGTCAGAAGTATCACGACCAAACTCCTGAGCAGATGGGAATGGTTGTTCCTGGGCCCTTCACCACCCTCCCGTTGCACAAGCCGTCCACACGCGTTCTGCGATGCTGAGAGCATATTTCCTCCTTGGAGTTACTGACTGGGTTAGCTGAGGCAGAACAATTGTTGGCTCTGCACCCCCATGGGAAGCAGCTGTTATGAGTCCATATGGCAAAATCTGTGCAAGCAGGCGCAGGATTAGTGCTGCTCAGAACCACTCAACTGTCTCCCCTTCCTCTCTTTTCAGGTGGCCATCATTGCAGGAAATTTTGAATTGGCTGAAATCATCAAAACCCACAAAGAGTCCGATGTTGGTGAGTTTTACCTTTTATTTTCTCCCCCCACTTCCTCTCCTTCTACTCCTATTCTAGAGTCCTGGGCTAATTTAGCAGATGGTGATGCCCGGGTGCTTGCCGTGATCAGGAGAAGCTGCAGCTTGCAGCTACTTCAGAGCGCTGGCAGTTCAGACCTGCTTTCCTCCTGAAGCCATTGGTATTGAGGGGATTTTTTTCAGTGCAGTATTTGCTTGTAATGGCAGAGCCAGCCCAGCTAAAGAATTAGCCAAATCGTTGGTTTGGAGTAAGTCTGGAAAGCTCTTCTTTAAAATTCCTATCTATTGTTCTCTCTTTGCATCCTTGATGCCACTTCTTACTAGAGAGGCTTTCCTGCTAAGGCTAGTAACTGTTCTTGGAGCAGAAAGGAGATGTGTCCTTTGTTTTAGCAGTGGGAATGGTTGTGAAGCTGCCCCCCCATGATGTTCTGTAGGTGAAGGAAATGGGGTAGCATCCGTTCTGGGTACATATCATTTATTTCAGAGGAATGTTTTTGTATTCTCTGATGAGTCTCTTTCCTTGAAACATCTCTTCTAGCCCTCTGTGGTTTCGATATCATCATGCTATGTGTCATATCCCAGGCAAAACCAAGTTTCAGGTCATCTGTGAAGTCAGGCTTCCTCTTGAGTCTTCTTGAATTCTTCTGAGAAGTTTAGTGGTCCAGACCTCTCTAGCGCAATGGAGGTGCCAAAGTGATTTATCTCGTAGGAGAGTTTGTTCTCTATAGGCACCTCCACAGAAAGCACAGGAGTCATCAGGACAGCAAATAAAAAAAAAGACTCTTGGAGTTTGAAACAGCCAGTGAGTAATGGGCTTGGTTCTAGAAAGCTGGGCCTTAAGATATCCTTGTATCTCTTCTATTCTTAGCTAGCCATCACTGATTGCTATAAGCAGCTGCTGAAATTTTGTGAGAAAATATAAGATTCAGGGCACAGAAAAAGCCTAAAAATTCCTTATAACTATGTCAATGAATAGAGCTTGCAAGAAAGCCAGCATGTTAATTCAAAGTAAAAGAGATTGGCTTGGCTTTGAGAGGGGTTTGGACTACATAACCTCCAAAGTTTCCTCTCAACCTAAATTACTGTGTAATTGAATTGGTATCTGTGAGTGACTTTTTTTTTTTTTTAAACTGAAAATGTGTAAGGAGAAAGGACATGAAATTATGTCAGGTAAGAATAAATTGTTCATGTTTCAGGTATAGCTGTTTGTATAAAATAGGTCAGGTAACAGTTGCAAAACTAATCATACACAAACCAGCAGGTCCAGATGGTATCCACCTGGGGTCAGTGGCACTAACAAATGAACTTTCCAAGCAAGGAGAAATTATTTTTTAAGTTTGTTAAGAATCCAGAATTACAAGTAGCTGACTGGAGGAAGGCAGACTGGCGTTACTCAGTGTGAAGAAGGGGACAACCTGTCTGTTATTCCTTTTCCTTGATAGTACTATCAATATAGCGGAAGAAATGCCAAAGCTGAGAATCTGGCAGAGGAGGGTGGCGTAACGGAGCACGGGGATGGCAGCTCTTGCAGACGTCTTCTCCACGATGCCCACGTTACTCTGCGCGTGTCCAGCTGTGAGATGAGCGTTAGCGGCCGCAGCCAGAAGCGCTGGGGGAAGCGGCGCCGTGCGGGGGCTGCAGCTCTCTGTGCGACACCCCGGAACGCAGCTGATCCCCCTGGGCACGCGGCAGCTCTCGGGTTTGCTGCAGAGCAAGGCTGGGCGGCAGGATTATCTTCCTGGATTATCTGGATTATCTTCCCGTGAAGGGAACCCAGGAGACGTGGTGCAGAAACACCCTGGATGTGCCCCCCATCATAGCCTGTGGGTCCAGGCAGATGCAGTTTGAAGCTAAATGCCCTAAAATGTGCACAGTGTGGATGCTGGGTCACCAGGGCCAGCTGCTTCCCTTTACAGATGCTCACTAGGCTGCAGGACATTACCCATTTTCCATAAAATTTATACAGTTGTATTAACACTCATTTTTGAATCCCCTGTCAGTTTCTTTTTATTTTTCCTGACCGATCTTTTTGAGATAGTTTTCTTAGCCTGTAAGTTTTAAAGTATTTGTTTCAGTCAATTAGTAACTCCTTATACTTTATCATCATGATGTGATGTAAGTGCCTCTTCCTGCTTCTTTTAGAATATTTTTCTCTATCTCCAGAGCAACCAAACAGCTTTTTCAAGTTTCTTCCATCCTGCAAGCCATTTGTGTTTCTTTCATGTTTTAGCTCCCTTTATCAATTTTCAGATTGTAACTTCATATTGATTTCAATTACTTTCCATAATTACAATGTAAATGTACTCTGCAATTCCAATGACTGTGTTCCTTTTGTCACTTTTTTCCAAATAGATGTCTAGCTATATTTCATAATTGTGGTTTTATAACTTTTTTTGGTTTGCTATTTTTTTAAAAATCATGATTTTCATTAAAAATAGATATGGAAGAAATAATATAACTTAAGTAAGTTCAGTGTTGAGAAATTAACCTTAAGTGTTACATGTATATAAGACTGGTTGAAGCTATCTTCCCTTTTCTTATGCTAAATATAATCAGGTCATGATTTGTGGTCACTAAGCAACCGCCAACTTCAAGTCAAAGGAATTAATTCATTATCAGTCATAACTAGGCCCAAAATAGTTACCCTACATTATGTGGAATACCTTTATGTAGGAGAATGATGATCTACAACGTGGTATGAGATCACCAGCATTCGTTTGCCAAGCTGTAGTACCCACAGCAATGCTTGTTTCCCTCGCATGACTACAGACCGTCCTGGAAGATGGTCTGGACCATCCTGGACCTCTGCTTTGGTCTGACTCTGCAGCCTTAGCCGCCCCACAGCAGTCCTTGCTCCTGTGTCTTGGCCCATGTGCCTACAAGATCTTCCAGGTCTTGGGCACCGTTAGCTCTAAATGGTTGAGTATTGCTGAGTGCAATTGTATTGCTCTTCTGCAAGAGTATTGCTCTTCTGCAACTTTGAGTAGATTATTTTCAATGTGTTTATATATATGATGATGGAGATTGGACCTAGCGATGTTCAGAAAATCACCCTGTCATCTCAATCCTCATTAGGTTTGGGATTACTCTAGGTGTGAAAAAAGTAAAATCTTCCAATTCAACAAATTCTTCCTCTTCTCTCCCTTGAGGAGATAAGGATTTGAAAGATCCATTTAAAAGATAAGCATTTCAGTTCCCAGGGGCACTATTAATTTGTATCCCTTGCTGATAAAATCCGATAGCTTGTTCATGGCATTCACATCCCTGAAGAGCGTGGAAGTTAAGCCTCTGACCTGGGCCTTGGGTCCATTCCTGCTCAGCAGGGCACACTTGCTCTCTTGTGGGCATGGTGAGAATCACTGTGGTTTTGGGATGGCATCATGGGAGGATCAGGACATGTGTGTTCCAAAGTCTCACTCTCTTTTCCATACTTGGTTCTCAATGCATTGCTGTTCCATAAACATGCTCAGTTTGTCCTTGAACCTGTGTAACCTTTTAGCAACAACAGGTACCTGAAGCAAAGTGCCCACAACTCAACCACTCCTGTGTGCTACCTTTGTGAGCTCCACCTCCTCACTTTTGTGTTTTGCTTTTGTTTCATTTTCATCCCATCAGCTGCCACCTTCACGTGGAGGAGATCCAAACACCTGATGCATGTACACCCATTCCTGTGCCTCCTATCAGCTCTCATTTACATTGCTTCCCTTCTAACATAAAGGGTCTGATCTATTGAACTTTTCCTTGTATGAAGGAAATGTGATGCCATTTCAGCTCAGTGGTCATCTTTCTTGCTCTTGTCTGAACCTCTTTGGGATCTAGTTTGTTTCTTTGTGTTGGGGATTTCTAGAGTGGCATAAGAATATGTGCTTTGTTTTCTAGTGTTGTGGTTCAGTTTGGTATGATTTGGTTTTCGTAATGATTTCTTGTACTTGAATAATGTTTCCAATCACTACCATGCTCTGAGGAAACTTTTTATTGGAGCTACATAGTAGGATAGAAAAGAATGACCGAGATAAACACATATGAAAAGCAGAAGCAGAGGTTAGGGAATACATTTATTCCTCATTTCTAGCTTTTTTTTACGTGACCCTTTTTCAGAGAAGTTTTTAGAAAATGTCAAATGAGGTAGATGTTGAAAAGTTTTGTATGGAAGCCATAAATAAGTTCTTGCATGATGGAAAGCTTTCTTTCTTTTCTTCTAATTGTGTCATATTTTCTGATGTACATGTTCTTGCTGGGCTTATTCTATTTATAAGGATAATAGGAAATCTGTAATCTGGCAATGGCCAAGAGATAAAGAGGATAGTCAGAGAAGAGTAACTTTCTGTGTTTCCTTATTTCTTAGGTGCTTTCTACAAAACAGTTTTTGCTCACTGGTAGACAGAATATTAAGCTATGTGAAGCCTTAGTCTGGCTATTCATACAGGAAAGCTATGATTCTCTACAAAAATGCAGTGAGATATGGTGGAACAACTGGAACAGCTCCCAGGACCTAGTTTTGATGGATTACTGTGGTGCAGGCATGAACTTTGTGCTCTTCTTGGCACAAATTCAGTGACCTGGGCTAGAGATGTCCTGCAGGAAAAGCCATAGGATAGTCATAGAACGTGAATACTCTGCAGAAAATCTCACACAGCTGAGAAAACTGAGCTGTGTTTGGTGTCAGTATCTATTTTCTTTGAAAAAGAGGGTGCCTGCATCTTGTCATGGTGCTTCTCCATGGTGAAATGTTGGCAGTTATTGACCCTTCATTTTCACCTAAGGCTGGCTAGGGTATCCTGAACTGAGGAAAGCCATTTTTCTTATCAGGTTCTGTCACGAGGACCCACATTTGTGTGACACATATTTGATATAGAATTTTCTCCCTTCTTGAATCTTGTTATATCTTTTTCAGTCTTCAAAGTTGTCTGATGGAGCTCACTGCAAATTTAAGAAGCTGGTTCACTTGTGTCTTCTCCTAGTTGGGTGAGAGCTGCCTCACCTTAAGTTATCATTGATTCAGCAGCCTGAGCTTGTGGAAGGACGAAAAGAAGCCCACAATAAATTTGAGCCTAAATTCAGTGTAGCCTTCCCGGCCGCCTGTACCAAACTCCCTGCCTCCCTCCTCCTGTTCCCACCTGAGCTCAGCTGGCTCCTTTGTCCCCCTTGCCAAAGAATGGGCAGCAATTCCCTCCTTTGTAAAGGCACCGGGCTCTTGGCGTCTGCTCCTTTGTCCCACTCACTCATGGCTCCGCTCAGTCCTCCCCCCTGCATTCCTTTCTCCCCGCTCATCAGCCAAAGAATGTGGGAAACTCCCTTATTTGTAAAGACACAAACTTGTTTGTGCTGCTCATTGTGAAAGTCTGTGCAAACTTTTGCATAAGAGCTCTTCCCTGGCAAATAAATTTGATTATGATTATGACTCCCTAACTTTCTGCTTTGTGAACCAGGTAGCCTCTACTTCTTCAATTTCTTAAGTAAGTCACGTTTGCCACCTTCTGGACCATTGTTTGGTTTTCTTTTGAACTTCCATTTTTGACATCCTAGAAATGCAAGCTGAATTTCAGTTGATTTTCCATAATAACCTAATGGATGTAGAAACAATGCTGCTCTTCTCAGGGGCTAGTGCTGTGTTAGTGCTTCTGGTTGCAGCACTGTTTTGGAGCTCATTGCTAGGTGTTTGGTGTCAAGAATCAGAGACTGTTTCAGCCTTGCTGCTTTCCAGGTATCAGTCCCATATTGTATAACCTATTCTGTTTCCCAGACACTTGGGTTTGCATCAGGATTTGATGAAACATGTTCAAATGGTTGCACTTAACAAACACCTGTGATTGCCCTGTGCCGAGAGCCTCCCCTTGTGTGTCATTCCACCAGTATTTGCATCACCTGCACATTTATTGCCAATGATCTGTATTTTCTCTAGGTCACCGACAAAGAGAAAAATATAAATATTATTGTGCTAAGAAATGACTTATTAGATAACTGTATTGGAAATGTCCCCAGCTGTTGTTCCCTATTAACAGTTCATTAGTGTATCTTATTGTCTGGATCTATGGAAATTACCCTGGTGATTTTTCACAGTCAGAGTGAAAGTGTCAGAAGTCAAAAGTTTCATCCAAGGTTATTCTATCAGTAGTTATTTTTGTCAGACTCTTAAAGCCTGGCAGATATGAATTAAATCTGCATTTTTTTTTATTTTTTATTTTTTGGTGAGTGCTTTGTTTAATCTTTTCCAGGTTTTTCCTAGAAATTATATGAGGCTAAACTCTGTAGAGTTAATCCGAATCATCTGATTTGACCCTTTCAAAGCTGTCCTCCAGGCCTCTGGATCTTTTCAAAGAGTCTTAAAAGTACAGGCCAGTGAGGTGTTTTGCAAATTCTTTTGAACTTTGGTGTAGAAATTCCTAATCTGCTAATTTGAATGCACAGAACTGAGTAAATGTTGAATGTGTTCTCCTTGGAATGGATGGGGCAAAATTTTAAACTCTTTGTCTTGTTTTGTGTGCATTTTTCCTTGTACAGAATAATGTGCAGGAGTTATTTTCAGATACAGATCAAAAATACTTTCTTTTTTTTCCCCCTGATTTTCTGGTATCATCTTTGCTAATTTCATCCTGTCCTTTCTGCAGGAGATTTGTGAATGTTAGAATTGCCTCTGTGGGGATTTTTGCAATGGCCTAATAGTCCAAGAAGGATCCTTGATGAGCTGGATGCAACAAAGTGAAATAAAGGAAGGAAAAATACACAGAGTGAGAATAACTCAGCGCTGGGGCCGGTGGGTTTTGTCCATGACGCTGCAGGACGCGCGTCACGCTCAGCTCACGAGTGACTTGACAGCACAACTGAGCGCTGTAGGGAAGAGCTCGCAGGTTTAATTAACCCGTATTTTTAGCAGTTTCAATTTAAGTTCTACAAACATAGAGTAAAATCCGTTTGCAGGTGTGAAGGGTCGGCACGCGCTGAGCGAGATGGGAGTCCCGCTCCGAGGTGGAGCGCGGCAGAGCGGGAGGCTTGGGGACCGGTGCGGTGGGCATCAGCTATGCGGATCCCTAGCTGAGAAGCACATGGAGACAGAGGATTGGAGGATAACTGGTTTTAAGTGAAAGAAAATAACGATGGTGCAGGGCAGAGGGGCCTAGATAGGGGCCGAGGAGTACCCGCTCCTGGGAGCTGCGGGGGGCAATGGAGCGGCAGCTCCGCGGGCTGGCCCGGCCTGCTCTGCCCCTCACGGTCCCCTCCTCGGGGTCTCCTGCCCAGGAAAGCCCCGCGCGGGCCCTGACGCAGCCCCCGCTCCCTGCCTGGCGGAGAAGGCCGGGCCGGGGCCCCGTCACGGCCCCTGCTCCCTGCCTGGTGGAGAAGGCCGGGCCAGGGCTGCGGTGCCAAGTGCGGGGCCAGGCCGCCCGCCTCCTCCATGCTCCCCGCTGTAATTTTCCACCATCAAAATGTAAATGCATCCTCTCGGCTTGGAGACGTTTGCTCCTCGCCCGCTCTCGCTCTTCTACATGAATATTTATCTACGCAGCCCAACGCGCGCGGGGCGTTGATGACACGGCTGGTCGGGCGGCCGCGCGGGCGGTTCGCAGCGCTCCGGTGCCGCCGCTCCGTGTGGAAGCCCCGGGAGCCGCGTCCGCTCCGCAGAGCCGTGCGGTGGGAGGCCCTGGGCCGGGCGCGCGGCGGCGCGGTGCTCGGAGCAGCACTGCCATGGAAACGGCCGGCTGCGTTTCGCTGTGAGAGTGCCGGTAAACACACTTTGATTAAACTCCCGAGGAAGGTGGAGGAAGCGCTCGGAGCTGTTGCACGCCCTGAACAGAGTTTCCTCGTTATTGCTCTCGCTCTCTGCCCCACCTTGGGGCGCACAGTGTTTGGGGCTGGGGAGAGGAGACCCTCATCAGGAGCTTCCACCTGCAGCAGCCTGACCCAATGGTGGCTTTGACTGACCGTCCTCATAGGGCCACCAGGTGCCCTGGCCACCATGAGCACTGCAGACCCTCCGTGCTGTCCGGGCCCATCCTGCCCTCTTCAGCATGGTTAATCCTTCCCAGAGCACCCAAAGCAGCTGTGCTCATCTGCTAGGGGAGGGGAAACCCGCCTCGTTTCAACCAAACTGCTCTTCTCCCTTCCACGAGTGCTCTGAGGACACGGGTGCGTGGGCCACCTTCGAGCTATGTCCATCCGTTGGAGCTCTCTTTCAGCGCTGGTTCCTGCCTTGCTCCCTCCCTGTCCAGGTGCAGACATCTCCTATGGCCCGTGGCCAGGGAGCACCTGCACCAGGCACCCGTGGTGAGCGAGACAAGGTCACCTTGCTCCATGTGTGTTTGAACAGTGAGGCATAGGAGGACTTAGCTCCATGAGGCTGCCGGTGACCTATTTTTTTACTCGAATGAGGCCATGCTGTTGTACTTGCCATGGTGGCCCTCAGTTGCAGCTGTCGATCATAGAATCACAGAATGCTTAAGGTTGGAAGGGACCTCTAGAGATCATCTAGTCCAACCCCCCTGCACACGCAGGGTCACCTAGAGCACGTGGCACAGGACTGCGTCCAAGCGGGTTTGAAGATCTCCAGAGAAGATGGTGGCAGGATAGCAGCCCTCTCGCAGGCACCTATGGAGCGCCTGGGTCCTGGTGTCCAAGGCGTTGGGTGGGTCTAGGATAGCTGCCCAGCCCGAGGACCCGCACTGGTGTGGTGGCCTGTTGTGGGGATGTGGCTGGCTCATGCAGATCTCCCTGGGTCTCCCTGCTGGACTGTATCATGCACACCGATGTGCCCATAGGGCCCTTCCACAGCAGGCTGTTTCCACTAGCTCCTTAGTCACTTCGTGGTACCTGTTGCAGACCTGACCAGCCAACCTCCAGCATCAGGCAGGTAGATGTCTCTTCCTTCTGGCCATGGCAAACAGAATCTGCTCTTGCAGCAGCCAGTGTCCCTCGCTGTCTCCATCCCGTCACAGGTCCCAGCTGAGAACGTGCTTGCATCTCTCCGGCTGTATCTAGGTTCTGTCTTGAGAGCAGACCAGGCTTGTGCTGCATCCAAGGGACACAGCTTCCAGACGGGCTGTTCATCTAGGCTGTGCTTAGATGAAGGCTTTGGATGAGCTCTGGGCCTCCTGGGGAGGGAAGTCTTGTATCACTCATGCCAGCCGTAGCTGTCCTTCTCCTGTGGAGAACCGGGATGTTTGCTGTGTCAGTGCTCTCATTTGAAGCCAGGCTTTCCAGGGCACTTACTGTCATTTTTAGATCTCTGTCCTCTGCGTAGAGTGTCCAGTCTCGGCCCAGCTGTCCCCCTGCCTGTGCAGGCTGGCCCCTGAGCTGGCCTCCTGTGCCCGTCCCGGGGCTCCAGGCTGGTGCAGGCTCCACAGGTGTTCTGGGTGCTCCAGAGCTTGCGTCAGGGCTGGCAGGGGTGCTTTTGTCTTTGAACTGAGGTTCCTTGGTGGTTTCCTGGCTCCTCTCGCCGTTCCGAGGCAGCGCTCGGCTCCTGGGCGCCGGCTGCTTCGCTCCGCGTGCGTCGGCGCGTTTGGTACCTGGGCGCTGGGGAGCTCCCCGCGCTCAACACGCCAGCTTGGAAGCCCGGGCCTGTAGGAGCGCGGCAGAGCGGGCTGCGTGACTCATCCTCTGCGCCCGTGTGACTCTCTTGCCCCTAAATCCCATTTCAGCAAAAGAAACGGGCTGGTTTAGCCTCAGCTTCTGTTGTGCACTGGGGGCCAAATTAAATTCGTACAGATAGTGGAAGTCTTTTGTGAGTCTGTCTTTGCAACTGAAATACTAATTTCTCAGTGGGCTCCTGGAGTTTAATACTCAGGAAACTTTGGCTTTACAGAGTACTATGCGACCAGGATACCTTCTCATTTGCTCTTGCTTTTTTTTTCTTGTCTTTAATGCTAATGTGGTTCTCCAGGTTGTTCCAAATTATCCCCAAAGTGTTTGAGGAATTCTTTCTTGGAAGACTATGCCCACCACATAGCTCTAGCCCAGTCCTGCCAGGCCCAGCTCAGTTGAAATCAGGCTGTTGAAAGTATCTGGCCAGCAGGATTATTGTACAGTAAGTTTGTGTGTGATCAGTTCAAAATGCTAAATTCCTGCTGTCTGACCTGCTCAGCACTGTACTCATGTTTGTGTCTTCTTGGTTTAGTGCCAAGGCCAGTGGTGGCCAGTCTGGTCAAGACCAGAAGAGGCCCAGAGAGGGACAAGTGCCATATCTGGCATCTGCCAGTGCTGGAGGGAAGAACAAGCCCAGCAGATTTTTCTAGACCTTGAGTATTTCCTTGCTGAATATTCCCAGCTGGTCAAAATTGCAATCAGGTGCTAAAACGTCTCTCCTTCTGGAGCCAGAAGGTTGCTCATGGGCAGAGCACCGTTGAGGCTCCGTCTCTGGCCCTTCGGTGTTTGCCGGCTCCTACGTCCCGGGCTCAGGCCGTGTCCGGGCTGTGGCCACAGGCTCTCTGTGGTTGTGGTCACGGCCCTGCGGACGCCCTCCAAGCTTTGGCTTGGTGACTGGTGCTGCAGAGGGGCCCCTTGAGCACGGTGAGCCCTGGCTACCGGCTGGAGGGGAGCTCGGGCCCAGACCGCTTTGCTTCCAGCACGACTCACCTCTTTTACTAGGAGCAATTCTTCTTCAGGAGCCATCCATAATTTTAGTGAATAGTCTTAGTTTAAAAACAGATCCTTGAGACTTGTGAGAAACTTCCTTGTGTTTTCAGTGCTTTCTTCCAATTTCTGGTAATCTTTAAACCTGTTGGTCACTAAGACCTGCAGTCATTTGATATCTCCTTTCCTGATCTGTTTTGAATGGCTTTCTATGAGAAGCGGTGTAGTACAAAACTAAGTATCTTGCGGAGGTCAGCATGTATGTGGATGGTGCATGACCTCAGGGGCAATCCTCGTCAGCCAAACAGATGCGGGGTTGCCTTAGAAATTAGAAAAAGGGCAGTAATTGGCTTGGCTTTGGCTCCCCAGCAGGTGCAGGGCACTAATGGGCCGGGTGGTGACTCAGGTCCTGCACGCTGCAGTGCTGCAAACTGCCACGCGCCGGGTCTGCAGCGCGCGACCCCGTGCCCGGTCCTGCTGCTCCCTGCAGCCTCTGGGTTGCTGCTCCGGGTGATTTCCTGGGTTCGGGCAGCTTGCAGGAGGAGCCCACGGGGCAGGTGGGCAGCGGAGAGCCCGGCCGGGGAGCCTGGCTGAGTCGCTGCAGGGAGAAATTCCAGCACCGCACGGTTAAAAGTTACTGGAGAACGAATGCATTGAGTTGCCATGGCGACAAGAAGATTTACAGGAGTCTGAGATTCTTGTACTTTGAACCTAAAATACGCCTCTGGAAAGCACTGCGAGCGTGATCGTGTGGCACAGCTGGAGAGCTGGCCCAGCACCACGCAGGGTCCTGCCCAGCCCCGCGAGGTGACTGTGCTCGGGCTTTGCTCGCGTCCTGCTCCGCG
This sequence comes from Tinamus guttatus, assembly GCF_059628265.1. NCBI lineage: Eukaryota > Metazoa > Chordata > Aves > Tinamiformes > Tinamidae > Tinamus > Tinamus guttatus. Next base: position 638,551 of record NW_028289153.1, on the reverse strand, counting down.
CAGGAATTTCCATCCTGGGATGGCTTGGTGAGGTCCGTGTCTCCTGGGCACTTCTAAGGCTTGTACAGAGGGCCAGGCAGGGCGGGGAGCGGCTGCTCTTTTGCTCTGTGCATTGCGTTTCCGAGGCTGCTCCTTGGCACGTGCCTAAAGCCACAGATTTAGCCCCACCATACCTTGAAACGAGGAGCGAGCGGAGGCAGGGCCGCGCTGGTGACCGTGTCACCGCCGCGGTGTCAGGGATGCCCAGCTGGACGGGTCCCAGCGGCAGCTCCGCACACCCTCCCCTTGGTGCTCCTGCCGTCCCTGCGCAGCCGCTGCCACCTCCTGCCACAGCCAGCGCCACCGAGGTCCCTGGACGCGCTGCTCTGCGCCTGGCACCTGTGTCCTGCGTGTCCCCTCGGGCGCTGCCTTGCCGGGGTGGTGGTGGCCCCAGCCGTGCTCTTCCCTGGCCCACGTGCCCTCCAGAGCATCTTATGCTCCTTGACAGAGTTGCCTCTTCATCCATCCCGGCGTCCTCCCGTGCTCTGCAGGCCACCTTTGCTCTCCCTTCCCTGCCCCACACACTTTCCCACTTTGCTGCTTTCTGGCCCCTTTTCCTTCCCGTTGGGGCTGGCCAGCATGCCGCGCACCGGTGGCTAACGCGGCCCTCTGCTTCCTTTGCAGTGCCTTTCCGAGAGACGCCCAGCTACACGAAGCGGCGCCGGGTCCTGGGCGCGGGCAGCCTCTCCTCCCCGCGCCTGCTGCAGCGCTCGGCCAGCGACAACAACCTGAAGGCGGAGAGCCGGGCGTCCTACTCGCCGGTGCCCTCGCTGCGCAGCCTGCCCCCCCAGCTGCTGGTGCAGATGCAGGAGGCGGCCGCGGGGGACGGCAGCCTGGCCAGCGCGCGCGGCGCCCACAGCCGCTCGCCGTCCCTGCAGCGCGTGCAGGAGGAGAAGGAGCCCGACCTGCCCACGCTGCGCCGGAGCAGCCGCGGCAAGGCCAGGTGAGCGGCGCGGCGCGCGGCGGGTGCAGGGCTCCCGTGGGGACCTGGGGTGCAGGGATGCTCTGCTGGACCCCCTGCTCTCCGGCAGGGCCTGCCACTGCTCCGTGCACCGAGCGTTGGCCTGTGCCTCCCTGTGCCGGCAACCCCAGGAGCACCCAGACCACCGGGGTGGGCACTGGGAGGGCTGGCGGGGTCTGGCACGGTGGCCAGTGCTCCGTGTCTGCCCAGCCTGGGCTGTCCGGGACCCCTCTGGCTCCCGGAGCGACAGGGCTCGTCGTCCTCTGCCATCTCTCCGCCTCATTTCGTGGCCCCGAGAGCTGGCGAGTGCATCGCTTCCACGTCGAGCTTGTCGTTGCTATGACAATGATCGCATCGTGCCAACGGCGCGTTGAGGTGGCGCGCTGCGGAGGAGCCAACACCTAATGCATCCGAACTGGCGTACGGGTGGCAGTCAACACCTTGCTGCCCGCGCGTGGGCGGCTGTGTTGTCCTTTGGGCTCCAGCATCCCTTTGGGTCTGGGAGTGTTTGATGGAACTGCTGTTGAACCCGCCGCGCGCGTGGAGGCTCCGTCGCGGACGTGCAGGGTCCAGGCAGATCGGTGCTGCCGTGGCCCTGGGGGGGATCCCGGGGTTGCAACGCGCAGAGCTCACGGCAGCGGCCTCCCCGCGAGGCCTCCGCGGCTCCCCGGCGCTCCTTGGCTGTGTGAAGTGCGCAGGGCAGCCTGGCACCGCGCGCGGCAGCTGGCGGTTCCCTTTGCAAGGGCAGGGTTTGCGGGAGGTCGGCTCCTCTTCTGGCCGAGGAAGATGGGGGTCACTGCTGCTCATCTCCGCACAAACCGCCCTGGAAATTGCTGCTGGAAGGGCCCCTCGCTAACCACCGGGCCTACGTTCTGCTTTAACTGCACTGTTGGAAGGGAGGTGAGACTAACCCTAGCCAAGACTGATGGAAAAGAAACATCCCCTCAGAAAGAGCAAAAGAGAGACTCCATAACACCATAAGGTTGGAACAGCAGCTCGAAAAGTGGTACCAGGTTTAGGGTTGCTGCTGTGCTTGCTAATGACGATGAAATGGATTCGAGCAGTGAAGAACCAGTCTGCAGATGACAGCTATTTACATTAACTCCATACCAGAAACAGCTTTGAGGCCCTTCAGGGCGATCTAAAGAGTTTTGAGGAAAAAAAGAAAGATGATGGTGAATAAAAAGTAATGAAAATAAATGCAAAATAGCTACTAGAGGGGAAAAAGACCTGAACTGCTCGAGCACCTGGTAGAGTTTTTAATTAACAGTTTAACTCAGGATATGTTGCAGGATGTTTTCTAAATAGCTCAGTGGAGACCTGTGTTCAGCATGCAGCATCAATACAAAACTCAGTGATATTAGGTTGCCAAAAGAGCGTGATGGATGGTAGCATGGAGAACAGCCTAATACCTTAGTCCAAATCAGTGATGACGTCGCAGAGTGCAGCACAGTGGCCTGGGCAACACAGGCCAGCAAGAATGGTGCAAACTAAAGGATTTCAGAAGGCAGTGAGATTTAGAAGAACAGGATTGTTACCTTAGAAACAAGATGAATAGGAGGAAATATGTTAAAAATACTGGAAATACCGAAAGGCTGAGAAGAGGGAAGTAGGGAACCTCTGCTGGTTTCATGGCACAAGAAGAAAGGAACATGCAATGAAATTAATGGCAGGCAAAGTCAGAACCACTGAGAAACAACTCTTTTTCTCCAATCTGCAATTATCTCTGGCATTTGTTGTGTCAGGAACTTGAAAAACCCAGCAACATGGTGTGGCTGTGAAGCGTCAGGGGGTTGGCATGAGTAGAACAGTGTTTGGGTGGTGGTTGTAGCCGGTGGGTTTTGGGAGGTGTTCCCGGAGCTGGTGGCCGGGCGGGTGCGGGACGGACGCCCGGAGAGGTGCCCGTGCGGAGCGGGGCCGGAGCAGGACCGGCCCGGGCCGTGCGCGCTGGGTCGGGCCGCTCTGGGGAGCAGAAGGGGCTGCTCCTGGGGCACAAACCTCCTCGGCACCTGCCTGGCACTGGAGCAGGGTGCGGAGGCCGGGGGTGCGGGTCCATCCGGCTCCGCGGGGCTGGCTGCTCTTACACACGTTGCAAATCCCAGGAAGGAACCCAGGAGGCAGGTGCCGCTTTGGTCCTGGTGCTTCTGGTGCTTCTGCCCCATTTTCCTTCATTTGTGTCCTCCTGCGTGAAGTGGCTGGCCGTGACTTTGCTGTGCCTCGCCGTGGGCTTTTGCAGTTTCCAGTAGTTCATTTTATTCAGCTGTTATGAGAGACTTTTCTAGGGTGCTACCTCCCTGCGCGGTGTCTTCTGCCCCTGCTCACCCGTGAGAAGGGCTGACATGCTTCTAGGTCACGCAGATGCATCAGGCCCACCGGTGTCGTTCCGCCTGACTCTGAACACCAACACGTGTGTGGACCACTAATTACTGGGGATATTTTGCTGGGTCCAGTGTTTCCTTCCCTTGTTTGGCCTCACCGCTCTCTCAGTCGGTTCCCAGGGTGTTTGTATTAGGTTTGATAACAGAGTTATTTACCCCAGGGCTGAGGAGCAGCTGTGTAGCAATCCCTGCACGCTCTGGTCCGTGTGGGGTTTGCTTTTTACCAAGCAGCCCTCCCTTTGCAGTGACTGTCCAAACCTCCATAAACACATGAGATTCTCTTGGATCTCCCTTGAAAAAATCTTGCCCAAATTGCTTCTGGATCAGGTGTTTACAAGAGTAATTACCAAAATGAAAAAAAAAGGCTGTAATGCACCCCCCAAAATTCTCTGTTTTGAGGGGAGAAATTCTAATCCTGCATATATTCAGGACGGCACACAGAATTTGTATGGCAGTTAGCCTGTCATTAGTGTTTTGTTTTCCCAGCAGTGACAGTGGGAGCTGCTTGGGCTCACGGGCCTGGCAGGTAACCTCGACACTGCTGCTCGGCTGCAGTCGTTTGTTCTTGCCGCTCTCGAGACTTCAGCTGAACCCATCATTTTGGTGGCTCTGCAAAGATGCCTGCTGCAGAGCGGCCCCTCTGTGCTGTAATGTAAATGTTAGCCATATGGCAAGGATTAATGCAAATAACGAGGAGAACTGTTGGCATTCTGACACACAAACAAGGGAAAAGAAGAGGTGTTTTTCCACTGAACGCCGCATGAGTGAGGCTGGTACCGGAATGACTGTCCTGCCAGCCCTTTGGAGCAGGTGCAGGGAGCTGTGGGGCAGGCGATACCAGCAACGCTTCATGCCCAAGAGTAGGAGAGGCCAAGCCCGATTTTTAGTTTTTATTTTGTGAGAATCACCAAAGCAAGAGGGCGACGTGCCCTTGGCCAGAACTGCAGCATCTGCTCTCAGCGTTTTACCGCGCTGCTGCTGCAGTGCCAGCGCGGGGAGGTTGGAGGGGGACGGTCCTATCTGCCCGGCGGGGACCCGGGCCCACAGGCTGCCACCAGGACCGCGTGTGCTGGGGGTGCGGACGGAGCAGCGGGAGGACGGAGCCGGGCGCGCTGGAGCGCAGGAGGACGCGGGCACCGCGGGGCCGTCCCGTGCGGACGGGGACCGGAGCCCCGTGCGTCTGCGTCCCCCCGGACGGGTTTCCTGGCTCCCGCTCCGTCACGGCCGGCCCCTCGGCCGCCGGCAGCTCCTCGTCCCGGCACGCCGGGGTCTCAGGCGCCGGGCAGTGCGGGTGCTGCGCGGCGCTGGGATTCACGGCCATGGGAGCCTCCGCTTGCGCTCCCTCCAGCCAAGTGCAGAGCCAGGTTTCCCTGTCTGCATTCCTGTGCAATTGATGATTCCTGCGCGGATTTACTGCCTTCGGCTTGTCAAGATTCATCTAATGCCATCCCTGTTCTCTCGAGGATTTTGCACTCCCCTTGTGTAGCCTGCAGGTTTGGGAAGGGTCTTCTCCAGCCCAGCATTTGTTCTGCTTATAAAATCATAGATCCAGGACAGACTTCCCCAGAGCCTCGCAGTATTTCCATCCGTTTTCACCGCCGCAGTGGTGGATGATTCGTCCAGCCCATTGCTCTCCCAATATCTGTGGTTTGGTTGTGGTTGTGTTTCCCAAGCTGGTGGCGGCACGCGATGGTGCAGAAAGACAGAGGAGCCCCACTTGTGCTTGCAATTCCTGCCATCTTTTCTTACTCTGAATGTATTTGCAGATAATTTAGTGTTATACTTGCATCTTTCCATAGCTGCATCCCCTCAGGACCTTTTGGAGACTTTGGGGATTTTGTTCCCATATGCTTATGTTATTCCTTGATATCTGCCCATAGCCATCACTCGTTTTCTTCCAGTTTCTGTGCCACATTTGAGCTCTGTGGTGATCTTATGATTTAGCTGGTTTCAGCTTCACTAGTTATATGCCCTCCATGTCAGGATAGGCCATGCTCGTGTCATTAGTGCGTTCTCTCTGAAAAACTGCCATTTTCCTTAGCTTTCCCTCTCATGCTGCTGTGTAATTTGGGTCAAAAGGGATCTCTGGAAGTCATCTGGTCCACCTCTCTGCTGACTTCTGGTGAAATCTTGCCACCAGTGTTCAAGGATGTGTAGAAATTGACCTCAAAGTCCACAGCTTGTTTTTTTTGCTTTTTTCTAAGCAATGAGCACTCATCTTTCCCTGACCGTTCCTGCCCAAGTCAGCTCTGCCTTCGCCTTTTCAGCCACTTGGAATCAAAGAGCTCCTGTGGCCGTTGCCTGCACCTCCTTTATGGAAAGATGTTGTTAGGACTGTAGACAGTCGTCCCAACCCTTCCCATTAGGTTTCTGGATAAATAAAATCTGTTGTTATCCCTGTGTCCTATAACCTGGCATCAGGAGTAGAATGAGACATAAGTAAGTGCAGGTTCCAATGTGCAGTTGGCTGGTGCAGCGGCAGAGAGCCTGGTGGAGCATCTTGTTCAGGGCGCTTCATAAAAACTGTGTTGACCACAATGTTCTTCAGCTGAAAATAAATAAAGAGAGCTTCCTTTCCTTGCGCTGCTGCTGAAGAGTCCTGGCACTTGCTGCCTTGAGCAAATATCCTCCTAAAATTGCTAAAAGTGCAGTTATTGCATCAACCAGAACCTGGGGATTTTATTTTTAATATTCTTGACCTTTCCTTGGGGGGTTTAACAAAATAAATGCCTTGTCCCGATCTCTTTTTTTCTTATTATTACTTTTAACAATATGAACTGATTCACTATTCCCAAACCCTCCTTTTTTTTCTCAGCAATGTGAATGAGATCTTTGCCCTAAATGCTAACTCACTGGTTTATTTATTTATTTGAAGCCTCAGACGTTTTGTTTTAGCTCCCTGGCTTGTGAAAGAGGTAAATCCATTTGATTTTTTTTCTATGTGCATTAGGGATTTGAGAAGAAATTGCTACAATTTGTTTCGCCTTCTCTCCGTGCCTGTGTTTCCAGATTGGCACCAGCTGTTAATTTTGATTCCCCTCTGCTCCTTGACTGCAGCCTAGGTCCCCTTGTCAGAGCACCTCAAAAATCAGTGTCTGGGGTGCGGGGGGACCTGATGGTAGGTGGTGCAAAGGTCACCCATGGCTCTGGGTGCTGTTGGGGTCACCTGTGTGTTTAAAGAAGTGGCTTGTCTTCCATTTGCAGCTCAACTGATGATGCTGAGAGTGGTATGGTGTCAAGCCAGACTTTTTTTTATATGAGGTCTGGTTTTGGGGTGACACAGTGAGGAAATAAGTAGGGGGATCAAAGACAGCTCCTTGTTCTGGGAGTGAAGACCAGTAAAGATTCAGGAGGATGGTGCTTCCTGGGGAAATGTGACGTAAGGAGGATGTGAATTGCCACTGGACACTTGATGCAGAAGTGATAGGTCTGGGCACAGGAATTACAGATTGGTAAAGCAGCTTAAGTTGGAAAGGATGCCTGGGGGCCATCTGGTCCAGCTGTCCTACTCCGAGGAGAGAAGCCTGTCTGTAAAGCAGCCTGTAGCGCCTGTCGTACAGCAGCTGGAGGCCTCATGCAGTCTGTGAGGCAACGGGAGGCTTCATCTTGTCTGTGAGGCAACGGGAGGCCTCATCCTGTCTGTGAGGCAGCTGGAGGCCTCATCCAGTCCATAAAGGCAGCTGGAGGCCTCATCCAGTCCGTACAGCAGCTGGAGGCCTCATCTGGGGAGCCGCCTGCTCTGGAGCAGGTGAGACAGGAGCGCAGGGAGCCTCAGCGGGGCCTCACCCTGCCTGAGCTGCCTGCAGGGCTTCTCCTGGGGCTGCCTCGTGGCCGTGGGCTCATTGAGCCACCTGGTCATGGACCTCTTTGCGTTGCCCATGGCCGCTGCGCGCTGGCCCTAGTCCCTGGTGGCCCAGCAGCCCTTCTGCTCCCACCGCGGAGCACAGGGGCTCTGGAGCGGAGCCGCTTCCCGCCGCCCGCGCCGGGCGGGAGAGGAGCTGCCATGGAGGAGCGCCAGTCTTGCAGGCTTTGTTTTCTCTCACCTTAAACATGCAAACAGCGCTCCTGCCACAAAACTGCTCCCAGACGCGCTGCTGGCTCCCATGCAAAACAAAACACATTTGAAGCAACTAGGCCAAACGCCTTTTAAGTTTGGATAAACCAAGCAAGAATCTGAGGAATATTCAAGAGAGATTACCTCCATGCTAGGCAGGTTTGTTTCCAAAATAGCTCATTCTGTTTGCTTCAAAGTTCCCACAAGAATATCTGCTGTCAATTTATGGTACCAGGGAAGCTTCAGGAATATTTGTTTTAGTTAGGCAAAATTAAAGTGGGACTAGGTCGAGCGAGCAGAGACACCCAGCAGTGTGCTTATGTCTGCTAGGGTACGAGCCTCTCCCGCCTGCAGGGCTGAAAGGCCGTTCCCCATGACCAGAGCTCCGGCTTCCTTCCTAGGGATCTTTACAAGGCAAACACAAAGGTCTGCAGCAGGACAATGGCAGCAAGCAGTGCACATGCCTTGTAAAATGATCTGCACTCCCATCAGAGTAAATAACGGAACATTTTGATACGCTTTGGTGTATTCCATTGGTTAAAATATTGAATCTCATCTCTTCAGACTATACTACAGAATTTCTGGAGTGCTACAGGGTTTATAGGACTTTCATGGAGGGCTAGTTTGTTCTGGTGAACTGGAGCATCTGTCAATGGAGGAAGGCCTTGATGAGGTGGACACTCATGACACTTTGTAGAGCAAGGAGAAGCAACGGGCTAGCTTGAGGTGTGACTTGAGAGGCAGAAGAGGAGGTTTGGTCCTGGATGGGTGGAACGATATTTGGGAAGGTTTTGTGGAGTCTGAGGAGATGAAACCTGAATGATAACACAATACAGAGGAGCTGGGGCAGTGACAGATCCCAAGGCTGTCGGCGCAGATGCAGGATCCTGGTGGAGCCCAGCTCTGGGATACAGAGGAGACTGGCCCCAAGGACAGCTGTTTCACTCCAGTGAGATTGATGGTGTGAGCCCAGTGGTGAAATGTCCTGGTCCACAAGTTCTGCGGAGACGGGCTCATGTTGTCTTAAATGAGCACCCCAGGGCAGACCTGCCTGCAGTGCACACGAGAGGAGAGGCTGCGCTGCGTTTGTTTGCATGTTATGTTCATGTTGCATATGCTGTCTGCAGAGTTCCAGAAATAACTGTGTTTTGGAAAACATGGAATAGTGAATGACAACACTCTTACTCGGCTCTGCATCTTGAGGAAGAGAAGACACTGAAAACACTTGCAGTGCCAACTTCAAAAGGGGAATTTCCGAAGATAAAAGAAATTCATCCAGAAGACAATAAGATCCTTAAGGACAGTACGGGATCTGCTCAAACAGTCCTACCAGGCTACAGGACCTTGGGAAGAGGAGGAGGTCATTAATAAGATAGCATAGCTACAAGGAGCAGGTCTAGGAAACTCTTAGGAGTAGAGGAACTGCTGGAAATGGGCATCTGGATTTAGGGAAGACAATATGAGCCACTAAGAGCAAAACAAAGCTGCTTCTCTGACATCATCTTGTCTAACTGACACAATTTGGGTTCTTGCTGTATCGGGAGTCTTCAGCCATGGTGAATGTCCGAACACAACAGGCGCCATAAAAAGTGATCTGGAGGAAAATTCCTTTGCTGACCCCATACACTAACCTGGCGGCACAGACACAGGTTTGGAAGAGGAAGTGCATCCTGCTGAGAGAGTGAATATTGTGACAGGAAACATCAACGTCCTTACATAAAAGACATTTGTTTGTAGGCAATAGTGGTTATGTATGGGGAGAGGGCCTTACGCTCCAATGGGATTTTATTAGAAGAGGATCTCAGTTTCACCAATCCAAACCATTAAAATATAACATTATAAATGCTGCAATGATATAAAAATAGCACATGAAACATGTTTTCCCCGTACAACTTTGTGGTCTTTACGATGGCACAGGGTGGGGAGCAGCAGTTGAATGGCAGCGAGGAGCAAAGGCCGGCCTGGGGATGGGAGCAAGGAAACGTGTCCGTGCAATGGCAAAGCAGAGCAGGCCCTGGCCAGGGGCAACCCTCGAGGTTTTGAGAGCTTTCAGCAGGTTTCACCTCAAAAGAGGTTAATATGGAAAATAAGCAGTTATGGGTATAATGCAGAGAACTGCCATGAACTTTATCTAGGATAGAAGAAATTATCTGCAATAAAAACGAATAGTGGAATGATAACAATATAGCCAAACCCCCCACGTTGTTATCCAAGGCAGGAGGGCAGCCTCGCAGTGAGGCTGCCGGTCGGTGTCTGCACCCCAGGCTGGAGGCTGCTCCCGGCACCGGCCGCGCCGCTCCGCGTGGGACGCCAGGCAGCGCGTTGCCGTGCCGGCCCTGGGACAGCCCGGGAGGCGGGTGCAGACCGTCCCGGGCCGTCTTGGTGCCCCCGGCATGGCTCCTCCGCGCTGCCCATCCCCAGCGCGGCTGCTCTGCGCTGGAGAGCGCTGCAGACTTCAAGGGCTCATGGAATGCGCTGCTGGTGAATAGCGGCCACGCGTGCTGCAAGGAGGAAATCCAGACAGCTTCTGCCTTGTGCTGGGTTGTAAATTAACTGCAGTCCCAGAGGCCGCCTTGTCAGCACCACCATGAAAAATCTCTGCTCTTTGATGAGGAATCACTTGTTAAATACAGAGCAAAGCGTCAGGATGGGGACAATGAGAGAGAAAATAGTGCCAATAACATGACAGTGCTGCTGTGTCACACAAGGGGACGTTTTCACGCGGCTGGAGCGTGCGGCACCAACAGCCCTGGCTGGCTCCTGCGCTACCCGCGCGCGGCGGCTCGGAGGCCGCAGCAGGGCCAGCGCGGAGCTGCCCTGGGCTGCGGTGCTTGCAACGAGGCGGTGGTTGGTTGTCAAGCTGGATTCAGCCCTAAGTATCTCCTGGTTTGAGACATCCGCGACGTGGTTCGATGCTCGTGTGGCTCACGCCGATGGGCAGAGGTCTCCCCGCGATGACGCCGAGGGCGCCCGGGACACCCCGAGCTTTCTGCAGTGTCACCATATGGAGTGAGCCCGGGCTGAAGCAATCAACATGCTGTCATTGCCCGTTTTAATGACCTGGCATTTATTACACATCTTTACAGGGCTCCCTAGCTGTGATAGCTGCACCCCAAATAGGGCCAAATTTTATAGCTTGGCAAGAAATTGCTAATATTGCCGTGAATCCAGCATTGCTGACACTGGGTAGCAATCTCAGCTGTTGTAAAGTGGTTTTGTTTCCTTTTTATAGAGCTATTACTTTTCAGTGGGTAGAAGTCTTGCCAGTGGCATTTACTGAGCTAGGCTGCTTATAGTGAGGAATTTTTGAGCTATTTTTTAATCTTTCTGTTGCAATGTCTCCCAGTCTGAAATTTCCAAGTCCTTTCATTGCTTCTACCTCCATTTCAGTTAAAATGGACCAGAAATTTTGAAATGAGGCAAGATAAAGGGAAAAAAGCAATAGCAATATATTCTTTGAGTAGACACAATGCTTTTAAAAACCCACGTGTTAGAAAGCTAATATACTATATGGGTGTCAGTAGAGAACCAAAGAGGTGGAAGCATTTCCACAGGGAAAGGTGGTGAAGCACTGGAACAGGCTGCCCAGGGAAGTGGTGGAATCACTGTCCCTGGCAGAGTTCAAGAAATGTGCAGATGAGGCACTTAAGGACATGGTTTAACAGGCATGGTGTTGAAGGGTTTACGGTTGGACTTGATGATCTTGAAGGTCTTTTCCAACCATAATGGTTCTATGATTCTATGATTCTATGAAGTCAATGCTTCAGAGGAAATAAGTTCTCATTTTGCATGGTGGCAGGGATTAGAAACATGCAGCTTTTGTGCTTGTATGTTTGTTTGTGAAGCACAGGATCCTGCGTCAGGGCCCCGCAGGGTCAGCTGCACCCCGGCCCTTGCCCTGCAGAAGAGGCCGGCCCAGCGCGGCGGGCGGCCCCGCGCTCTGCGGGCGCCTCCTCGCGTGTTCCCGTCCCCAGCTCCGCGCGCCGGCGTCCCTGGAGCATCCAGCTCCCCGGCTGCGGGGCGCAGGGCTCTGCACAGCAGGCGCGGAGCCGTCTGCTCCGTGCGTGGTGCCGGTGCCGGCGCTCCCCGCCGCGAGCCAGCACCCTCTTGGGCTTGCGTGCGGCCTCCCCGTAGCCGTGGACTGGCCCTCGTGGCTGTGGGAGCGCTCCCTGTGCCGCCGGGCTCCGTGGGCCGTGCCGGGTCCCGCACTGCTCCGGTGCTGCTGCGCTTTTTCGCTGCCCGTATCAATATCCAAGCGCTTGCCAGGCCCTGAGCAATGCAGCCCTGCCTGTGCCTGGTAAACTCCTTAACAAGCCCTGCGGCTGGCCCCGTGCGCTCACCTGCCAACACCTTCAGAAAGCCGAGACGAAGCTCGGCCTGAGCCCCGTGCGGCGCAAGGAGCTCTCCGAGGCTGCTCGCACCTCGTACGTGTTGGTGTCCACGGCCTCGTCTCCATTAGCCATTCAACCTTTGTACTGCACTCTTATCATACACCCAGGCAAGGAGTTAATTTAATTTTTAGACTATCTTCACACATTTCCACCACACGGCACCTCACCTCTTTTGTCCGTGTTCTTCCTTTCTGTATGGCTGAAGAGATTCTCCTTCTTTGCTTTAATTTCCTTTCCAAGGTTGGTTCACCTCGGGTTGACTTTGGCAGCGCCACAGGCCCAGGGTTTTCACTTGACTCTCATACAGAGTCTTCCTGGAATTTTCGTTGCTAATTTCTGAACCTGCCTGTCCTGACTCATTCTGGCTATGGGGGAAGATGCCTAAGCTCCCTTCCCAGCCACGGATCGCGCTGTCGGGGTGTAGGGATGGGGGTTTCCTGGCTCGTGCTGCATTCGTGCTGCTCCGAAGGGCCAACGTGGTCCAAGAGTTTCACGCTTGGGATGAGCTGGCAGAGCCCAGGACCTCCATGGTGGAATCCTTGCAACGAGGCCCACTGCACATGCGAGGCCAAGGGCAGGCAGGGGCTTGGGACCTGGTGCAGGATCATGATGGTGCAGGGTGGGGGCTCAGGCCTGGGAGGAAAGGGGGGACATTTCAGGGCATGGGGAACTTGGGCAAGAGGGACCAGTGGCTGCAGCCAGTCTGGACAGAGCCAGGCTGCTGCTTTGAGGACTGGTGGGGCCTGGAGGAGCGTGTGGGATTCGCAGGTTGGATGTGAAGCGGCAGTTTCTGGCTGCGATGCGCAGGCTGCCAGAGGACGGGGGCCGCCAGCGCGAGGCCCGCGCACCACGAGGGTTGCAGGGGGGATCCGAGAAGCTACAGGCTCCGTTGTAGCCACTAAAGGATGAGGCTGCTGGGCACGCCGGTAAGCACAGCCTGTTGGGAAGAACCACAGTGGCCTTTGCAAAGGGAAACTTCCCTGGCTGACCTGGCAGAGCTGCTCTAGGTGTTGACAGAGCTCTGGACGGGGGCGAGCTGGTGGACAAAATATGGCTGGATTTTCCCAAAAGCCTTAGACAAGATTGCACATCAAGGCTATTAACGAAAGTAAGAATTGGATGAAAGATTTAATTATCACTTGAAAGCTTATTAAAGGGACGAAGCGATGGGCGGGGTGTAGATGACTATTTTTAGGATGAAGCGGTCAGCAGTGGAGTCCCCAGGGTTTGGTGTTGGGACCTGTTTCACTCTCTGTCTCCATCAATGAACTGGAGAAGGAAGCGTGCAGGAAACTTGAAGTCTAAGGGTGAAACTCTTCCACGTAGCCAAATGATGTGTCATGGGCAAAAGGTGGCAGAGAAGCACCCATGTAAATCAATGCAAAATAGTGTTTCTAGGGGAGGATCATCAGAAGCAGCCGATGCTGAACATGCAGCTGGCGGTGACGACGCGGGAAGGTCTGGGGGTCACCACCGACAGCTCCGCAAAGCAGGGGCCCAGCGGGCAGCACCGGCCGGGAAAGCCACCAAACGTGTCCCCAGGAGGGAGCCGGAGCGCGAGGCGGCAGCAGCGCCCGGGGCTGCAGGGCTGCTGCGCTGCCCGCTGTGCGCTGCGCACGGGCCCGGCCTCGCACCGCGGCGAGGAGGCCCAGGGGAGGAACCCAGGGGAGGAGGCCCCAGGGAGGCCCTGGCCTCACATTGTGGTGAGGAGGCTGGGGAGGAGGCCCCGGGGAGGGCGCGGAGGAGGCCCAGGGGAGGAGGCCGCGGAGGAGGCCCAGGGGAGGAGGCCAGGGGAGGCCGGCCCGGCCGTGCGCGTTGCAGCCGCCCTGCGGGGACAGAGGAGGCCGGGACGGGGCAGCCCCAGAGCAGAGGGCTCAGGGAGAGGCCCCGCGAGGCCGCCGGGGCCTCCAGGGCAGCGACGCGGTGAGCGCGGAGCAGGCAGGGACCTCGCGCAGCCGCTCTCGTGCCGGGGCCGGCAGGTCCAGCCGGGATCAGGGGCGTTCCCGGGCAGCGGGGCCGCAGGCAGGTCCTGGCGGGACGAGCAGGGTCCTTCCTGCCAGCTCCCCGCGCTGGGGCTCTGCACGCTGGAGCTCGCAGGGAGAATGACCCTCCGGAGCGGCCGGCACGCGCGCTGCTCCAGCAGCGTCTCCCAGGGCTGCTGGCGGAGGGAACGGGGCTAATGGACCATTAACCTGGCCCAGTAGAGTATCTCTCATGTTTTTATTGGTTAATTACCTTAGAGTGAACTGTTATTGTTGTTGTGTTTTGTTCCTTTGACCTGAAGTTTGTAGAGAGTGTTTCAATTCCCATGTTGAGTGTGATGGAAATCTTTTTTTTTGGCTTTTACTGTCTGCTGGGAGTTGCAGACAGCACAATTGCCCAACTGCCTTAGCTGTTGTTTTAAAGATCTGTTTAGGTGAGATACAATTTGCATCGTGCAGCCTCCCCTCCCGTGGTGCTGCTGCAGGGGTTCTGCATGAAGAGCCCTCCCGGGGCCCTGGCAGGGCTGCTGCTTGCGTTGCCGGGGCGTCTTCAGGGAGGCAGAACTTCTCACCCTGCATCCCTGGAGTTTTCTTCCTTGGGTCTCAACTGTGGCAGCTCAGAGGGTGCTTTATACAGGCAGGAGAGTGGGCTGCGGGTCCTGACCTGGGCCTCATCTCTGCAGCACTTCGCACTAGTGCTTGAGCACTTGTCACACTCGCTCCTTCTTTCTGCAAGGCGGGAATGAAACATCTGGCTCAGCTCTGAGGGCTGAGGAGCTGCAGTCTCCGAGGTCTTTGGGGAAGCTGGAGATGGAAGCTGGTCGTGCTGACAGTCTGTGCAGTGCCAAGTCCCCTCGTTCCCACCAAATCCTACTTCTCCAGCAGCTGAGGGCTGTCAAGGAGGGCGGGTGGGTTGGCACCGTGCGCTGTGCAGGTGTCCTGGAGCTCGAGAGCAGCGAGGGCGCATTCTGGAAAAGCCCTGCCTGTCCCATAGCTGCAGTTTTGGGTAGCAGCATCAGTGAAGTCCATGCGTCCTGCAGAGAGCTGCACAAAGGGGCTCAGGTGCCACCAAGGGCCGAGCGCTCGTGTGTGCGAGTGCAGCGTGAGGCCCTTCTCCGCGCACGTGGCCGTGTCACCCTCGTCCTCGGCCCCGCTCCGGGGCTGTCTGCAAGCGGAGCACCCGTCACAGCACCGCGGAAACAGCTCCTCGTGTCCCCTGCAGCCTCGTCCTCCTGCCACCCCTGCCACCAGTGTCTGCTCTGGTGCGGCCCCGGGCACAGCTCAGCTGAGGGTCCTCCTTTGGGGGAACCACCTGAGCCGCTCATGGTGGTCTGGGAATCGGGTTGGGTTGCCGCAAAAAGAGCACGTTGAAACACTGAGGTTGGAAGTCCCATTTGCTCTCCTCCCAGGGCTTCATCTAAGGTAACTAATATTTTCCTTCTTACGGCATATGCTCTGGGGATGCTCTTGCACGCTCAGTGCTAGCCATATCCTGCTCTCCCCATCAGCTCTACAGCTTCCTGTTAATATAATTCACATATTCAAGACCTGTTTCTAAAATTCAATCAGATCCCCTTTCCAGCTGCCTAATATACTCCAGCAGAGTTTTTTATTATTGTAGCATATTAAATTATGTTGTTCCCAAAGCATTTCTTAAAGGTGCAGTTCGATTTTCCCTTTTCTCCAAAGTGAAGAACTTTATATTCTGCAAAGCTGAATTTGCTGGTCTCCCTGTGTGCGCAGGACTGCGGTGAGTGGAGCTCAGAGTATTTGCTCTTGCAACATTCCTGCAGGGAGTAGGGGCCGACGGGCTTTCCAGTGAGTGCAGTGCAGCTAAGTGTTGTTTTATAACGTCCTTAAATACAATTATTTTGCTACTGGCTAAATTGCCTGCTAGGATACAGGCTTTAATGCAGACAGCATCCAATACGCTGTCAGCAGCTATCTGTCGCCATTGCAGCTTTGCATATTTTAGATGCAGGTCCTGTCCAAACCTCAGTTTCCCTTTACTGATGGAGAGCAGGGGAGGATGGCTGAGGATGAGGAAACATCAGCTGCTGCTGAAGGGTTTTATCAGTGTCAGAATCTGAAGGCTAAGGCAAAGGCAAAGAAGAGATCCTCTAGCGACAATCTACTTGAAGAATTACAGTTACTGATAAGCAACATCTTCCCTTTGGTTAAATTCTTATTTGTGTATTTATAATCTGCTCATCTAAATTCCCCATGCATTTGCACTGAACACGGCGTCCTGCCTCGCTCCCTACGTTGCGGTGACCCGCGGTACTGCTCTGCACAGCTCTGGTAGCCTGTCTGAACCCGAACCCGCTGTTCTTCCTACCGGTAGAAGGTCATAATTGTCGTATCTATTGGAAGTCATGGAGGAATATTGACCAGGAGAGGACGAGCAGCCTCTGCTTGGTGCGAAGGATTGTGCTGCAGGGCTCTCCAGCACCTTGTAGGGCCTTAAGCAAAGCAGTAGATGGTGCCGGTCGTTGCGAGCGTTCAGGGGAAGATGGGCCCAAGCAGAGGAGGGGTCTGGCGGGGCCATGGGGCGCAGAGCCCGCACGCGCCCGGGTGTCCCTCGGCCCAGACCCGTCCCCCGCGCAGCGCGGTGCACGGGGCAGCCGCCCGTGGTTTATCTGTCCGCAGCCAGGGACCAGCATCCGGGGCTCCTGCGGACGAGGCCGCACGCGGCGGTCGTCATGATCAACCATCCGCGGAGCAGCGCCCGTCTCTGCTCCTCCTGGAAGCCCCCTCTGCTGCTCTCGTATCGTCCTGCCGCTGGGCTGTCCCCACGGCGCGGCGTGCTGTGTCCCCAGCACCGATCCATCTCACGTGAAGGCACCGGGAAGTGGGGCTCTTCATCCTACAGAAGCAGCGACAGAGATGGCAGCATTAGGTGTCAGGAAAGGCCAGAACCAACGCACATGAGAGGCCATGTTTGCACCCGTGCAAATTGGTATAATTATTCCATACACAAACGTGGATCAGGAAAATAGGAAGTCACTGACTCCAGGTGTTGTACGGGGCACGATTTTCTGGTTAGGGCATTAAGGGCCAACGATTTAACTAGTTTTAAAATACAGAGTAATCGGTTCATCACTGACCTTATGTGATGCGGTTAGTTGGCTGCACAAGATGAGTTGATGTCACTGGCAGCGCCTTCCAGTCTAGCGTGCCTGTTTTTCTGGGTATTTTTTGTTTTGTTTTGTTTTTCCCAGAGCAACTTATTTGGAAGGAGATACTCCAGGCCTTTGATGTACTCCACTTTGTATTTTGCAAGTCAAAACAATTGAAATTTTTTGCTGTAACTCAAAAAAAAATCAAGATGAAATGTTGCAGCGGATGAAGCAGTGCTTGCCAGGAACAGAAATTCCGTGAGGCTGGGTGTTAGCACGCTGCCGGCGCGGGGACGAAGCTGACGCCGTGCGCGTTCCGGCAGTGCTGTCCGTGACTTCAACGAGGCAGAGCTGGCCGAGCAGGCCACATTAAGAGTCCATTTAGCCCCAAATCCTGTGGCTAACAGCTAGTGCTCACCTAGACCTGAATGGTGTGGGACTTATCTCAGGAGTTCCTGTTTCCCAGGAATTGAACACTTACCCCCAGAGCAGCCAAAACGGCTCCTGGGGAGAGTCTGCAAGAAGCTGGCAATGGCCTTCCTCTCCCAACTGGCCCTTTGGGGTCCTCAGCACCCAAATTCATTTTTATGAAGTCACTGTTTGTTTGAGCTGAGCACAATGATAGTTGGTTTATTGGTTTTGTTTGTTCCTGCAAGACCATGAATATAGTTATACTAGAGTCACTGTTAAATAGTGACACTTAATTCATAGTAGACCGTGAACAGCAGGACATTCGATGGTTGGCGCCAGGTCAGGGTCCGTTTTTGCCCTGGTGGATGGTCCCTGCTCCACTGGCCCTGTCTAGAAGGGTAATCTTGCCATCATGCCCAACACGACGTTGCTCCAGTCTGCCTGGAGTTCCTGGGCACAGGCTGCAGCCGGGCTGCTCCGCGTCCCCCGGTGTCCCCGCAGTGTCACCACCCTGCCAGGGTCACGCCGTCCTCGTGGGCTCCGGCTGCTCCGCGTCCCCCGGTGTCCCCGCAGTGTCACCACCCTGCCAGGGTCACGCCGTCCTCGTGGGCTCCGTCCGCTCCGCAGGCCTGGAGCACCGGGCACGTCTGCGTCGCTCTGGCCCTGCTGGTGGGCTCCAAGGTGCCCGCGACGCGGCATGTCCGGCCTCCCCGCGCTCAGTGCCACGCGGCTCCCGCTGTGCCCTTCTCCCAACAGCGTTCCAGTGCACCCATTGTGTCAATATTTCTATTAAAACTAGGCACTCTGCTTCTCTTATCTTATTCCTTAGACCTTGAGCTCTCGTACAGAAGAACATTTGCATTGGGTTGGAGTTTCTATTTTTTCACTGTTTGTGTGACTGCTCTTCACGGTTTTATATCTGACTTTGTCCTATCGTTCCGTGGCTTCACCCCTACAGCATGAGTCATCCCAGAGCCGGTCTTTTTCTGCATTTGCCGGCTCTCCTCCCTCCTTTAGTTAAAAGCTCTCCTATAAAATTGTTGGTGTTAAGCCCCAGCAGCTTGGATTGCACGGTGGTTTGGGAGTGCTCTGCCTCGCCTGCGGAGGTGTGCTGCTCTCTAAGAGGATTTCCCTAGCTCCTAATGAACAGACATCTTTCTCTATTACCAGATTTTCTCAGCCATGTGGTGGGATTTTACCTCCCCGCTCCTGACTTTGCACAGTGCCAGGGGATATCAGAACGTGCTAACCTGCAGCTCGCTGTTGTCTCCCTTACTCCTCATTTCACTGATCCAGACAGGCATGGGGTCCTCCTCAGCCTTCGGAACAGCCATCCCACGATGTCTACATCTCACCAAATGGGGCGTTACCACCATGAAGTCTGCTTGTATATCACAAACCCGGTTATTTCTGCGCTCAATAACTAGATTGCCCGCTCCGTACCTTGCTGTGTCTGGCAGCGTTTTCCTGCTGGCCCTAACTGCTTCCTTGGTGCCACAGATCTGTGCAGAGTTTCATTTTTTTTCCATGGCCATGTTGTCCTTGATTTGCAGGTTTGCATCCTTGTGTCCTGAGCCCTTCAGACCTCCATGCAATGCTACAAATCGTGTACACACCTTGGCTTTAGTCATCCCTATGGGATGACGTTTTAGGGTTAGATTTCCAGGTTCAAGAGCAGTTGTACAATGTGCCACGGAAAGCTCGGTCTGCGTCCCCAGAACAGCTCCAGCCAAGCGGCTCCCCTTTAAGAGGAAGCTGCTCCGCGGTAAGGCGAGGAGCGGATTTCCAGCGCTCCGGCTGCCCTGCGCCCGCCGCGTCTCCAGCGCTCGCTGCGCTCCGAGTCCCCGGCAGCCGCCGTGGGAGCCCCGGGACGGGTCTGAGTGGCCCTGTCGCGAGGGGAGGACGTGGGTGCCAGCCAGGGCAGAGAGCAGCTCTTGTTAATCACACGGGTCCAGCCCTACACGGCTCTTCTGTCCAATCATCTCTTGTCCCTCAACTATGAACTCTAAAGCGGCTTATGCTTCAATTTGAAAAGGCCGCCTCTCCCTCTGAAGCAAAAGATGTCATGATGTGCGCATGGTTGTGTTGTCCTTGCTTGGCTTTGCCCTGCCCTGGAGACATTTACCTTCCATTGCTTATGAGGTGGCTGCTGCCTGTGAAGAATCTGTGCTAGGAATCTGCGTGCAGGTGCTAGTGAGGTCTGAGACATGAGAATTAGTTCGTCCCTTGTTCACATGGACCGTTTTTTGTAGTTGCTTTGGGAAACATAGCTTATCTGTCTTGAATTTGTGCATGTGACATCTTGCATCTACCCTTCCCTGCTCCTGGCGGGGCGATGGAGATGGAACAAGCTGGAGAGAGGAAGGTGGCTGGTGGCGGCGCAGCGTGCGGGAGCCGCGGCGTTCCTGGTGCGGGGCTGCGGTGCTCCCGGGAGCGTGGCTGGATGGGGATGGGGATGGGGATGGGGATGGGGATGGATGGAGCCCGTTTGACCTTGTTGGGAAGCGCGCGGCGCCCTGTGCACGAGGCGATCAGAAGTCACCCACGAGCACGGCTCGTGCTCTGCTCTCCCAGCACGGGAAAGCGGTGCACGGTGGCCAGAGTGCACAGTGCGTCTGGAAGCAGATGACCGCGTTAGCTCAAGCACGTGTTTTCTTAGAGACCTCGGCGTGTTTGCTCGGGGTGTGCAGAGGAACGTGCCTCAGCGCCGGGAAGGGTCCCGTGCAGGCGGCACTGCAGCGGCAGCCCTGCATACGGCTGCGTGCGCCCGTCGCCGCAGGCACCGGCGCGGTGCCAGGCAGGGAGTGCAGCCCCAGCCCGGGAAGTGGCGCTCGGGCGCGCGGGAGAGAGCGCAGGGAAGACCACGGAGCTGGGGGAAAGAGGAAGAAGGACCCCGTGTCCACGGAGCGCTGCTGCAGACGTGTGTGTCGAGGGCTGCTGTCAGGCTGCTCTACCCATCCCTACCGGGCGGTGCGGTGGCTGCTGTATCTTGTGGTACCTTCTGGCAAAGAAAACCCATTCTGAATTCAGCTTCGGTCTCCTCTGAATACGTTGTTTCATCAAGGTCTATGCCCTTGAGATACCCTCTACAACCTCTCTGAGTGCAGCTAGACTGCGAGGAGAGGACTTTATCTCCCACCGGAGCGCTCTGTGCAGTTTCTAAAGGTGCGAACCCGGAGGAAATGCACGAGATGGAGTCTTTATCCTACCGGTCCCAAATCTTTATCCTGCCGGTCCCGTTCTCAGGTTGTGTCACTCATTCAGGCACCTTCTCCAAGTGGGACCCTGTGCCTTGGCTTCTTCAAACATCTCATTCTTCTCTCTCGTGGACTGCCCGTGAGTTGTCCATGTGCTAAGAGCCGTCCTGCACAGGCTCTGGACAGTGACAAGCTACAGTAATTGAAATGCTGAAGGCTTGATCTTGGCTTGCTGGAAATATTTTTGCTGTTATCGCAATGTAGGAACATCTGCTTTGCTAACATTGTCTGTGCAGCCGTTGCTTCGGCGAGCACTGAGAGACCAGAAAAACCCCAAGGTTTTAGGAAATGGAAGAGTCTTACAACTACCGTTGTCTGCTCCTGGAGCGCACGCAGAGCCAGGGATTTGATAGTCCCTCTGATAACGGCCACCATGGGTCCCATGTCCACCTGCAGCAGCCACGTGTGTCCTCGTGGTGCTTTGCCACCAGGGCAGAGCTCGAAAAGCTCCTGATCCCGTGAGCGCTGGGGCACCACATGCCGCGGCGAAGGTTGCGCTGCTGCTGCAGGGAGCAGCTGGCTCCGTGTCCTCGCTGGTGCCGTCGCATCCACAGGAATTGGGAGCTCTCCAGTGCCATTGCATCCCCAGGAATCGTATCCTCGCTGGTGCTGTCGCATCCACAGGAATTGGGGGCTCTCCAGTGCCATTGCATCCCCAGGAATCGTATCCTCGCTGGTGCCGTCGCATCCACAGGAATCGGGAACTCTCCAGCGCTGTCACATCCACAGGAGTTGGGTACTCTCTGGTGCCATCGCGCCCACAGGAATCATGTCCTCGCTGATGCCATCACATCCACAGGAATCAGGAACTCTCCAGTGCCATTGCATCCCAGGAATCGTGTCCTCGCTGGTGCCATTGCATCCACAGGAATCGGGAACGCTCTGGTGCCATCGCATCCCAGGAATTGTATCCTCGCTGGTGCCATCACATCCACAGGAATTGGGAGCTCTCCAGTGCCATTGCATCCCCAGGAATTGTGTCCTTGCTGGTGCCACTGCATCCCCAGGAATCGGGAACGCTCTGGTGCCATCGCATCCCCAGGAACCTTGCTGGTGCCGTCGTGTCCGCAGGAGTCGTGTCTCCACTTGTGCTGCTCAGAGCCTGAGCTAGAGGGCGGGTGGCAAAACGAGTCTGTCCCTGGGGCAGACAAGATGCCCCGTCCTGGGTGCCCCTCTGCAAGGTGTCGTAACGGGGCCGTGGGCCTGGGCGCGCGGCTCACGCCTGCGGTCTTGCTTAAGCAGACTCAGAATAAATGAGAATCAATTACACCTCCCACGCAGAGAATCCCCTTGATTTGCCATCTGACACAGATCCTTCCTCCCAGGGGAGTAAAACTGAACGCGAACGTGAGCCCCAGGGAAGCTCCAGGGGTGAATGTCGGTCCTCAGTGGAGCTCCCGGCCCAGGGCCCACGGGAACGTCCTTAGGATCAGCCCCGCGCGCGGCAGCGGGACGCACGGCGGGTGCCGGAGCGACTGCCGCATCCCGGCTCCGTTTGCGCTGGCCACAAGGGTCACCCCCGCTCTGTCTCCTGCCAGGCCTGCTGGGAAAGGGCTGCTCTGTGCGGAAACTTGTTTTGCTCTTGCTCCGTGTTTTCCAAACAACAATAAGGAAGACAGAACAAGAAAAAAAAGGGAAAAAACCATCTCCATAGCACTAGGAAGACAATGGTTGTTTTCAGACTCCTCTTACCTTCCTAGAAATGCTCCCAGCACCCCTGGGCTCAGAGCTCGGGGCACCCTTGTGCTGCGCCTGCCGCAACGCGTCTCCGAGAAGTCCAGGCCCTGGGGGACGCACCCGTGACACTCACGACTTCACGTAAAGGAGGTTTCGTGACTGAGGATCTTATAACCTGATGAGAGGAAAGCAGAGCCCTTTGTGCCACACAGATCAGAGCTGCCTTCCATCCATCTTTGGGCCGTGGCAGCTTTAGTGGAAGAGCAGTTTCTGACAAAAGTGCTGGATCTGAGTGATAGGCAAGAGAAAGGGAGAGGCCACAGCCACTACCAGCGGTGGCCACGTTGCGGGCTGGAGCTCCATGGCTTGGCCTCATGTCAGGAAAAACAGGCAGCTTTGGCACTGCCGTTCCTGCTAAAGTGCTTTCCAGCCCAGTTTGCACAAGCTGCTCTTCTCTAAGCAGAGCCAAAGCCTGAGCGAGGGCTTTGCAGAGCTTTGCAGCGCAGGGACTTGCAGTGAGCGCCCGCGGTGCTGGGGCCGTGCTCAGCTGCACGCTCGGCTGGTTGCGCCTCCGCTCCGGTCCCGGGACAGCTCTGCTCGCCCTGCAGACGCTCTGCAGCACCCTGTGCTCTCCTGGCGTCACGGCAGGGGCTCCTCTCAACTGTGCAGAACCAGGAGAGGGAAACGAGCCCCGCAGACGAGCCCAGAAGGGAGGGTTCACACGCTCGCTGCGTGGTGGGAATTGTGTGCAGAGTTCCTGCTGTGTTTGCATGGGAGACATGTCCCGTGTCCCTCATGCCGAAGGCTTCTGGTGCAGCTCGTGTCAGGAGGGAGTGCTCACTGCGCCGCCGGCCTCGCGCCCTGCACCGGGGACAGCTGCTCGTCCACCCTGCAGTGTCACTCCACGTTGCCAGCGTGGGATATGCTTCTCTGCAGGCTCCTTCTCTTTAGCCTTAGTTTAATCCTTGAGCACTTAATCCAAGCACTCCGAGTAACTCTGTGGCAGCAATCTCCTGGGGCAAACGTGAGTGTTGTTCAGGAAATCTGGGGGAAAAACAAGGTCATTTTTCTTATTTTGGAAGACTGCAGGGCCCCAGGGGCAGGTTTGTCACCGAGGACGTCAGCAGGTCCCTGGGGGCTGTGCTCCGCCTGGGCGCCGCGGCCGTTCCCGCTTACCTGTGCACGGACGGGTAAGGAGATGAGGTGCAACCTCCCTGCTCCAACCAGCCCACGCAGGGAGGCTTCGGATTCCCCAGCCGCCACCAGCGCCGTCGTTTAGATCAACGTCCAGGAACAGCGCGTGCTGAGCAGCGGGTGGCAGGGCCAACAGCCCGCGGCGCCGCGCGGACAGCGAAGCGCTCGGGTGAACGCGGAGCCGCCGGGCCCCGCGCGGGCCGTCCCGCGGTGCGCCAAGGGAGCCCCGGGCCGCAGCGCAGGAACAGCGGTTCCAGAAATCCTGCTCGTGTGATTAAGGAACTGCGTGGGCAGAGGGAGTGAACATGATTTGGTCAAATTGTTTGAATTCAGCATTGCGAGAGTTGGAAAGCAGCAGACTACAGCTGTAATCACAAAGATGGAAAAAAGCCTGTCAGAGTCCACCGGATCTGTGGCAGAAGGAGCCACTCAGCTGCTCTGGATTTCCCACAGCAAAGACAAAAGGGGATGATGATCCGTGGGCACTAGCCCAGGCGAGCCCTGGCATCAGCCTGGCGGCAGTGCTGGTCGCTGCAGGACAGAGCCCTGTGTCTTGGAACATTCCTCTTGGCAGCGGTGGCTGCAGGATCCTCCGTGCTGGTTTCCCGGGGTGCAGTGATCTGCGCGACGGCTCCGTCTGGAAGCTGCGCAAGGGGGTGGCCTTGGTGTCGAAGCTGTTAAGTGCCCTAAGCAGAACTCCAAAGTGGCCCAACGGCTGTTCTTGGTGAGTTGGTCAAAAGGTGGCATCATTTTCCTAGGGGGAAAATGCTAATATAATTGAATTAGTGAGTTGCAGGTTTCTGATTAATAAAATAACAGAAGTAGCGTGTTGAGCAAATAAAGAATCTGCAGAAATAAGCGTTTGTGCTGCCAAGTGCTAAATCTGGTCAAACCTGGTCTCTGCTGGTGTGTGTGTGCACTGACCAACACGTCCCTGGCGATGCCCTGGGAGGGCTCTGGAAAAGTCCTCCGCTGTGGTCTGTGCCCTGTGTCCGGGAGGGAGAGGTGGCGCTGGAACAACCAGCGTGGTGGCAAGTTTTCAAGTGTGTGGTTGATAAATGGGATCTAGTTGCTGACTGAGGTGTCCAGGGACAGCAGGGAGAGACTGATTAATCATCGTATTGACCCTGGGTGGAGTGACCAGGAGATACTGCTGATACCATTTTTCTTTTTCCTTTTTTAAGTAAAGCATGGTTTTGGAAATGCCTTGTCTTGATGAGCAGCAGTTTGCAAGAATCCACCCCAGCCTCTAGTTCCACACTCCAAGCAAGGTGCAGGATTTGTTGTTTTGCAGCTGCCATCCGTTGCTGTCTTCCATAAACTTGTTGTGCACCTTTAGCAGCACCGGGCTTTCTCCCACCTGTGTGAAGAGCATATGCTGGCGTGAGGTGCATGTTAATTCAATAGACTTGTGTGTTACAGCATTTGCTAGACTTATCCTGTGATCTTGCAGGATAGGCCGGATTAGAGGCACGGTTTTCAGAGATCCTGTTATCCTCTGTTAAATTTGATTTGATAAAATGATGCCTCGTCTTTTCAGGAGGACTTTTTAAGATCTATCAGGCAGCCTAAAACCCTCCTGACTCTTGGGGTGGAGAGGCACAAATCCAGTCACCACCAGGGCTGCTTTACTGGCTGAGATGCATGCGAAGTATTTTAAAGAGTGAGTCAATATCAGTAATTATATAAAGGGAGACAAAACCTTTTAATTAATTGTCTCTCTAGGGTTTCCAGCACTACTCCATCTTCTCCAGAACTGTTTGTAGGGCTGTAATCACAGTCAGGCAGAGGTGTTTATACATCAAGGAGCACAGTCCGAGGGCCAGACCAATAACTGCAATGAGGCCCGAGTTCCTGTGCGGAGCGGAGGTTCCAGCGGTCGCGCCGGCCCTTCCCTCCGGGTTCCTGGAGGGTTTTGCAGATCCCAGTTCTCCTTGGCCTCGCGCTCCTCCTCGCAGAGTTTCCAGGGCGGGTGTTTGGCCCTGCGCTGTTTCTCAATGCTGCGCGCGACTGCACCAGGGCTGCACCAACGGATCACCCTGGCTCTCTCATGGCCTCTTCTTCCCAAGCATCCTGACTTTGGACAGAACCAACATTTTTGAGGCATCATATCAATTCTGACTCGGGTGGACAGTGTGACCGTGAAGACTTCTCCCATTTCTGAATTCAAGATCACTCCTGAAATAGCTAATCGACAGCCAAGGGAAATCCCCTCTGAGCCCAAATGTGAATCTTACCACCATATATAAATGTATTATCTTGCTTTGAGATGGTCTCGAGACTTTGGATTGGATTGCTCCCAGACTTCGAGGTCCTGTCCAGATATTGGTGTCTTCCTGGAAAATCTTGCAGCCTCTGCAACTCCATGTAACACAAAAATTCCAGGAAAAAGCAATGTTGGGAAAAACAGAATAGAAGGAGACAGCAAGGAGCCTTGGGTGAGAGCGAAGGCTGGTGGCAGCGGCTGCGGGGAGCTGTGCGCGGTGGGGACGGCGCAAACGCTGCTTCCCCGGGCGCCCTCGGGACGGGCCCCGTGCCGGGGACGTCGCTCACCCCGTGGGCTCTCCTGGGCACCCTCGGGACGGGCCTCGTGCGGGGGACGTCGCTCACCCCGTGGGCTCTCCTGGGCACCCTCGGGACGGGCCCCGTGCCGGGGACGTCGCTCACCCCGTGGGCTCTCCTGGGCAGCCTCGGGACGGGCCCCGTGCCGGGGACGTCGCTCACCCCGTGGGTTCTCCTGGGCGCCCTCGGGACAGGCCCCGTGCCGGGGACGTCGCTCACCCCGTGGGCTCTCCTGGGCGCCCTCGGGACAGGCCCCGTGCTGGGGACGTCGCTCACCCCGTGGGCTCTCCTGGGCACCCTCGGGACGGGCCCCGTGCCGGGGACGTCGCTCACACCCCGTGGGCTCTCCGCCGTGCGCTGCCTTCCCTGACCCCAGACGCAGGATGCTCCTCGGTCAGCGCCCGCCGCCTCCTGCCCGCTCCGGAGTGCCCTGACGCGTTGCTGCCTCCTGCTCTCGCACTGCAGGAGGCAGAGGGCAGTTCCAGTGGCGGTTTGGTTCGCCCCCATCCTCTTCTCCTTCAGTCATCTCTTTCACAGGCTGCTCTCTTGGCCTAGTTAGTGCGTTTTGTGGGGAAACCACTCCGGACCTGCATTTTTGCCGGTTCTACGTTTTTCACCTATTTTTTTTCCAAAATGTGGGGACAATAGCAGCGCGCTATCTTCAAGATGTGATGCACTATGGATTTACCCAGTGGCGGGACAGTGTTCTCTATGCTGATTTCTATCCCTTTCCTAATAAATGCTAAAATGCAGTGTATCGAGTTGACTGCTGCAGAGCTGTGAGCTGGATCTGCTCATGGAAGCATCGTTGGTAACTCCAGCTCCTTCTCTCCCATCTAATACAGAACATGTGTAAAGCACATCACACAATCCATCAGCTTCTTTTCCTCTGCATTCCCTTGGGGCTCCAGCAGCTCCTTTTGCACCTGCCACAGTTTGGATTATTTTGGGGGGAACATGAGTGACTAGAGCTGCAAGCAGAGCTTCAGAGGACTCATGCAGAATCATCCGCGCTGTCTGAGCTGGCCTGCAAACGCCTCTCCTGACACTCCCAGGGAAGGGACTTCTCTACTTCTTGTCAAGTCACATTAAATGATCATAGTGTCCTATGATCAACTCTCTTTTGCAAGCCTTTAACTTCTTTTGTCCCTACTAACAAGAATTCTTCTAATATATAGCAGAAATAGCTGTGATTAGGCTCTAAGTGAATCATGTGCAGCTCCTGAAGGTGCTCCTGTTTCAATTACTTGAATCCTAAGGGCCATCCAGTTTGTACCGTTCAATATCCCATGACAGGCTGTTCCTCTTCTATGCTACCTCCCAATGGTATATCAATTTTACTTTGTGTCCTAGGCATCGGTGGAAATATGAAACAAAGAGGATCCCAAGGCTCGTCGACTTCCATGATTAACTGCCTTCTCGCCTGGTATTAACCTTTCCAAACAGGATGTTTGTCTGGAGTGACGAGCGTCCCTCTGCCATCTGCACCCCGGTGACAGTGCTGTAGTGCAGGTGCCTGCAGCGCTTGTTGTTTCCGATGTTAAAGAACAGGTTGGTGTCCTTTCCTCTTGGGGCCAGACCTTCCCGGTGTCATTTGCGACAGTCCCCTTGGGGCAGGTTGCTGCCGCGGCTCGCAGGGGAAGTTAACGGCAGAGTTTGTGGCGGTTCCTCCATGGGGAAGGTGAGGAGCCGCCAGCCTGGGCGCCGCCGGGCAGAGCCAGGAGGCTGGTGGCAGGAGCGGAGCGGAGGCGCCGGGAGGCCTCCCCGTCCCTGGGAGCCGGGACGGGCTGCTCCAGGCACTGTGGAACGGCTCTGCCTTCATAGAATCATAGGATCATAGAATGCTTAAGGTTGGAAGGGACCTCTAGGGATAATCTAGTCCAAGCCCTGCACACGCAGGGTCACCTAGAGCACGTGGCACAGGACTGCGTCCAAGCGGGTTTGAAGATCTCCAGAGAAGGAGACTCCACAACCTCTCTGGGCAGCCTGTTCCAGTGCTCTGGCACCCTCACTGGGAAGGAATTTTTCCTTAAGTTCCTGTGGAACTTTGGGTGCTTCAGTTTGGGGCTGTTTCCTCTAGTTGTGTCGGTGGCCACCACTGAAAAGAGGCCGCCCCATCCTCCTCACGGCCTCCCTTGAGGTACTTCTAGACACTGCTCAGGTCCCCTCTCAGCCTTCTCTTCTCCAGCTGAACAGGCCCAGCTCCCTCAGCCTCTCCTCATAGGGCAGATGTTCCAGGCCCCTGATCATCCTCGTAGCCCTGCGCTGGACTCTCTCCAGCAGCTCCACATCCCTCTTGTCCTGTGGGACCCAGAACTGGACACAATCCTGCAGATGTGGCCTCAGCAGGGCTGAGACAAGGTTCCCTCTGGGACCCCGGTGAATCCATGGACGCTCATCTCCGAGCTGCCAGCACAGGCCATGCTGCCATCGTGGATCACAACCCCTGGCCTCCCGGGTCTTCGAGGCACCAGGGCACAGAGCCCGGGCTCCCCACGTCCTTTGAGTTTCCTTGTTCATGAACTTTTCTTCCTTTTTCTTCTCCTAGAGGGGAGCTAATTGGCTCTATCTAATTACTAAGATACACAGGTCATTCAAAAGTCTTGTTTTCTCCTAAAAGACAGCAAGATCCTAGGGTTTAAGTAGCCTTGATTCCATAGCAACAATCATTTCTGGTCCGGGTGGATTAGCTGTTCGGAGTGAAGCTCCTTCGCGCGGTTTGAGGGCAGGGGAAGGCGGCAGACTGACCATTAGCCGTGGCCTGCAATTAGGCTTCATGAGGCCTTTCTGTGTCGATATCGTGGGAAGGGCAAAGGCATCCTCGGAACAGCATCCAGCCCCGCAATGGTACCGTCACGGGTGGCGACTCCTGCTCCGCTGGAGGTTGTTCGCTCCAAAGGTTAACTACCCCTACCTGCAAAATACAATTTTATTTCTAATTTCAGCGTATCTGGCTTCTCCCTGCACCATGAATTCCCACTGTATGGTATTTCACCTGATTAGTGCTCCCGATAGATCCAGCACATCCTGCCAGGAAGGCTCATATCCATACCCATTGCTATAGACATAGTCATTGTCACCTCTTTTTTTTATTTTAAGGACATCCACACGCATTTTGAGCTCCTGATACCCCCCAGTGTGATCTTCAGACGGATTGCCCAGCTCCCATTGGAGCGGCCCCACGGCGGGACGTCCCGTCCGTGCGCGGGTGCCCTCTGCGCTTGGGCTGCGGGGGCCGCAGCGCGACGCGCGGAGGAGCCGCCCGCGGCGCAGAGCTGCGCGTGCACGAGCACGGCGGGGTCCTCCGGGCAGCGGGAGCCGCTCACAGGTCCTTTCTCCCATGCCTGAAGTGAAAGGCAACTCCAGTATCAGAATGATACATTAAAAAAAAAAAAAATTAATTGGGACTGGTACTGTGTAAACAAGAGCAATTTAGCAGTCATAGTTTCCAGGAAAGGCTAACGTGTCTGCTGCAGAGCAGCCAAACACATTTAATCCCTGCAGGACTCGGAGTGCATTTTGCAATGGTAGGAAATTCCCCCGTGCAAAAACCTTTCTACCCCCTAAAGCAACAGAAATCCTGATACCCTGCCCTCACGGGGAGGACGTTCAGCATCTGCAACTGGCACTCGCAGAGCAGCGTGCAGGACGCCGTGCCGTCCGGAAGGAGCCGCGCGGCTCCGCCGGGGCCTCCGGGGCTCGGAGCGGGTCCCTCTGCTCGCAGCGAGGCGGCAGCGGCACCGCGATGAGGAGCTGCAGGCGGCGCCGCGGGCAGCGGGTGCTGCGGCATCGGGTGCTGCCGGTGCGAGGGAGTCCCTGGAGCCGGGAGGCTGGTTTGGGGCTCGGATGGGAGTCCTTCAGCCAGCGCTTACACTGGTTACAGAAACGCGATTCTGCTCTTGGGAGCGTGTGGAATTGAAGCGGTTGTCCTGGCTTTCTGGGGCCGCTGTGTCTGCAGCGCTGGCTGGGTTCAGTAACTCGCGTGTACGAACATGCCGCCGGCCTGGGGAGGGGAAGGCTGTTTTCCGTCAAACCCCCTGTTTGGGGATTGCTGGTAGGTGGCCTCTCGGGAGGAAGCTCTTCCGCACCGGGGCCGATGGAGGCCCCTGCCAGGTGTTCGGGCCCCGCTCGTGGCCCCGTCGGGTCTCAGTGCTTCTGGGGGCTAAACCCTGGCGGGGTGCGTGGGATGCTGAGTCACCCGTCGGATCCATCACAACACTCTGTTCATCAGGCAGAGCCGCGCGAGGACTCGTGGATGTTGTGTGGAGGAGGGTCCCCGGGTGTTCCTGTTGCGGCACGGTGCGCACCGCAGCGCCGTCTTCTCGCCGGCTCCAGTCGGAGCGGGGCTCGGAGCCAGGCGCCCTCTGCGTCTTGAGGTGCCAGCAGTGCGCACGGTGAAATCAGATCCTGCCCTGGGGAGCTGCAGAAGCTCCGTGGCTGCTTCATCAGCAGCGCCGCGTTCGTGTTTGCTCTCTGAGCCGCGTGCGGGGCGCCGCTCCGGGACACTGCTCTGGGGTGCTGCTCCGGGACACTGCTCTGGGACGCTACTCCGGGTTGCTGCTCTGGGGCGCTGCTCCGGGACGCTGCTCCAGGACGCTGCTCTGGGACACTGCTCCGGGACGCCGCTCCAGGGCGCTGCTCCGAGGTGCTGCTCCGGGGCACTGCTCCGGGACGCTGCCCTGGGACGCTACTCCGGGGCGCTGCTCCGGGGCGCCGCTCCAGGGCGCTGCTCCGAGGTGCTGCTCCAGGGCGCTGCTCCGGGGCGCTGCCCTGGGACGCTACTCCGGGTTGCTGCTCTGGAGCGCTGCTCCGGGACGCTGCCCTGGGACGCTACTCCGGGGTGCTGCTCCGGCGCTCGGCGGCAGCGAGGAGGAACCGCGGGGCCGGCTGGGGGAGCGAGCAGGGAGCTGCGCGGACACCGAGCGGGGACGCCCGGCTCCCGGCCGGCGGGGACGTACAGCCGAACCCGGGTGCTGCTGGGGACGGAGGTGGGAACGAACGCTCCTCGCGCAGGGCCTGAGCCCGGGGCAGCCTCGCAGGCGGCCTGGGGCGCTGCCAGCAAGGAGCCAGCATGAAACACAACACAGCTAATTAGCATCATCTAATTGAAGTTACCAAAGAAGCCCAACCACACAGGCGAGGTACATTCTTTGGCTCTTTCTTTGATCTTCACATCTCTCCTGCAAACACTGTCTCTCTGTTCAGTGATTGCATTTGCAAGGATCATGCAAAGACAACGCCAGGTTGTTGCTGGTGAACTGCGCTGACGGCGCCACGTGAAGCTGCGGGGCTGCTGCGGGGAGGGCGTGCGGGCCGGCGGGTGCTGCGGCTGGCCATGCGGAGCGGAGCGTGCAGCGCACGCAGGGAGCACGGGCGCTCTCAGCGGGGCCCTGTGTGCAGCCTCGCCGGCGCCCGGGCCGTGGGTCGGCTGCTGCACGGGGCAGACGTCAGGCACTGCAGGTGACATCTGCCCGGGGGGCGTCACCTGCGGCCGGGCGCGTGGAGCAGGACCCCCGCGGGCTGCACCTCCTGCACGCTCCGAAAGCAGAGCAGGACCCCCCCGGGCTGCACCTCCTGCACGCTCCGAAAGCAGAGCAGGGCCTTCTACGGATCGGTATGGTCCGCTGACCCCTCCGCACGGCCCAAGGGAGATGCAGCGGGACCTGCGGGCTCCATTCAGAAGAGCGTTTCCCCGCAGGGGCAGCAGTGCCGGCCGTGCCGCGAGCGCCTCCCTGCTCGGGGAGGGCTGCGGGGCGCTCGCCGCGCCGGGGCCGCCTGCCCGGCCGCGTTGGCTTGTGCGTGGGGTGGCGGGGGCTGCTGCGGAGCTGAGCGGCGCCGGGGCTGCTCCCTGCAGGAGGGCACCGCTGTCCCCGTGGAGCCGCGCTGGGCTCTGCGCCGGCGGCGCCCGCGCTCTCAGCAGAGCGCCCGGGTCGTGTCGGGGTGCGCGGGGGCGCTTCGCTGCGGGGTGCTGCTCCTGTCCATCCCGCTGGGTGCAAGCGGCCACTGCGAGGGGTGCGGAGGTGCAGCCCTGCCCGGCCCTGTGCAGCCTCCAGCACTGCTCACTGGCAGGCCCTGCATGGGGAACGTCCCACTGCTGCGGCCATGGGGCACCCAGCGCGGGGAACTGCAAGAGTGTGCAGAGCATGGGGGGGTGCAGGCGTGTGCAGAGCATGGGGGCTGCAAGAGCGTGCAGAGCATGAGGGGGTGCAGGCGTGTGCAGAGCATGGGGGCTGCAAGTGGAGCAGTGAACTGAAAGTGCAGAGCACTAGGGCTGTGAGTGCAGGACATGGGGACAATGAGTGCAGGACACGGGGACAGTGAGTGCAGGACACGGGGACAATGAGTGCAGGACATGGGGACAGTGAGTGCAGGACACGGGGGCAGTGAGTGCAGGCCAGGGGGGCTGTGAGCGGGGCAGGGCCCCCGGCGGGAGCGGGGCCGCTGCAGGGCAGGCGGCAGCGCGGGGTGGTGCCGAGTGCGGCAGCAGCTGCAGCAGCGCCCGGTGCGGTCGGGCGGCCGCGCGCCCTCCACGTCCCCCGTGGAGCCGCGCGTCCCCATGGGCAGGGGGCACTTGTGCTGCTGCTGCGGGGGGCGGGGGGCAGGGCTGGGGGGCGCGGGGGTGTCAGGGCCTGTACACAACCCCCCCCGCCCCGTGCACAGGGCTCCTGCACCCCCGGGCATGGCTGCTGCCCCCCCATGCACAGGGCCACCCCCCACGCACAGGTGCTGCTGTCACCCTGGTAGGGGGCCCCGCGCCCCCCAGCCCATGGGGCGCTGCCCCCTGCAATGCGCAGCTCTGCTGCCCCCCCCCGGGCACCGGGCTCGGCCACTGCAGCCCCCTCCCTGCCCATGGGGCACCGCTCCCCCCCCGGGCACGGGGCTCGGCCCCCCCGGGCGCGTCCCCTGCCCGCGGGAGCCCCCGGCACCCCCTGCCGAACCGCCCCGCTCTGCCCCCCCCGACATTGCCCCCCCCCACCTCTCACCCCGTCATTGTCCCCCCCCACACACTCTGCCCCCCGGTCCTGCCCCCTTCTCCCCCCCGGCCCTTGTTGCCCTCCCCGCCCCCCCCCCGGCCCTGCTCCCCGCCGCCCCCCCCGCCCGGGCGCTCCCCCCGCCGCCCCGTCCCTCGCGCGGCCGCCAGGGGGCGCCGCGGTGCCCGCCCCGCGCGGCGGCCGCGGGCGGCTCCGGGGGGCGGCGCGGGAGCGGCCGCCCGGCCCCGCCGCCGGCCCCGCGCCCGCCGCGCGCCCCGCCCGCCGGCGCAGGGGGCGGAGCGGCCGGCGGCGGCCCCGGCCCCGGGCCATGGTGCGCGCGGCGGCGGCGGCGCGGCGCCCGAGGCAGCGGAGCGGCGCGCGGGGCGGGCGGCGCCGCGCCATGGAGCGGGCGGCGGGCGGCCGCCCCCCCGCCGCAGCCCGAGCCCCAGCCCCCGCCGCAGCCGCCGCCGGAGCCGCTGCCCGCGCCCGGGCGGCGCCGCGGCGGCCGGGGCTGCGCTGAAGCCCCCCGGCCGTCCCCGCCATGGCGCAGCCCGCGGGCCGCGCCGCGCCCGGCTACGAGCTGCCGGGCATCAGCACCGTAACCTACGTCTTCGTTTACAGCCCCGGCGGCGCCGCGGCGCCCCCCGGCCCCGGCGCCCCGACGGCGCCGCACGCCGCGCCCGCGCCGCTGCGCGGCCCCAAGCGCAAGCTGTACAGCGCCGTGCCCGGCCGCCGCTTCATCGTGGTCAAGAGCTACGCGCCGCAGGGCGACGGCGAGATCCAGCTCAACCGCGGCGAGGCCGTCAAGGGTGAGTGTCGGGGGGCTCCGGGCTGGGGAGCGGGGCTGCGCCTCCCCGCGTGCCCCCCGGGGCGGTTACGGGGCTGTGGGCTCTGCGGGTGGCCCTGTTGCCAGCCCTGCGGCTGGGGGTCCTGGTCTGGGGAGTGGGGCGGGGGTTCCTGGGTGGCCTCAGGCCATGGGGTTGACCCTGTGCCCAGCCCTGGGGCTGGGGGTCCTGGTCTGGATCTAGGGAGTGGGGCTGGGGGTCGTGGTTGGCCCCACGTTTGGCCGTGGGGCTCTGGGATCTGCGTTTGGCCCCACGTCCAGCCCTGGGGCTGGGGGCCTGCTCTGAACCTGCCGTGTGGGCCAGGAGTCCTGGTCTGGCTCCAGGTTTGCTCCTGGGCGCTCTGCTTGGTGTCACATGCAGCCCTGGGGCCAGAGACCCCGATCTGGTCTGGGGGGCCCAGCCCAGCCCCAGGTTTGGCCCTGGGCCTGTGGGCTCTCTGGCCCCGGGTCCAGCCGTTGGGCCGCAGGAGCTCTGGTTGCCCGTGGGCCACGCTCTAAGGCTGGGCGTCCTGTGGGGCCTGGCAAGCGGAGCCAGGGCCCCCTCCAGGGCCAGAGGCCCCAGGTTTGGCCCTGGGCCCCTGGACTCTCTGCTTGGCCCCAAGTCCAGCTCTAGGGCTGGGGGTGCTGGTCTGGCCTGAGGAAGAGCGGCCGAGGTCCCCGTCAACCCCCTGTTTGGCCCTGCGGTCCTGAGGCTCCAGTTGGCCCCATACCCAGCCCTGGTGCTGGGGATCCTGCCCAGGCCCGGGGTGGGTACAGGGCCCAGGCCTGGGGGTGCAGCCTCGAACCCTGCTGGGGTCCCTCGGTCGGGCTGTGGGGCTGCAGCTCCCTGGTGTGACCACGGGACCCCTGGTTGGGCCGCTGTGTCATGGGCCTTGGGCCCAGCTGGGACGCCGGGGGAGCCGTTGCCCCCGGGGCCATCCCAGCTCCTCGACTGAGCGCTCTCCTCCCGACCAGAGCGTCTCCCGGCCCTGGGGTCCCAACCTCCCGGGCGCAGGCGGCGGGAGCGGGGAGGGTGGCGCGGGTGGGAAGCGCTTTGAAACTCAGCGCTTTGAAACACCGCGGGGCCGCGAGCGGCGCGGAGCTGGCGGGAGGCTGTGACAGTAACGGCGTGCCCTTGTTTTGGGGAGGCCTCTTGAAAGACGCGTAAACCCCCGTGGTGGGGTGCGAGATGGCTTCCAGCAGGCAGGGACGAGCGGAGGATTCCCCTGCAGGCAGGCTAATTCCATGGCTTTTCACAAAAAGTTTTAGGATCTTCTCATCTTTCTGCCTCTCTCTCTTGCTGGTGGCTCTTATGGGACTGGCTGGAAGAGTCGCTGATCCGTCCGGTTGTGTTAGCTGTAGTGTGAATCCAAGCTTGGAAACGGGAAGCAGCGCTTGCTGTTCCGTGCTCTTCAGCACTGTCTAGGAATGCTCTTAGACCTCCCGAGTGCCACGGCACCCGGAACGCCGGCTGGGGCGGGCGGCTTTCCCGTTGCCTGCGAATGTGTGCTCGGTGCCGTGAGTGGAGGCGAGCGCGGTGCCGCGGCCGGCGCCGGCAGAGGCTCCGTGTGCCGGAGCCGCTGGCGTCCCCGCGCCCTGCTTGCTGGAGCTGCTCGTGTGGCGGCCGCGCTCGGGAGCCAGTTGTCTCCAGGAGGCTTCAGAAGTCACCACGTGGGCAGGACGTGGGGTCCGAGCGCGTCTTCCATCTTCCCTTGAGGCCTCAACCACTATTCAGTGTTTTTATCACATGACTCTCTATCCACATTCCTGTCCTTTCTAATTGCAGCAGAATCTTGAATTCCTGTGTTCACCTGTAGTTGTTTGGGTATCTTCTTCCTACCCTCTCCAAAGAGAAGCCCCCTGTGGCAGCGCCGTGGTGAGGAAGGAGAGGCCAGGGTCCCTCTGAGCTGAACAGGTTGCGCTCCTGGAGCCTAACCAAGAAGACTTAATAAGAGTTAAAAAGGAAAATCACTTCAGTGACTCGCGTATGGAAGATCAGAGGCAGCATAGATGGCAGCTCTTAGTTATTTACTGCTTTTGTGGTACTTAGTTGTTTTTGGGAGAATAGGAATATTGACAGTTATTAGATAGGGTTCCCTGCTTTGCAGGCGGGGGAGCGATAGTGATAAATGGGAACTAACGGGACGAGCAGAACCGCTCTGGCTGGTGCTTTCTCCAGTGGGTTTCTGGCTCCTCGTGGAAATGGGGGGGATGTTCGGGTGTTGGAAGTGGTCCTCTTATCCCGGATTTGCAGGAAGTGGGAGCTGGTAGAAATGGAGATTCCCGATGCTGGGGCTCTGCCCCGGCCTCGCGAGGGTGCCCGGGTGCCCGCGAAGGGGCAGCGGAGCGGAGGGCTGCTGGGACGGCAGGGCAGGATGGCGCCTTCCCAACAAGGGGGGTCTGTGACCTGGGAGGCCGAGGGAACTGCTGTCGGGCTGCCCACGGGGATGTGCTGGGAGCCAGCAGGGTGCGACCAGCTGCACCGGCCGGGAATGCGGAGTGGGGACCAGCTGCTCCGGCTGGGAATGGGAGCGCTGGGCTGTTGGTTGAGGATGGTCCTGCAGGAGGCATTAGAGCCTGGTGGGCATGAGCAGAATCGCCGTTCAGAGAGGCATGGGGAGTGTTGCCAAAGAAGCAGAACGACTGAGAGGCCCTGTTAACTGAGGAGAAGGGGCTGCGTTGGTCACCGTGTGCCAAGGAGCGCGGGTACCCGAGGAGAAGGGGCCATGTCGGGTGTCCGGGAGCGCGGGTACCCGCGGAGCAGGGGCCCCGTTGGTGCCACGTGCCGGGGAGCGCGGATACCCGCGGAGCAGGGGCCCCGTTGGTGCCACGTGCCGGGGAGCGCGGGTACCCGCGGAGCAGGGGCCCCGTTGGTGCCACGTGCCGGGGAGCGCGGATACCCGCGGAGCAGGGGCCCCGTTGGTGCCACGTGCCGGGGAGCGCGGGTACCCGCGGAGCAGGGGCCCCGTTGGTGCCACGTGCCGGGGAGCGCGGATACCCGCGGAGCAGGGGCCCCGTTGGTGCCACGTGCCGGGGAGCGCGGGTACCCGCGGAGCAGGGGCCCCGTTGGTGCCACGTGCCGGGGAGCGCGGATACCCGCGGAGCAGGGGCCCCGTTGGTGCCACGTGCCGGGGAGCGCGGGTACCCGCGGAGCAGGGGCCCCGTTGGTGCCACGTGCCGGGGAGCGCGGGTACCCGCGGAGCAGGGGCCCCGTTGGTGCCACGTGCTGGGGAGCACGGGTACCCGCGGAGAAGGGGCCCGTCGGGTGCGGGGAGCGCGGGTCGCTGCGGGTCGCTGCGGGTCCCCATCGCGGTCACTCAACGCTGCATCGCTGCGGGAGGAGGATGCGCGCGGGTGAGCGGGGCAGCTCCCCGACGGAGCGGCTCCTTGGGCGGCAGCGCTGGGCAGCTGCGGGAGGACCTGTCTTTCCTCACCTCGCGTTGGTGAGGGGACCTGACAACCATCAGTTTGAAGCGAGGGAATTTGGCGATTTCATGCATCATATGGGTACAGCTGCAAGAAATTAGTATGAAAGAGGAGAAGGGCAGAACACCCGACAGCTTCTATTCTGCGAGTTGCAGAGATGCCAGAGGAAAGCTCATGATGAAGGAACACGGGAGTGTCAGGCCTGTGTGATCCGTACAACGGTTCCTGAATTCCTCTATTTGGGGCATCGCTGTTTTATGAAGGGACTGCTGCTTTTTGCTGTCCTGCCTTGAGAGAAAGCGACATGGGAACATTCACCAGGTACATTCAGGAGTCACATTCCTTGGTAAAAGCAATGGATTTCTGCACACTTTCTGCTGAAAGCTGATGCTAAGCAAGGCTCCTACGTGCTAGATTTGGTGGTACAAGAGATCTCACTGCATCCTGCATTGTGCAGTGGGGTTCGTGGTGGGCTCTCAGCAGGAGGTAAAAGGCAGTTTGGTTTCAAGGGTTTTTGGAAAGTTAGGGTACCTCTCTTGGCTGTGTGCAGTAACTATTCTAATAGCTATTGTGTGGCCAAAGACAATAATCAATATAGATATTCCATTTGTAAGATAGCTAGAGAATGCAAGCAGAGGAGAGTCTGTCCTTGATCTGCTCGTTACTGATAATGAGAAATGAAATGAGATGTGAGAGCCCCAAGCAAAGGGAGAACCAGTAGTCACCAGCACTGAAATTCAGCATCCCGAGGTCACAGGGAGAAGCAATTCACAGGCAGAACAGAACAAGGGTATTCTATCCCCAGCCTAGAAACTGGGGAAATCTAGCAAAATTATGAACCTATTGGTTTGGAAATCTTGGGGTTTTTTATTACTTTTTGATTAGGAGTTATTCTTGAGCAATTGTTGCTGTGTGCTTCCAACAGTGCGTTTTTCTCTGTGGTATGGGCATTTGTTACTGGGGTATCTAAGCTAACCCTCTGAGAAATGCAATGTGAAATAAATTGTGGGTCACGTCTTAGTAGAATTGTTATTGCAGTGGTCGTTCCTAGCTGCGCTCGAGGCTGTTGGATAGGGAGGATTAGCTGAGCTGGTAGCGAACGTGTCGCTCGGTGCCGATGGCTTTGGGCTGCCGCGCCGCTCTCCTCCCAGGATCAGCGTGCGGGTTCCCCCGGCTTTGGGCTGCAGGATCCGCAGGAAGGCGGATCTGGCGTTGGGGCTGAACTGACTTGGAAGGTTGAGGCAAAACTTCCAGCTCCCCCCTCAAACAGCTTCCTTACCGGATCGCTGCTCCCGCGTTTTTCTCACTCGCTGTTTTGGATGGACGTAGATGGAGCAGGAGTCCCATGGGGTAATGGGCGAGTCCTCGGTGCTATGGCTGTACCATGCAATTGCTTACAAACCTGTCATATCCCCCCTTTAAAACTGCTGAAGTTTTTCTCCTGCTCCTCTGTGGGAAGGCGGCTCTAGAACCTTCCAGGTTTTGCATTTTCTAATTTCTGAAATAGAAACATTCATGGCCATTTCAGAGGCATTGGTGGTGCGCTTCGGGCACGCCAGACTGCTGTAATCCAGCTGTGAGACATCAAAAGCGCCGTGACCAAGTCCTTTTCTGGAAGGAGGAGGCTGATTTTTCCCTTTCTCAGCAGACGGAGTGCAGATTAGTCATGAGTGCTGCTGGCCTACCCTGGTTTACAGAGCGGCCGGGTGGCACTGCCAGGCTTGAGGTGGCCCACGGGCTGCGTGCCCAAGTGGGGTCCGGAGCCCCCCGCTCCGTGGAGCGATCCCGGGGCTGTTTGTCCCTCATCCTGAGCCGCCTCCGTCCTGTCCCCTCTCCGCAGAAGCTGCTCCGGGCCGGGGGGACCAGGGAGGCCTCCGCTCCGCTCGCTCCTCGGCCGTTCCTGCTTCGTCTGGGGTTGAAATGCACCAAGAAACCAGGCCCTTGTGCCGAGCGCTGGGAAGCTGCTGAGATCCGGCCCATGGGATGGATGATGCTCCTAGGGAGCGTCCAACGTGGTGGGAGCAACGAGGCTCCGGGGGAGCCCAGCCGGCCCTGGAGACCTGCGGCCACCCGGAGCCTGTCCCGGCCCTGGAGAGCAGCGGGAGCCCCGCGCTGCTGCCGGCGGCTCCGGGGGCTCCGCGGCCGTCCCGACCCGCGCGGACGCGCTGAGCCCGCCACGAGCAGGGCCCATAGGTGAGGTGGAAGCTTGTAGGCTTCCGCGCCTCTTGTGCAGTGGGCAGTGTCTGGAAATTAAAGGATTTCTCAGGAATAATGAGGACTTCTTGAGACTGGGCTAAATTATTTCCTTTTGCGGTTCATAGAAGTTTTGAAAAATGAGTCATGCAGGAGAAAAGAATTGCATGCAAAAGACAAAATGAAATGAATGAAATAGGAAAATATCTTGAGAGAGAGATCTAAAGTGGGGGGAAAAAGGTTGAAGAACTAGGAAATTCATTGCTCTGATGGGTAAAAGCAGTGGCCAGGCGCGCAGTGACTGGGTGGCAGCGTAGTCCCGTCCCTGCCGGGCAGGGGGACGCGAGGTGACGCTTCCCTTCCTGCGGCAGGGCCGGGTGCCCGCGGGGCGGCCGCGCTCCGACCCGCGCCCGGGAGCAGGGCCTTGTGCCGGGCCGTTCCCAGCCTCTCCCGAGGCACCTGCCCGTGAGCGCCGCTTGTTTCTGTTTTCCGTCTCTGCTTCCCGGCAGCTCCCACCTCCCCTGCACGGTTCCGAGCGGCGCGGAGGCGCGTGGAGCTCCCAAGGCCGAGTTCCCACGGTCGATCGCGCCGGGCGGCGCAGCCCGTCCTGCCGTCCCTTTCCCTCCTTGTCCCTTCCTCTTCCCCTCGCGGGCCGCGGGTGGAGGTTGGAGGTGAGTGGGGCCTGCGGGGGCTGCGGGGGGCTCCGCGGCGGACGGGCCGGGGCCGCGCGGGATCCGCAGCCCTGGCCCCGCGCCGGGGTCTCGTGCCCGTGTAAATACCCGGCCTTTCTGAGCCCGCCTGGGCTCTTTATGCCAGTTGCGTCATGAGACAGGCTAATTTACCTGATGCAGAAAACTGCATAGTTTTATTGGTTTATAAATATGTTACTTTCAGTCTAGCTAAGTGTTCTCCTGTTCAGATGTTCCCAGGAAGCTCTGTGTCTTTTTTTTGCCTGTTTTTTTTTCCTTTTTTGTTTTGTATGCCTGTTTTGCATCTGCTTAAATACATGTTGCTTTGTGATTAGTGTGCCCCATTCTTTTGATCTTTTCCTGCACTTTTTTTATGCCTCTGGTCATCCCTTCTGGTGTTGCTCTTCTCTGAACTGCTTTGGTTTCTGGCCGTTGCAGTCCTGGGGGGCTCCTGGTGGATCTCACTTTGCTACGGTTAAAGAGAGCATAGAACTTACATTCACATTTCACTACATTTACTTTTCTAAGAACATCAACCTGTTGGAGTTTAGGAATATCAAATTAAGGCTTTTTTCTCTTTTTTTTTTTTTTTGACTTGCACCATGAATCATGCCTCCCATTCCTCTTGTTTTAAGTGTTTATTCTCTTGCATGGGTCGAGCACGCTATCAACACTCGAGGCTGGTTCTTTTCCGTTGGTGTTTCCGCAGGGTTGCACGGCTGTGGTCCCAGCTCATGAGCTGGTCCAGTTGCTCCTGTGTCCTCCTGCTACCCCGCGGAGCGGCGGTGGCGTCGGGACCCCCGGCACCGCGTTCCGGAGCGGCAACGCGGTTGGGTCGGTTTCCTCGGAGAGCAGGAGGCCGGTTGGGGCAGCGCTGCGGACTTGGCCCCCACGCCTGCCCCTTTTTGTGGCGTTTGGAGCCGATCCAGGCTATGGGAGGAACGTGCTTGTTGGAGGGAAGTGGTATTTAATGAGCAGCCTGTTCTCTCCAGGGCTGGCGGCCGCGCTGGATCCGCTCTGCGTTATTCCCATCTCAGCAGCGCGTGTAGTAGCCAGCGCCAAGGCGAGCAGGGCTGGGAGTGCCGGGGGCTCGAGCCGAGGGGTGACCAGGAACCCGCTCCGCGTCCGCGGGGCCAGCGGGATGTCCCCGCGCGTCCCCTCGGCCAGGGGAAGGAAACGGGCTCCTTAGATCTCTGTGAGATTTCTGAAGTGCTGTTTATGCTCTAATATCAATTAAGAAACAAGGTTGCAGGAGATCTAACAAGCGCAGTGCAATGGGAAAAATGTCAAAATCTT
The DNA here is from genome assembly GCF_059628265.1 of Tinamus guttatus. Classification (NCBI taxonomy): domain Eukaryota; kingdom Metazoa; phylum Chordata; class Aves; order Tinamiformes; family Tinamidae; genus Tinamus; species Tinamus guttatus. Next base: position 597,128 of record NW_028289153.1, on the reverse strand, counting down.
CTTCGGTGCGGAGAAGAGAAGGCATTTCCCCGTGGACATGCAGAACAAGCAATCCCTCTACGATTATTAAAGCTGCCACCAGTTGGCATTATAAACTCTATTTTTAGTATTCCCAAACTATGTCTGGAAAAATTGGTCTGGCCTAAAATTTTCTCGCTCTGTTTAAAATTTAATTTTTGCCACAGACGAGGCTGCGCGCGTTCGAGCCCGGTCGGCGTGGTCGGGGGGAACGGGTGCGCTCGCGCCGCGGGGACGGCCCGTGCGCGCCGGGGCCACCGCGGAGCGGGACGCGCAGGAGGGACGTGGAAAAGGCAGCGCCAGCCCTGCCCGGGGAAGCGGGAGCGCTGCATCGGGGCAACGTTCAGAGTCCTCTTGTTCGAGGATGAGTTTGGATATCGAAGACCATATCGCAGCTGAGGCCTCTCTAGATTGTTACTTGGATCATGTTCTAGTGGTTGTTTTTTCACTTGTAGAAGATGGTGTCTTGGCAGATGCTTGAGCCGAGTTTTTATGATCATTAGCAACAAAATGTTATCAAAACCGTGATCCCGCCTTCCCTTTTCCAGCAATATTTCTGTGCGTGAGGGTCTCCCTCTCTACCTGAGGCTTGGAAGGGGCCTGGATTTTCCTTTGTGCTGGGGTCAGGAGAGTCTCTGCTCCTTCCTGTCTTGCCTACTGGGAAGGTCATTTTGAAAGAGATGGGAAGAAGCCAAGATGCGGCTGGTTGCTGTAGCCTGGTGTAGAATTATACAACCTTTCAGGATTGCTCTCTGTCAAAAGTCCTGCTTCCTTCTCGACTAAATTTCTTTACCTGAGGGCAGGATTTTTCCACTGAAATCTGGAGTTTTGTAGGTCAACGACTTGGCTTTTGGGTTATTGGGACTGCTAAACTGAAAATGTTCTGTTGAGGTCCAGGGATCTGTTTGGAAATCAAGGTGTTTTGATTAGAAATTCTCTGCTTAACAATTTGGAGGAAAAAATCTCCCAACCTGAAGGAAGGTTTAGGGACAATGTCAGACAGGAGAGCAGAATGTTGGGATCTTCCTTTCTCCGGAGCGTGTGAAGGAGGCACTGTCCTGAACTGAGGTTGACCACTTGCCCCACAAGGGTGAAGATTTTGCTCATTGATGATAAACAAATCTCTGAAACCTTTCTGTGTTCTCTTCTCTCAACACAAACTCCTCGTCAGGGAATTCCAGTGTTCCACCAGAACCTACATGAACTTTCCATGTATTTTCAGCGCCGTTGGCTGTGGATGTGGTGGCACCCTGACACGTGCCTGGAGAGATGCTCCAAGAGGGTTCGTGGGCCGGCCGGGGCCGTGACGATCGCACGGTCACACAGACCGTCCCGTTGTGCCCGCATCCCGCACGGGTCTCGGCTCCGCTGCCTCCTGTGTGCGCCGGGACTCCAGAGCCCCCTCAAACCTGCGGGTCAAGATTCCTCTTCTCTCCTACGTCCTGAACTTCACACACTTTCTCAACCTGTTTTTTTTTCTTTATTAGATAGAGAACGTCACTAACCATCTCCTATGTCAACAACTGACATTGAAATATATTAAGTTTTTTTCAGTGTGTAGATCAAGTGCTGTTTGAAATTCGCACAGGCACCCAAGGTGAGGTTGTATTATTACATTTTGCCATAAAATTAATAGTATTTTTATTTAGCATCTGATATAACACATTGAGAATTCTTATCAACTTGTTGCTGTCAGAGAGGAAACTTTGCTCAAGTCAAAATAATGAGATTCCATCAAACCCTCTTTCTTCCCTGGTGGAAACGCTCCCTCTCCAGCTCTCTCCTCTTCAGATGCCTGGTACGTGCGGCGCTTTCTTCAGCCCAGCTGCACAGTGAACAAATAGAGCATCGCTTGCAAATTTGACTGGGCTGTTGGCTCAGACACCGGTTCAATAGCTGGACCAAAATCTGTCTGTCGTCTTTTCAGAGGACTGAGGGAACGTATATACTTAACTGGCACAGAAAATGTCCTTTATTATTTCCAGTGGGTTATTAAGCATAGTTTCGTGTCTGTATCTCTTGCATCTTGCTTTTGGCTGGACTTTTTCCTTCTTAGAAAAAAAAAAATACTCCTGAAGACTTTTTCTTCTAATTTGTTGTAAGCATGCCTACAATCCAATCCATCCTTCATCCACGAGCTGTTCTTTTAGCACTGCAGTGCTTACCAATGCAAATTCTTGGGAAAAAATGGAAAATCAATCATTTTGAGGGAGATTTCCAAAAGGGTTTTTGTAGAGATTTATGCTCCTGACCTCCTCCGAAGGCTCTTTCAAACGTCCGATGCTTTGGCTACTTCTGAGTCCTATGGCCAAGAGAAGCTTGTTTCATAACCGCGTGCTGCCGAGACGTGCCGGATATTTTGGGCATTTAGGAAGTGTCCCCACGAGCGGCTTCCGGACCCCGGTGCGCTCCGAACTGCCGTCCCGCGTTGTTTGCTTCTCGAGGAGGCTCCTCAGCTCGGTGACGTTTTCTGCTTGTTGACATGGGAAGCGCAGGACAGACACCAGTGTCTCCTCCGCCGCGTGCTCCCCTGCTGCTCGCGTGTCGCGTGCGCGCAGCCAGCTTGGCCTTTCTGCCTTAAACCTCGGTACGGCGACCTTGGCTTTGTCTGCCGGCCGTCCCAGCTCGAGTTCCCGACAGACAGGATCCGGTAGCACCAGGCACCTCCCTGGGAGCCCTGCCCGCTCCTGGGGCGCCGCTGCTCAGCGAGGCCGCCCTGCCGTGGTGCAGCCGGGGGACGTGGGGCCGTGGGGACGCTGACCGCGGCGCTGGAACCAAGCTGCAGGGATGCGGGGACGCTGCCCATGGCGCCGCCACCGAGCCACGGGGATGCGGGGACGCTGACCACGGTGCCTCCACCGAGCTGTGGCCCCGGCGAGCTCCGAGCCACGGCCTGTTCTTGCCGTAACTCACCCAGGGCTTCCTTTTAATTTTTCTTTTTTCTTTAAGCCAAGTAAGGTCTTGATCTGGGTAAGATTATACACATACATCCATATATGAATATTATATTTATGAGAGTGTTATATTCATTTGTATTTATTAGTGTTAAGTTCCTGTATGTATATATGTGGTCTTGTGGACTTCCAGTAACGTGCCCAGCATTTGATGCTCTTTGGCCAGTTCATGATTTTCTTTTCCTGAGATCTCAAGACTCTCTCTCGAGCTCCTCGACCCGTGGTTTTTACCTGCCTGGCTGAACGGGTATAATTCCGAGGTAAGAGCTGGTTCAATACCGATCGTACGGAGGCGCCCAGGCCTTTCCCGTGCCGGTGGGAGGCCTCTTGCACGAGCCCGTCCGCCGCGGCCTCCCCGCTGCCGCAGAGGCCGTTCTGCCCGCCGACCCCTGCAGCTGCTGACACACAGAGCTGGCGTGGGACAGGAGAGGGGACACCGAAAAAAGTCATCGAGAGAAAGACTCTTGAAAGAAAGATTGAATAAAAGATACGATCAACTGCGGGGGCCAGGCACCGGGCACAGTCACACAAGCGTGGGTGACTGTCCCCTTTTAACACTCGTTTTTGCTGCTTGTTCTGAGCCCTTCACCGCCTTGGGCCCTTTCCCTGCACGCCCGTGATGAGTGTTGCAGGATCCTGCAGACCCCGAGAGACCCCGCAATGCCCCAGCTCCATGGCCGGGCCCCTAGCGCCGCGTTGCTGTTTGTCCCTCTTAGCAGTCCAAAGCTCGGGTTGACGCTCTCCCGCGCGGCGCCGGAGCAGCCTTTGGTGGGCTCGCACGCGGCGTTGGCACCCGTTTCTCCATTCCTACCTGCTCTTCGATGTTTCTGGGCCTGTGGCTTTATCTGGTCACGTTTTTTGTTATTTGTTACTTTTACTCCCGAGTGGTTCTTAACCAGTTAAGCCGTTGGGTGTTTTCATTGCGCATCCCCTTCCAGCAATAGCAGGGATCGTCACAGGCAGACAGGTACCTTCTAGGACCACTCACGCTGGGAAGTTCCTGGTGCCAGTGGCTTCACCCCTGTTCCCCAGCTGCTTTCCCAGCTCTGGAAGTTTTTCCTGTGGAGGTTTTTTGCCCATTGCCCCAGCCTGTTTCTGGGAAGGTCAGAAAGTTGGATTTTGTTATTCCCAGCCAGCTTCCTGTAGGGTTTCTCCAGCTGCTCTGGAACCTTGGGAAGCAGCAGAAGTGGGAGATGCATTCTAACTCAGGCCGATATATTTGAAAGCTCCTGTTTAGAGACCCTTGCAGCCGGGATGCCTTTGCCCGAAGTGTATCCAAGGAGCAGGGAGCGCTGGGATGCCGAGGAAGCTGCCGAGGCGCGGAGGCCGTTTCCCTCCCCGCGTGGAGGCTGTTTCCCCCCTGCGTGGAGGCTGTTTCCACCATGGAGGCCGTTTTCCCTTCCCGTGCAGAGGCCGTTTCCCCCCTGTGTGGAGGCTGTTTCCACCCCCTGCATGGAGGCCGTTTCCCCCCGGAGCAGAGGCCGTTTCCCTCCCCGCGCGGAGGCCGGGCCCCCAGGACGCGCTCTGCCCTGCCGCGCTCCTCGGCTGAGGCTCCCTGTGGGCCGGGGTCCGTCGCCCGCGTGTCGTTGTGGCGAGGAGCCGCGGCCGGGAGCCCTGGAGCCGCCGCGGGGCTGTGATTCACCCACCCGCGGCGTGCGGCTGCACCTGAGACCTGTCTAGACTCGCGGAAGTCCGTGGTAAGAAATAGCTCTTCCCAAGCGCGATTCAGTTTATCCTGGGCTCGACATTTAAAATAAGTCTGATGAATCACACTCCGCAACAGCCTGTTTCCCTGCTGACTGGCTCGGGTACAGATGACCTTTTAGCTGTCTTTCATCCGTCGTGACCATTAGCCGTAGCTCTTGAGGGCCTTAGCAAGGGTTTGCTCGACTTTGGCATCCACTTTCTGTCCAGCAAGCGTGCTCTGCTGTTTGCTTTAGCATCCTGCTATTGCAGTTAATGTCTGGTCTTGCTGCTAATGAAAAGGGGAGTCATCAGGCTGACCTTCACCTGTACTGGGTGGGTATTAACCAAAGTTTTGGGTCGTGGAGCCAGGAAAATTCTCTAAAGAATCATCAGACTTCCATGGTGAAATGACCGCTTTCCACGTGGCCAAAGCGTCGCTTTGCGGCGGGGGCGACACGGATGCGCACGGCTGTCTCGGCTGACGCTGCGTCGTTTGGAAGTGCGTTTGTCTCCCTGATGTGTTAGTGCTGGAGCTGCCGGGGGTGCCCGGGGCTCCGCGTGTGGGTCACACCGGGCTGCGGACCTGGAGCCGCGCGGGCAGCGGCCCCGGCTCTGTTCCTCATCCCGATACGAGTCGGAGGCCGCGAGCTCCCTCTGCTCCTCGTGCAGTGCTTGCTGGCACCTCGGGAAGGGCTATGGCCCTCTTCACTTGCTATCGTAATCCTTCAGGATCGGTGCTGGGAAGCCGTGGAATAGGCTAGCTGTGCTAGGAATGCGGGAATGTGCGCTGGGCCTCGGGAGTGTGGTGGGACGCGTGTCCTCAAATTCACGTTCCCTCTGGAAGCCGGACCTGGGGCAGAGACCCAAATCCCTCCTGCGGGCAGCGTGGATGTCCCAGCAGGTTTTAGCAGACTGACGAAGCAGGAACCCGCACTGTATCTAAAATACAGGGAGTACCTGTGATTTGCTCTTATTTCTGTACATTGCCACTAAATACTGTTTAGTTTAATTGCAAGAATAATTGCAGTTAATCGGAAGGGCAGGCCGTGTAGGATGCTTAGGGCAGATGCGGGTCCCTTCGGGCTCCCTTCAGGGCAGCTCCCAGCCAGGCAGGAGGGTCTCGTCCTCGCAGCCCGGGGCTGCACGCTCGCCGATCCCGCGGAACGGGGTCCGCATGGAGCTGCTGGGGGTGTCTGTGCGTCCCCTCCGTGCTCCTGGTGGGGTCCAGCAAGTAAAATCCCCGACCCCTCTTGTTCATGGGGGGCTTCACCACGTAGGGTCCCCAGAAGAGCCAGTCTGTGCCAGTCTTCATCATGGACCAGTTCATGTGCCTAGAAGGGCCATGGCCTTTGATCTAGGGCTAAAATACTTAATTTGGTTTAGTTCAATTCATTCCCAAAGTGATAATTATGATAAAAGAAATTTATTCACATTAATTCTGAATAAGAGCATGCACTTATAAACATGATCTGCTGTGACTAATCCATTTCAGTTCAGCTCATTGATATAAATTAACTCATCTGTTTGCACATGGCAGCCTTGGCGCTGCCGTAGGTTCTGACGCGGCGGCGGATGAAGCGGGAGGAGGCAGCGGGTGTCGCGTCCTGTCGCGCGCGGGGCGCAGCTCCTGCACGCTCAGGAACAAACCAGCGGCTCCCGCTCCCCTAAGGTTTGCTGGGATCTTTTGGGCTTTCCTGGCACCTGGTGGCTCCATGTGTGGTGTCCTGCTCTGATTGCTGGGTCTTGGGCACTGCTCTTCCTCTAATAGGACTCTGTCCCTGGAAGGATTTTCCGTGTGCTGCCCTTTCCTCAGGGAGGCTTCTGGAGGCCGCAGGTCGTTACGGAGGCCGTGGGCATCGCTGCCCGTGCGTGCGGCCCCGTGGCACGGGGAAGCTGCCGGGGCCTGGGGTTTGGGGTCACAGCGGGTGACGTTGGCTCGGACTGTCCTGGCAGGAGACGCTTGTCCCGTGTGGCCTGCGGGCAGCCCCGCGGGCGCAGAGCTGGCGTCTCCCCGATGGACGCAGCGCGAGCGAGTCTGGGGATAGAGTGTTTCGTAAGTGACCTCCACACGCGGCCTGTTGGGATGGGGATGCCATTTTAGTCACACGCAGTCTTTGTTTGGAGGCCACTTAAATTAGGAAGCCGTTCATGTCCAATATATTCAGGTGTGCACTCAGCTGGCAGCTGTCCCTATTTACTGTCCAGAATTAGAAAACGCATCATGAATTCAAGTCAGCATCTTCTGTGCGCCTCAGCTTGACCTTAGTGGTGTCCCAGTTTGGGACCGTTGGGGCGCACAGACGTGTTACTACAGGGAGGACGTGCTGTGGGCTTGTCAGGCCGTAGGTGCTCCGGCTTCCCTTGCTCTGGGGTCGGTGTGCGCTAGGACAGCGTGGCAAGGAAGGGGAGCCGGAAGGGGGATCGAGTGTCCTGCGTGTGCCCGTGGTGCTGTGCCCTGCGTGTGCCCGTGGTGTTGTGCCCTGCGTGTGCCCGGGGTGCTGTGCCCTGCCGCAGCCCTGGCCGCGCGTTTGCCCGCGCCGCCGTGAGCCCGGCCCCGCTGCGGGGCCCGCGGGGCTGCGCTCTGCCGGCCTCGCTCTGCTCAGGGTGCCCCGCGCTCGTCCCTGGCGGTGCCTGTCCCTGCGCACGGGGCCTGGAGCAGGTCCAGCCTCCTTCTCCCCGCGCCTGCCCCGGGCTCGGAGCGGCCCTGGGAAGGAGCCCGGAGCGCCCGGGCGCTGCGGGGCGCAGGAGGCAGCGGGTGCAGTGGTCGAGCTCTCCTCTGGCGGCTGCTTCCCGGCCCTCGCGTGGCAGCGAGCGCTCGTTCGGCCTCCCGCGCACAGGGCTGTCCCGAGGATCCTGCGAGCCAGAGCACGGGGCTCCTCGTGTCCCCTCGGCACCGCGCCAGGACGGCGCCTTCACCCGCCGCTGCGGCACCGGGGTGCGCTCCTGTCTCCTGCAGGACGTCTCGTTCTAGGAGCCGCGAGGGAGCTCCTGTGCGCTTCGCAGCGCGGCCGCCGCGAGGGAGCTGCTCTCGCGCACTTTGCACCGCGTCCCAGCCTGGTGACACAGGAACCGGCATCTTGGCACCCGAGTCCCGGGGCTGAAGGGAAAGGGGCTCCGTGCTCGTCTGAAGTAGCGACGTGTGCCTTGTGTGCCAAGTTTGGGGGTTCATCAGGTGTGGGAAACCATCTGAATGTGGACGAGGGGAAGGACAAGCACCCAGCAGTGCGGAAAAACAACAACAACAAAAAAAGACTTTAGGGAGCAGTGGTTGGAAAAAAGATGTTGTTTTGCTGGTGTGCTTCTTGATAGTGAGGCTATCCGTGTGGGTCTGGAATCACTTGGATCTTCTTGAGGGCTTCATTGGACAAGGCAGTGCTAGTCTGGGTAGAGTTTTGAGGATCCGCGGTCTCAGCGGCTCCTGGCACAGCCTAAGCACGACGCATGGCGCATCTTGGCGTGTCTGGCTGTATAAACCGCGCGTCAACTTAGGCAGAATTGCTGCTGTAGACAGGACATGAGGTACGAGATGGGGTGCGTCTGTAGGTGGCCAGGCTGTGCAGAGGAAGAATGTATAGTGGATTGTCCGGGTCTGGACAGGAAATGATGTTGAGTAAAATGGGGTTTTGTTGGGTGTGCGTTTGTTTTGTTTTCTTGGTCTTGGTGGGCATAACGGTTTGTTTGATGGACTGTGGTGTAACCCCAGTTCCCTTTTCTGCTCTGAGAGGCCTTGCAGAGCGGGTTCCTTGTGGGTGGGAGCCGCGGCGAGGAGCAGAGCGCAGGACACCCCGCGCGGCGGCGGGAGCGGGGCCGTGGGGACGGGGCGCTGCGGGCGCGGGGAGCCCCATGTGTCGGGGGCCGTGGGGACGGGGCGCTGCGGGCGCAGGGAGCCACACGGGGGCCGTGGGGACGGGGCGCTGCGGGCGCAGGGAGCCGTGGGGACGGGGCGCTGCGGGCGCGGGGAGCTGCACGGGGGCTGTGGGGACGGGGCGCTGTGGGCGCAGGGAGCCCCACGTGTCGGGGGCCGTGGGGACGGGGTGCTGTGGGCACGGGGAGCCGTGTGGGGCCGTGGGGACGGGGCGCTGCGGGCGCAGGGAGCCCCATGTGTCGGGGGCCGTGGGGACGGGGCGCTGCGGGCGCTGCGGGCGCAGGGAGCCGCGCGGCCCCGGGCCGGGCACAGCGCTCGCCCCGCGCCGCCTGTGCTCTCTTGCCGCGTCCTGCTGCTGCTGCTGCCCGTGTCCATTGCTTTTCTTTCTCGCTTTCATTCATGCTTCACAGCAGATGAGCAGCCTCCTGAACTGGGTAACTATGAAATTTTTTTTGCCTTTTTTTCTCCTCCACTCATCCTTTTCCACTTTTCTCCTTGCTTGTCCTTTGTGTGTAGGAGCTTATTAGGACTTTCCGAGCCCGGCCTTTTGTCTTCTCTCCTCGATGCCCATGCCTGGTCTGCTGGGATTGGGTGGCAGACCCACTGGGGCTCCCCTTGCTCCCCACCTGGTTTTCCTGCGGTCCCTGCAGTGTCCCTGTCCCTGTGTGTCCCTCGTGAAGCGCTCTGGAAGAGCGGCCGGGGAGGCGCACGTGCTTCCCAAGAAGATGCTGCTGCGGTGCCTGGAGAGAGCTGGGCAGAGGAGCGGCCTCGGGGCTCCCGGGAAGCCTCCGCGCCGCCCTGCCGAGGAGGGGACGGTGCCGGAGGCCGCTGCTCCCTGCGCCCTGTGGGAAGGGGACGCAGGCGCCTGCACCCCCCGCTTGGGGCAGCTGACCTGGAGCCGGGGGCTGGCGCCAGTGCTGAGGAATCCTGCCCGGGGAGCTGCCCCCCTCAGCGCCCCGCGTGTCCCGCGTGTCCCGCGTCCGCGCGGGGAGTCAGCCCGGCTCGCGCGGCCGTCCCCACGCGCCCACGGTGTCACCCGTGTGGACGAGGAGCTGCCTGGCACCGGGGCGCTCTGTGCTGCTCCTGCTGCTGCTGCGGTTCGTGCGGCACCGACAGGGGAGGCTCCTCGTGGAAACTGGAATTGTCTTCCTAGTCCGCACGGAGGGGCAGCTGCCTTCTGCCCTGAGCCCTGGTCGTGATTCCTAACTGCAGGTCCAGCTCCGTCTGAAATCCCCACGCGCTTCCCGTGCTTTCCCAGGCTTGTTTCTCCCATCCGCGGTGTCCCCTGTGGCCGCCCCCGGAATGGGGAGCAGGGGGTCCCATTCCCGGGGGTCTGTGGGCAGGTGGGGGCTGTCCCTGGCACCGGAGGCACCGGCAAACGGAGAGGGGGGAGGACGGAGTCCTGCAGCTCCGGGGCGGACGCGTCCCGGAATGAGGGAGCTCCCTCATCCCGAGCGGCCACGGGGCGACGGAGCCAGAGCCGGAGCTGGGGCCGTAGGAGGGCGCCGAGCGCGTGTCCTGCTGGGATTTCAACTCCAGCCGTTCCCAACGTGCCTGGGGCCTTGTGGGGTGGCAGAAAGCCCCCGACACGGTTTCTGCTCGGCGTAAATCCCTCCTCCGGCGCGAACAAGTCGCAGGGTCTTGTCAGAATATTTCTAAGTGTTTTTGCTTGTTTTAGACATTGTGAAAATATTTTCTCTCAATTTTAGTTATGAATAGCAACTGATCTCTGGTCTGAGCTTTAGCTGTATTTTTTTTTTCTCTCTGAGGCTCTTCAGGGACAAATACTTGGTTTGAGAAAACCTCCTGAAAAGATAAATTCTCTAACATTAAAGGCCACTGAAAGCAGGATGCCTGAGTGGGAAAAGCCCCAGGCTTGGCAGCGCGATGGCAGCTCCGGTGCAGCCGCTCTCCCGTGCCAGGCGCTGCCCGCGCTTCCCTGCAAGGGCTGACCCTGCGCGGGGTCCTGGGCTTCTGTGACGGACGGGGCCGGAGCTGGGGCTGCCCTTGGCCTCCTTGACCAGGAGCGGGATGCAAAATGGCCCTGGGGTCGATGTCCTTGGGTGGCTGAATTGTGCGAATGGGGCTGTGAAATGGCCCTGGGGTCAATGTCCTTGGGTGGCCGAGCTGTGCGAACAGGGCTGTGAAATGGCCCTGGGGTCAATGTCCCCGTGTGGCCGAGCTGTGCAAACGCGGCAGCAAAATCGCCCTGGCGTTGGTGTTCCCGCACGGCCAAGCTATGCGAACGGGGTGGCGAAATTGCCCTGGGGATGATGTCCCCGTGTGGCCGAACTGTGCGAATGGGGCAGCGAAATCGCCCTGGGTCGATGTCCCCGCGGTGCCCAAAGGGGCAGCGAAATCGCCCTGGGGTCGACGTCCCCGAGGTGCCCAAAGGGGCAGCGAAATCGCCCTGGGTCGATGTCCCCGCAGTGCCCAAAGGGGCAGTGAAGTCGCCCTGGGTCAATGTCCCCGCAGTGCCCAGCAGGCCGCGTGGCAGCAGGACGGCGGGTGCCGGCCGGGCCGTGGCTCGCGGTGCCGGGGGCGCCGTGGCCCAGCCGGGCAGCCCCCTCGTCCAGGCAGGAGGTTCCGGCCGGCCCGGCCGGGCGCGCGGGGCCGCTCTGCTCCCGGCGGCGTCGCCGGCTCGGCCGCGCTCCGCCTCCGGCTCCGGGCTCCTCCAGCCCTTCTTCCCACGACGTCCCCCCTTTGGAGCGTTCCCTGCTGGAACCAGGAGCTTTCGGGAGTCCTTGGCGTTTGGTTCAGAAACGGAGCAACTCCCTTAACTTGCTCTTCAGCCGGGCCTGCCTTGGGCTGCTCAAAACCATTCCTTGATGAACTCTCCCACAGATGGAATATTTTCTCTTCCTTCCTCATAATTTTCTTCTTTCTCATAGATTTTATTGGATTTTTTTCCCCGTCTGGTTGTTTCTGCCAGGGATGCTGCTTTAGGACTTGGAAGGACGGTGGCTATGAAGGATTCATAATTCATCCCATCTCTATTTTTTAGATATGGGTCTTTCCCTTGCAGCTTCATTAATTAACACATTTCTGCTTCCTTTAAAGGTTTTTCTTCACTGTGCAACACTTATGGTTAGCATATGTTATAAACCCAAGTATTTATTGCACAGGCATCTTTAGGTGTGAACTGCACATATTTCCTACCTCTGGTCTCTCCCTAGATGCCCTGTACTGTCCTACCCATGCTTGCTAGTGTTGATATCATGTTTGGCTATTTTATTTCTTCATCTGCTTCCATTTGTATTTCCGTCTTTGATTCGGAAGGGCCTGTCCCCGCTCCGGTTCTTGGGCCTTTTCCGTAGCCTGACGCGTGTCCAGCAGCTCTTGGAGTGAGCAGGGCTGTGTTGGGGTCAGGGTGAGCGCCAGCCGCCCCGTGCCCTCTCCCTCCTCGCAGGGTGTCCGTTGGTCACAGCGAGGGCTCCTCCCGCATAACTGTGTTTTTTGCTTGGGTTTTGCGTTTTGTTGCTTGTGGAGCAGTGGCTGCCCCTGCTCGGGGTGCCCCCGGGCTGCCCCGGGCCCTGCTCAGCTCTGGTGAACGCAGCGCGGTTCCAAAGCGCGGCCGGGCGCCCGTCGCACCAGGTGCTGCCTGCAGCTCTGTGACCCGCTTTCCCTGCTAGCCTATATATTTTTTATGTTCTTCACTTAATCACTTTGTTCCAATTAGCAGTGACTGTGTGTGATGTCAGCTCGGTGCAAGGATGTAAAAATGGTCACGTCTGAGTTCACAACGGACCGCGAGGTTCCGCTTCCCGCCTTGGAGAGGCAGGCGCAGGAGGCAGAGGAGCGCGAGGAGCGGAAGGAGGCGGCGGGGGGATCCTCGTGACGGCTCAGGGCCTGGTCCCCGGCTGTCGGTGGGTGTTTGTGTTCGCCAACCTCCCTAGTGCCTTTGGAGCCCCTCGTGGTGCCGAGCGTCCCGCTGCCGAGCGCGGGGCTGTGGCCTCGTCCCGCGCCAGGCGCAGCCGCTCCGGCCCCTGCGCCGCCCGTTCCTCCCGCGGCTCCTTCCCGCTCCGCTGCGCCCGTCTCCGGGTGAGGACGTTGTGGCCCGGGCATGTGGGCACGTTTGGGGTTCAACAGTTCAGCAGTAGCTGCGCTCGTACTTGGTTTTATTTAACCTGGTGAAGCGACAGAACGGAGCTTGGAGCCTCTCCTGCCCGCGGAGAGGGAGCGCTAAGGGACTATCTCGGCGCTTGCGAGGAGGAAGAGACCGTTTTTCACTGTGTAGTAGCATGTCTAAGGGAGGATTTATATCAGGCTATTACCAGCTTATCCTTCTTACAGAAACTGGCTTTAAAAGCCCTTTAGCCTTGTATTAAATATGGAAATTAAAGAAAATATAGCATTAAAAATTAAAGGAGTAAATAAGACTTTCATTTTAACACTTCCTCTCAATGTTCCAGAGGGAGCTCTGTTTGAAAGCCTTGTGCTTCGCTCCCCCACTCTTTCCTGATTTATCTTTTTTATAGTATCTGTCTTTTTGGGAGGAAAAGCCCAAGTCAGCTGTGATGGCCTGGAGCTGCTGTGTGAAACTCTGTCCTTTTAGGACAAAATGCAGGTGGCTTCCATTGCCAGTGCTGCCCTGGGTGTCCGTGCACTCAACTACCCGGGGTATCGTAAATATGTTCTCGTTCTCAGACCTGCTGCTCTCAGAACGCTGGAGGAGGGTGCGATAGCGGCTGCTGCGGCGCCCGCTGACAGGAGCGTGTCGGGGAGCCGCGCTCGGCAGCTCTCAGCCCGGCGCGCAGGGCGCCCTGGTGCTGCTCAGCAGCCAACCAAGCTGGGGCGGAAACTGCAGAGCAGGAGCGGGTAAACGTGGAGGGGTGGAGTGGTGAGCGCTGGGACGAGGGGGCAGGACGGGGGAGACGAGGGTGAGCGCGGGGACACCCCGCCCCGGCAGCCGCGTGCCCTCGTGGTCCCTTGTGCCCGGCCGGCACCGGGGAGCCCTGCGCGCTCGGGTCCGCGCGTGCGCTCGAGAGCGGCTGTCCCTGCAGCGCGAGCGGCTCCGCGCGCGTCGCTCCTGCCTCGGGAACGCAGAGCCCAGCTGCAAGGGCCACGTCCTGCGAGTGCCCTGCAAGCGGTGAGTGCCCGCGTCCTGCGAGCAGTGAGTGCCCCGGGGAGCAGCGAGCACCCCGCGTCCCGTGAGTGCCCTGCAAGCGGTGAGTGCCCTGCAAGCAGTGAGTGCCCGCGTCCTGCGAGCTCCCCGCGAGCAGCAAGCGCCCCATGTACTGCGAGTGCCCTGGAAGCAGTGAGCGCCTGTGTCCCGTGAGCGCCCCGTGAGCAGTGAGCACCCCGTGTCCTGTGAGTGCCCGCAAGCGGCAAGCGTCCTGCAAGCGGTGAGTGCCCCGCGTCCTGTGAGTGCCCCGCGTCCTGTGAGTGCCCCGTGAGCGGTGAGTGCCCTGTGAGCAGCAAGTGCCCGCATCCTGCAAGTTCCCCGCGAGTGCCCCGCATCCTGTGAGCGCCTGGCAAGCAGTGAGCACCCCGCATCCTGTGAGTGCCCCATGAGCAGCAAGTGCCCGACGTCCTGTGAGCAGCGAGTGCTCCACATCCTGTGAGCGCCCCGTGAGCGGCAAGTGCCCTGCAAGCAGCAAGTGCCCTGCGAGCAGCGAGCGCCCCACGTCCTGCGAGCAGTGAGTGCCCCGCAAGCGGTGAGCACCCTGTGTCCCACGAGCGCCCGGCAAGCAGCGAGCGTCCCGCATCCTGCGAGCGCCCTGCGTCTGCAGAGCTGCCGGCAGCAGGATCGTGCAGTCCCATGGTCTGGGGCAGGCGGCAGCGACACGGCTCCCGGCACGCCAGCAGACCTGGTGCTCGTGTGCATGGTGCCTGCTCCGAGCCGCTGCAGAGAACGAGCCGTCTCGCTGCACCGCTGAGCGCTGCAGAGGGTCCCGCGCCGTCCCCAGCGGGGCGGCTCGCGCAGGGCGCAGACCCAGCGCGGCGGCGCTCATGCTCGGCGTCGCGCGCGCGCGGTGCCCGCAGGGAGGAGCGGCCCAGGCGCCGCGCGCAGCGGCCGCAGCCACAGAGCGGGTCCTCCTGTCACCGACAGCTGCGGGCGAGAGGGCAGCCCCAAACACGGTCGGTACAGTCAGAGCAGCCGTCGGGAGCTGGGCAGCTCCCAAAGTTGGAATTGTTAGAAAATCCTTAATACCAGAACGGAGATGCTGACGTGCCTGGTGCAAACCCTGGGGTGCCTGTGTGACGGATGGGACGCTCCCCGTGCGCAGAGCGCAGCGCGGGGGAGCAGGGCGCTCCGGAGGGTGAGCCTGGGACCGGCCGGTCTGGAAGAGCGGTGGGGAGGACGGGGCGGCCGCAGCCTCCGCTTCCATGGGCAGTTTGGAGAGGGGCTACGCGCTGATCCTCCTGCTACAGGAACCCCAGGGAGACCAAGGAAATTACTGGCTGCAGTCTTAAGGCAGAGGATAGTACTGCCTTGTGCAGTGTTACTGAACTGCAGAATTCACTGCCGCAGGGCACCGTGGAGGCCAAAAACGCGCCTGGATTTTAAAAACAGAAGAGAGACGTTTATGGAAGGGAAGTTTGTCGGTGCGCGCTGGGTGCTGTGACTCCTGCAGCTCCGCTCGGGAGAGCCCCGCGAGCGGCCCCCGGGAGGCCGTTCCCGAGGGGGTCCTGCTGCGCGGGCCGCGCTCCGAACGGCCCCTCCGCACCCTGCCCGTGCCAGGGGCTGCCCCCCGCGCGAGCAGCCGCCTCTTGCGTTTCCCTCGCGCCGCTGCCGCCCGTTGCGGGACTCTGACCCGTCCCCGTGCAGGGCCGCGAGCGGAGCAGAGGGGCGGCCGCGCGGCCCCGCGGCGCTCCCGGGCGGCGGGGGCTGCCGAGGACGGTCCTCGAGCCCGTTTGGGGCAGGGACGGCGTCTCCGCTCTCCGTGCGCTGCTGTGAGCGCGCCGGCTCGGGCAGGGATTCCTCCCCAGGAGGTCCCTGACTGCTTCATGGTTCTGAATTTACTCTCCACGTTGCTTTTAGCGGTTCTGGAGGATTCCTAATCCTCCTCTCGTTACGGACAGGCTTTCTCAGCTGAAGCTGTAAATTAGAATAGCAATTGCCAGCGCCCTTGTAAGCGTGTGATCCGGAGGCGCTCCGCAGCGAGGCTCATTCAGCCAGGGCTTAGCAAATCGCATCAGCCTGTAAGAACCTCCAAGGCTCTTTCTTGCCTGCCTTTGACAAGGCATTTTAGCTGCTCGAGCCGGGTTAATGCAGCAGAGCGCGTCCCGCGGCGCCAGCACATGGGGGTTCAGGTGGCGGCGAAGGGATTTCCTGGGCGGCAGGGCCTGGGCCGGGCGCCGGGGAGCGGGAACCGCGGCCGCGTGGTGCAGGGCCGCAGAGCGCTTGGGCAGCGTCTCCTGCAGCGCCGGCCCGGCGTGGTGCAGGGCCTGGCCGGGAAGGCTCGGCCTCCGGCTGCGTTTCCAGCGCCGCGAGTCCTGTCCTGGGAGCGTGTGGCCTGTCCTGGGGCCACGTGTCCCATGTGTGAGCCGCGTGTCCCGTGCCAGCGCTGTGTGTCCTTGTCCCAGGGCTGTGTGTTCTATACTGGCGCTGTGTGTCCCATGCCGGTGCCGTGTGTCCCATGCCGGCGCTGCGTGTCCCGTGCCGGCGCGGTGGGGCCGGCTCTGCGGTTGGCGCTGTGGTAGCCCCCGCTTCGCTCTGGCTGCCGCCTGTGGCCATGATCCTGGCGAGGGCGTGAGACGGAAGCGGGAGGAGAGGAGCGGGATGGCTGGTGCGGAGCGCTGGGAGCGCCGGCCGGGATCGTGCAGCACTGTTGTTGAGCGCGTTGCACGTGTTCTGGGTCGTGTGTGTTACCGGTTCAGAAAAGGCTCGAGGTAGAAAAGAACGCAGGCTTTTCCGCAGCCATTCCTGCAGTGGGGCCTGCAGAGGGTCCTGCTCCGCCGGCCTCGTGCTCCGGTGCGCGCGGGGCGTCCCTGCCGCCAGCCCGGCCGCGTGTCCTGCTCCTGCGCGCAGTCACGAGCGGGCTGGCTCGTGTCCTTGAGGAGGAGGCAGAGTCCGCAGGGGACCGGGCGCCCTGCGCGTGTTTCCTGCTCGCTGCTCCGGTGCTCAAGGTCACGAGGAATTCGGCTGCCTCCCAACCCTCCGGCGGGTTTTGTCCGTGTGATTCCATCCCAGAGGGTCAGCGCCAGCTCTCGAGAATCCCACCGACCCCGTGCGCAGCTTCGCCTGGTGTCTGCGGTGCGTCCCGAGCAGCGAGGAGGGACGAGGTGGGAGGCGGCCAGAGCAGCTGCCACTGGCACGTGTCCTTGTCCCTTGGGGTCCCCTCGCTACCCGGGTCCCCCCCGCGCTGCTCGGTGCTGTTTCCCGCTCGCACGTGCTCCTTGTCCCTTGATGTCCCCTCGCTGCCCGGGTCCCCCCCGCACTGCTCGGTGCTATTTCCCACTCGCACATGCTCCTTGTCCCATCGGTGCCCGTTTTTGGGGTCCCCCGCGCGCTGCTCGGTGCTGTTTCCTGCTCGCACGTGCTCCTTGTCCCCTTGATGTCCCCTTGCTGCCCGGGTCACCTCCACGCTGCTCGGTGCTATTTCCCGCTTGCACGTTCTCCTTGTCCCTTTGCTGCCCCGTTTTTGGGGTCCCCCCCGCGCTGCTCGGTGCTATTTCCCGCTCGCACATGCTCCTTGTCCCCTCGCTGCCCATTTTTGGGGTCCCCCCCGCACTGCTCGGTGCTGTTTCCCGCTCGCACGTGCTCCTTGTCCCCTGTCCCTCCCAGTACGATGGCGCGTGGGGCGCCCTGTGCCCTTTCCCCTCCGTTTGCCCCGCGTGCCGCAGCAGTCGCTCCTCTGTAATTGAGGAGCGGGGAGGAGGAGACGGGAAAGGAGAGGCCGTCGGGCAGGTCGGCCTCCGTCGGCTCCGTGTGCTGCGTCGCTGCCTGCGGCCTCCTCGCCGGGGTCGCTCCGGTGCCATTCCTCCTCCTTCCACCCCGAGCGCTCCTGGCGCGGGGCCTGTCCCGGCTCCACGACGTGCCCTGTCCCGGCTCCACGACCTGCCCTGTCCCGGCTCCATGACCTGCCCTGTCCCGCGGGCGCCGGCGCTCGTGTCCCCGCGGGTCCCGGGTGCGGGCGCTGCGGGCGTTGGCGCGGCGGGCGGCATCGCTCGTGGTGAAGGGAGGGAGGGCACCGGGTTTCGGTTCCGGGCAGGTTTCTCGGGACGTTTTCAGAGGCCCCCGGGGCTCAGTCCGTGGCAGCCTCACGGAGCGCTGCAGGGAAGGCCTTTCCTGCGGGGCTGCTCCGTGGCCTGCGGCGCGGGGCTTTTCTTGGTGACACCCGCTCTGTGCGCTGGACGGGGGCGCACGGCGGCTCCCCGCTCCCCGCCTGAGCCCTCCCGGCCCCGTCCGTTTCCGTCGCTGCCCTGCTCCGTTTCCAGCCGCGAGGCCGCTCGTCCTCCCCATGGGGCTGTCCCTCGTGCCCGTGTCTCCTCTCCAGCAGATGCTTCGTCTTTGGGGGAGCGCAGCTGTGTGCGGCGCTCGGGGTCCTCCTCTTCCTCGGCATTCCCAACATTTGCTTGGCTCTTTGCTGGTGTCACTCCAAATGCTTTTCACAGGAAAGTCCAGATGCGGATCTGGCTCCTGGGCAGCAGGAGGTCAGAGCTCAGTACCGTGTACACGGTGTTGGGTCCCCCATACGCACCCGCTGCCCGTTTACCTGCACTGACCCGGGTCTGCGGCCTTGCCCGGGCTGCTGCGGCGCCCTGGGTCTCGCTGCCCCCCTTTCCCTGGCCCCCAGGGAGCCTCGAGCAGCCGGGAAGGGGCAGGAGGAGGTTACCCCTGTGCCGGGGGAGGAGGAGGATGGACAGAGGAAGAGCCGTCCTCAGCCCCCGCCGCGCCGGGCGCCTGGGCCCCCTGCTCCGGCCTCACGTGCGGCACGTTCCCAACGCGCTTCCTGGGACCAGGTCCTGGAGCTCGTTTAGGCTGAAAAGTCCTCATTAACATTTTGGGAATGCATTAATTCCTTCACCATTCCAACCTGCTGGGTTTGATTGGCACTATTTTTTACAATAAATGCTTAATTAAAGGCATAATGACTGTATAATGATTGTATTAAAAGCAAGATGATTATAAAAATCAGCTTAGCAGCTGGAGGCTGCGGGGCTGGAAGAGCTCGGTGCAGACACCCGCCGCCGTGCTGTGGAATCGCACGCGGGAGCTCGGTGCGTTCAGCATTTCTGCTACTGCTGCACACGCGGACCTGCAGTCCTGGCCCCGGTCGTGCTGTGCAGAGATCCACTAAGAAAACCCTCCCATCCTAAGGGATTTGCACCTAGGCAGGCAATAGCGGGGAGACAGGCGGTGTCCTGAACCGCGGCTGTGTCACTGCTGCTCGCAGCTTGAGTTGCTGCAGATGAGCAGGGCTGTGGCCTGAAGGAAGCCACAAAACACGATGTATTTCTGCAGCCGCAGCAGCCTCCGGCAGTGCCGACCGCTGAGCCAAGGTCAGGCCCTGGTCCTGGCCCGGCGCGGAGGGCGGGCGGCTCCGGGCGGGAGACGGCGGCGCCGGCGCTGTCCAAGGGCAGGACGTGGCAGACGGGCCGGAACCGAGAGCTCCCCCGGCTCCCAGGGCTGCGGCTCCGGCCCCGCTGCTGCTCTCGGAGCCGCCTGGCTCCCGTGCGCTGTGCGGACGGGTCCTGTGTGGGCACTGGCCCTCGCTCCCTGCTCCTGCAGAGCCGCCTGGCTCCCGTGCGCTGTGCGGACGGGTCCCGTGCGGCCACCGGCCCTCGCTCCTGCAGAGCCGCCTGGCTCCCGTGCGCTGTGCGGACGGGTCCTGTCCACGCACCGGCCCTCGCTCCTGCAGAGCCGCCTGGCTCCCGTGCGCTGTACGGACGGGTCCCGTGCGGCCACCGGCCCTCGCTCCTGCAGAGCCGCCTGGCTCCCGTGCGCTGTGCGGACGGGTCCCGTCCACGCACCGGCCCTCGCTCCTGCAGAGACGCCTTGGTCCCGTGCGCTCTGCGGATGGGTCCCGTCCACGCACCGGCCCTCGCTCCTGCAGAGCCGCCTGCTCCCGTGCGCTCTGCAGACGGGTCCTGTTCGGCCGCCAGCCCTCGCTCCGGGCTCCTGCCGATCCCCGGGAGGACGGGCCGGCAGGAAACCCGCTGGGGCGGCCGAGGCCGTTCCCAGGTGTCCTTAAGGCTTGGACGGGCGCGATGGGAACCCGGCGCCGTACGGAGCTGGCCCGGGAGGGGAGGCCCGGGCTGTGCCCGGTGTTGTGCTCCCCCGGACGGGTCGCGTTGCGGGACGTGCAGGGCCGAGGCCTGCGGGATCTGCCACTCGTGTGCGCAGATTTGTGCCCCAGCCCCTCCGGCGGCTCCCGGCTGGGCTCCATCTGCTCCTGGAGGCTTTTCAGGTGCCCAGACCTTGAGCTTCATTGCTGCTACCTGCCTGCATCCCAAGGAGCCAGGGAAGTTGCAATGGAGGCCGTGGCAGATGGCGTGGGAGGGGGCGGTCTCTGCTTTCTCGGTTCCCAGCCAATTCCCTCTTTGTGCCCATTTTTTAGGTCATGTCCCCATTCATCCCGCACTGATCTCATTTCCTTCATGGTTACGTGAGCTCCGTGTCACCTCAGATCCTGGCTGGACCCGGCCGTGCCTCTGTTCACCGAGGTAGCCGGAGCCCTGGATTTAACTGGGGATGGGAGAGGCAATCCAGAAAGGGCCCTTTGCTGCAGCCTGTTCTTTGTGCGGTGTCTGTGTGAGTGTAGCCCACGTGAAAAGCTAAAAGTTATAAGCTTAATAAAGCATAAGCACTGCATATGATTTTAAAGAGCAGTTTTGCAAACGTTGCAAGCTATTTTAATGTGCTGCGCTGAAGGAGCAATAGGAATTCACATTGAGAGGAATTGTTTTGTTTTGAAGGTATGAAAACGCGCATCCCCACAGGCAGCTGCTGCGCGTCCCGCACTGAGCCGCGCTGGCAGCAGCGGAGCCGCCGCGCCGGGGTTCTCCGCTCCCCGCGGCACGGGGCGTCCCCAGGTGCCCGGTTCATCCCCGTCACCTCCGCGCGTCCCTCGCTCGGTGCCCTCGGGCCGTCTCCGGGTGCCCGGTTCGTCCCCGTCACCTCCGCGCGTCCCTCGCTCGGTCCCCTCGGGGCGTCTCCGGGTGCCCGGTTCGTCCCCGTCACCTCCGCGCGTCCCTCGCTCGGTGCCCTCGGGGCGTCTCCGGGTGCCTGGTTAGTCCCCGTCACCTCCGCGCGTCCCGCGCTCGGTCTCCTCGGGCCGTCTCCGGGTGCCCGGTTCGTCCCCGTCACCTCTGCACGTCCCTCGCTCGGTCCCCTCGGGCCGTCTCCGGGTGCCCGGTTCATCCCCATCGCCCTCGGGCCGTCTCCGGGTGCCCGGTTAGTCCCCATCACCTCCACGCGTCCCTCGCTCGGTCCCCTCGGGCCGTCTCCGGGTGCCCGGTTCGTCCCCGTCACCTCTGCACGTCCCTTGCTCGGTGCCCTCGGGGCAGGCGCAGGCTCTGCCCCGCTCTCCGCAGCCGCATCCCGCCCTGTGCCCGCTCCGGAGGCCGGGAGCCCTCGCTCGGCTCGGTGGTTGCCTCCCTCCCGCTCCTTGGCACGGCGGCAAGGGCGAAGAAGTGGCTCGTTTGTGCTCCGGGTTTGTGGAAGAGGCTCCCAACCCTGCAGGCTTCCCGCGCGTGTTGAGCCGGGGTGGTGGCTGTATCAGCTCTACTGGGTTGATCCCTTGGATCACTGTTCCCGGGATCGTTCTCAGGATTTCCTCAGTGCCGGTGGAGAGACTCGCTCCACCAGCCGCGAGGGCTTTCCTTCCTGCTCCCCTCTCTCTGTTTGACATCTCATTTAGGTATGAAATATTGTGACCTTGGATTAGTAGGACACAAAGTGCTGTGTCCATCGTCTTGGATTCCTCCTCTATTCCTGAGGGAAGCAGAGCCTCAGAGCTGGCTCTAGTTTGGGGTTACTTTTTCTCCCCGGTCTCTTACAATGATTTACATTTGGTGCCTGTTGGAAGTGGCTGCTCTGGCACTCGGGGACGTTGCACAAAGTGCCAGTGCTCAGGAGCTGCCGTCCCGGCCGTCCCTCCCCCGGGGGCCTGTAGCCATCCCAACCATTCCGTGGGGTCCCGGAGCTTCCAGTTCGGCCAACCCAAGGCAGAGTGCCCTCGTGTGAGCACATCCGCGCTCCCCGGCACGCACACCCTGGAGCGCCGCGCTGAGCTGGAGGCACCAGCGCTCAGGGCAGAGCAGCCAAAGCAGCGGGAAACTTCCCCTGCAAGGTGCTTGGCTTACTGGTGGTTTCGACTGTGCCTCGGTATTGTCATAGACAGGTTAGATGGGAAGGAGAAACCTCTGCTGGTGTGGGAAAAGAATAATAGCAAAAAGCCTCGGAGCTTGGGAAGCTCCGGAGCTGACTGAAGGTCAGAGCACAATATTGCTGTTGGGATGAGGGAGTGGACCGAAAGTGGGTCAGTTGCTGATGATTTTTCACTGTTTAGCGTCAGTAATTTACAGGTGACATTGAGTGAAACTGTGCTGTGGCCGCGGTTCTGGCAGCTTCCATTTTTCTGGGTCCCTGGCACAGCAGCAGCCCAGGAGGGCAGAAACACAACGGGGCCGAGCGCGGGGAGAGGCAGGTCCTGCCGCCTGCCCGTGCGTCCCCAGGGCATTGGGTGCTGTGTGCGGTGTCCAGGTAAGCGGGGAAGTTGCTCTGGGCGTTTGAGGCTGTGTCTGCCTGTGCACTGAGAAGTTATTTTGGCTGGAGCCGGCTGGAGACCTGGTGCCGCCGAAGCACCATGTCCTGGGGGCTGCCCCTGCGGCTGCGAGGACACGGTGTCGCGGCGGTGCCGGCAGCGTCCCCGCTGGACGGGGGTGCCCAGGAGGGAGCCCCAGCTCGAGCTGTGCTCGGGAGGTCGCAGGGAGCCGTGTCCTGCTGCAGCAGAAGCTCTTTTGCTCATGCAGCCCACCGAGAGCCCGTGCGATGCCGCAGGTGTCGCGGCATCCGTACCCCCACGTCGGAAGCCTCTGCACTCGCGTGCTGTATCTGTCCCCTGATGGATGGCTCCAGCAGTCATTGAGTAGATAAATCGAGCAGAATACTTTCTCCTTTGTTTGTAACTCAGTTCATGAGATGCGAATGCTCATGTCCCCCCACCCCGGATCTGAGACTAAATTAACCTGTTATCTAAGAATCTGGCCATGACAGCTGTGAAAGACACAGAAAACCCCACAGACAGGTGACGTGGAGGGTGGTGTTGGAGCTGCAGTGTCTGCGAGAAGCTGCCAGGGAGCAGGAGGGGCAGGAGGATCCACAGGAATTCACCAGACTCCCATATCTTGCAATGCTGGGATCAGACAGGGAAATGGCAAGTCCAAGTTGACCTGGAACGGCCCGGGGAAACCTGCCCGGAGAAGGTTGGTGTCAGCGCACTGCAGAGGATAGAGCCTGTCCTCAAACGCAGCCCGTGCCCCTTGCAGCTGGGCGCTGGGAAGGGCAAGACCCTGCTTGGAATTGGTGAGGAATCCGGTTTGCTTAAAGTGGCGTGTGGGAAGCCCTGAGCGTGAGTTAAAGAAGACGAGGAACTCGGCAGAGCTGAGCGTGGGGCTGCAAGGGCGGATGGGCAGAGCTGTGGGCTGGAGTTTTGGTATGAGGAGGCCCATCAGAAAGGAAACGAGGGCTGGTGCAGCCAAGGAAGCGGCGCCGGGACGGCTCTTGCCATGGCCTGAGCTGCTCTGCATCTCGGCACGCCCAGCAGAAGCGACAGCGACAGAGTGACAACGAGGATTAAGGGACGGCCCGAGGCCCAGCAGAACCTGCGCTGAGGGTCAGGCCAGCGGCCTGCGCTGAGGGCTCTGCATTAGGAGGTTCCTGGCAGCCTCTGCACTGAGGGCTCTGCGTTAGGAAGGTCCTGGCAGCCTCTACATTGAGGGCTCTGCCCCAGCAGGGTCCTGGCAGCCTCCGCACTGAGGGCTCTGCACTAGGAGGGTCCTGGCATCCTCTGCACTGGGGGCTCTGCCCCAACAGGGTCCTGGCAGCCTCTGCACTGAGGGCTCTGCACTAGGAAGGTCCTGGCAGCCTCTGCACTGGGGGCTCTGCACTAGGAAGGTCCTGGCAGCCTCCGCACTGAGGGCTCTGCACTAGGAGGGTCCTGGCAGCCTCTACATTGAGGGCTCTGCCCCAGCAGGGTCCTGGCAGCCTCTGCACTGGGGGCTCTGCCCCAGCAGGGTCCTGGCAGCCTCTGCACTGGGGGCTCTGCGTTAGGAAGGTCCTGGCAGCCTCTGCACTGGGGGCTCTGCCCCAGCAGGGTCCCGTCAGCTTCTCCGCGCTCGGGCAGGGCTGCGCGGGGCCGTCCCTGGGCTTGGTGGCTCTCTGTGCTGGTCTGGGGGACGGACGCGGTGCTGCGAGCTGCCCCAGCGTCACTGCCGTGGAAGGGACGAGCGGGGACCTCGGTGGGACCTCGACACGCGGGAGCCGGCGGCCGTGGGGCTGCTCCAACCCCGCTGCCCGTTGCAGCTCGCGCCAGGAGGAGCAGGAACAGCGGGAGCGTGTGGGGACAGGACGGGCGGCCGGAGCCCGCAGGCTGCGCCGGGGCCGGGCCGGGCACGCGCCGGCGCTGCCGGCAAGGTGCCATCCGCAGGACGCCGAGGAGCCGCCGGGGACGCAGCGCCGCTCCTCCCCGTGCACCGCGGAAACCTCCGGGGCTGCAGCAGGAGCCGAGCGGGGCGGACGGGCCGCTCGGGGGAGCCGGGTGGGAGCGGGGCTGCTGCATCCCTAGCACCTTCCAGAGGGATCCCTACGGCAGGAGAGGGAAATGCCAGAAAAGCGTCTCGGGAGATGGAAAAAAAGTGGATCCTGCTCGAGCAGTGAATAAGATGAGGATTGGCTGGAGCCCAGCCCTGTGAATAAATGAGCAATTTGGATGCTAGAAGTGACCTTTCTAATAAAAAAGAAAAGGTAACAAATCAAAGCAAGACAAATCTGCATCCGAGAGACTCTGAGAAAGGAGCTTTGGGGATTACTCTGGAGAGGAGCGATCACAGCTCAGTCTGTAGGGGCTCTGGAAAGGGAACACCTGTGGGTTGTGAGATTTGTTTTGTTCTTTTGTCTTGGAACCCTCTGGAACAGAGGAAACCGGGAGCTTTAGGGAAGGAGCAGAGATAGGAAACAGCCCCCGTGGTCGTAGCCCCTTTGCTGTTGCTTGCTCTGGCAGAGGGGCGTTTTGGTCGCGATGAGAGCGGTGCCGAGCTGGGCCCCCTGCGTGGTGCGGAGCGGGAGAGCCCCGGGCTGGGGGGTTACACGGAGCCCAGACCGAGCGCGAGGAGCCTGGCCTGAGAACAGCAGCCCTGCGTGGGACAAGTGCTTTGTCATTCGCAGCTGGCCGGGATCCATAAGCATCATTTCAGTAGGGAGTTTTCCAGAAGACCTGGAGGATGATGCGGAGGATTATCCTAGGAAGAGTCTCCTGGTGCTTGTGCAGGGTATGGCAGGAAGCAGCAGCTCTTTGAAAGGCCTCTCTGAGATGAGCGAGGGCTGAGATGGAGTGAGGGAAATGGGGGTCGGGTTCATGGGGTGAAGGTGAGAGGGATCCGCAGCGAGAACCCTCGAGCGCGGCTGGAGCAGAGCCGGGACGAGCTGAGCAGCAGCCGCCGGGGGTTCTCAGCAGGGTCCTGGCAGACAAACTCAGCTCGAGGATGTGGCCGTGGCCGGGGCCTGTTTGCTCAGAGCGTGGCAAGCAGCAGGACGTGGCCAACGGCGCTGGGACTCGCGCGCTCGGGGCCGTTTCCGAACGCCGTTTCGCGTGACTTCCTGCCTGGAAGGGTTCTTTCCAAAGTGTATTTCCGATTTGTTAACTCCTTCAAAGCACCTGGAGGTCCTCGGCGTGCGCATCCCAGCTGGCTCCGGGAAAGCCCTTTGCTGCATTTAGGGATACTCAGATTAGCTGCGACCTTTGGAGCTCGTGGTGGTGTGTGTGAGTTGTCCAGCTTGAACTGGTGATTTGTTGGCCCTTGTTTCTCTCCTCTTGGCACTGCCAGCTCCTCCTGAGTGTTTTGGTGTTGCCCGCTCAAGCTGTGCTTGGTAATGGGAACTTCTGTTCACCAACCCTTGAAACTGTGGCTAAAACAAGCAGGGTTTCAGCTGCAGGAGCAGCTGCTGTGGATTTTCCATGTTGATCACAATTCCGGGCAGCTGAAGGACCCGTGCTCCTTGGTGAGCACCTGGCCTCAGGTGCCTTTAAAACTTGAGATTTATGTGATGAAATATGAAGGAAAAGCTCTGTATAAATATATCATCTTTCCGCCTGCTGCCACTGAGTGTTAGGACGCAGATTCTTTTGTACTTTGTACTCTTGGATGTTAAACTGCTGTCGGTCCTCACCTGCACCACGGAGAGCACCTGGGCAGGCTGATTCCTGTGGAAACATGGAACATTCTGAGGAGCAAGGAATAAGCATGTAATCTGGCAATTTCTGTTAAAAATCTTGATATTGCAGTAGCTGACCCAGGTAATTGCTTTTGCACCTTGGCTTATAGATTTTAGAACTAACACATTAAGACAAACAACTTTTGAAGCTGCAGTTTCAGGTCGCACTTGTGCTCCATCAGATTGCAGATCCATCAGCTTGGAGGTTGTCCTCTCCTGTGTTTCATTAGAAACAGTTTTTGGATGTTTGCCCAGGTTTTGGAGCCATCCAAAACCTATGGCTGAAAAGTTTCAAGATGCACATATGAAATGCTTAGGCTCTCTAAAACTCAGCCTGGCTCCGCTGTGGTGTGAGATGCCACCGCACTGCAGAGCAGGGGTCCAGGGCTGCTGCGAAGGTCTCATCCCTTCCGAGCCCCTTCGGCAGCAGGATCAGGGCGGGAGCCCCTGGTACTCGTGTCCGTTTGTCCCTGTGTCCCAACTCAACCCGTGGAGTGGGGTCAAGCGCCTGGCCCAGGGGCGTTCCGTCCTGTTTCGGTGTCCGCTGTCACTGCATTAGAAAAGAAATAGAGAAAGGGCTTTTCTGCAGTCTTAGCACTGGGCAGTATCCGGATCTCTCTTGGTGTGGCTCAGCTCGCGTGTGCCGGCTGAGTGGAACAGGAAAACCACCTTCAAATCAAAACAGAAAAAAAGAACTGAAGACTCGTCAATGCTTTTTCTTTCTGTCTCCAAGGCTAGACTCAGTTTTCTGCTGCATTGGAATCTGTGCTCAGCACGATGCCAGGCAGGGTGAAGTGTCAGTCCTTGCAGTTCTGGGCAGGCGGCAGGTCTGCGCCCGGTGCGGAGCGCGGGACGGCGCCGCGGAGCTCCCTGCGCCACGGCCGCGTCGCCAGCGGCCGTTTTCCATTGGTGACGGTCGGCAGGGCTTTAACAGCACGGACAGGAGCAGTGGGAAATCGGCTCTGGGGCTCGGGGCTCTTGGGACAGCAGCGTAACCTTGGGAGAGCAGGAGCACTTGCCTCTCGGGAACGGCTCTGGAGAGGACAGTGCAGTGACCCTCCTGTTTGGCCTGTAAATGGGGCAGCAGTGCCACATTGCCCCAGGGGAAGCAGCAGAGCCGAGTCACCCCGGGGTGCAGCAGTGTCCCATTGGGGTGGCCGCAGAGCCCTGTCACCCCGGGGTGCAGCAGTGCCACATTGTCTGGGGTGGCCGCAGAGCCGTGTCACCCTGGGGTGCAGCAGTATCCCATTGGGGTGGCCGCAGAGCCGTGTCACCCCGGGGTGCAGCAGTGCCACATTGTCTGGGGTGGCCGCAGAGCCGTGTCACCCTGGGGTGCAGCAGTATCCCATTGGGGTGGCCACAGAGCCGTGTCACCCCGGGGTGCAGCAGTGCCACATTGTCTGGGGTGGCCGCAGAGCCGTGTCACCCTGGGTTGGCAGCAGAGCCATATTGTCTGGGGTGGCCGCAGAGCCATGTCACCCTGGTGTGCAACAGTGCCACATTGTCTGGGGTGGCCGCAGAGCCGCGTCACTCCGCGGTGCAGCAGTGTCCCATTGGGGTGGCCGCAGAGCTGTGTCACCCTGGGGTGCAGCAGTGTCCCATTGGGGTGGCCGCAGAGCCGCGTCACCCCAGGGTGCAGCAGAGCCGCACTGCCCCAGCGCGGGGGCTCCTGCTCCCCTTGCGAGGCCCAGGGCGAAGCGCCGCGCGTGGAGGTGGCAGCTCCTCGCAGGGCCTCGTGCGCGTGCGGTGACCTGCAAGGACCTCCCTCTGGCCGGGGGCTTCAAACGGTGCCTCTGGGGCTCCCCAGGGCGCCCTGCCTGCCCGTAGGTGCTGCGTGGAGAAGTGGGGAGCAGTGGGAAATGTGTCCAGGGGGCAGATGGGTGTGCAGGGCTGTGCTGTGGGGAGGGCGAGCGGGAGCTGCTCCGCGTGCGGCTCCAGGTGCTGCAGGCGCTTCGGGCGCTGCGGGTGCTGCAGGTGCTGCAGGCGCTGCGGGTGCTGCGGGTGCTGCGGGCGCTGCGGGCGCTGCGGGCGTTGCGGGTGCTGCGGGTGCTGCGGGCGCTGCAGGCGCTGCGGGTGCTGCGGGTGCTGCAGGTGCTGCAGGCGCTGTGGGTGCTGCGGGTGCTGCAGGCGCTGCAGGCGCTGCGGGCGCTGCAGGTGCTGCGGGTGCTGCGGGCGCTGCGGGCGTTGCGGGTGCTGCGGGTGCTGCGGGCGTTGCGGGTGCTGCGGGCGCTGCGGGTGCTGCAGGCGCTGCGGGCGCTGCGGGTGCTGCGGGCGCTGCGGGCGCTGCGGGCGCTGCGGGTGCTGTGGGTGCTGCAGGCGCTGCGGGTGCTGCGGGTGCTGCGGGTGCTGCGGGTGCTGCGGGCGCTGCAGGCACTGAGGGTGCTGCGGGCGCTGCGGGCGCTGCGGGCGCTGCAGCGCACGTGCTGCCCTTGTCGTGGGCTTCGTCCCAAGGGCTGGCCCTCCGGAGGACCAGGGATCTGGTTCCTGGCTGCTGGGTTTTACCCGTGGTTTTGATCCTTGCGTTCCTGTTGCGCTTGGACCCGAGTAGCTCTTGACCTCTGCTGGTTCTGCCTGTTTGCACTGCCCTTAGGAAAATGAGGCCGTCGGGATTTCGCTCGTGCCTGCTGGTTGCCTCGTCACTGTCATCCCGTTGCCAAAAGGCTTTTTGGGAGCCTGCCGAAGGAGCTGCCTCGTCCCGTCATTGGGGCTGTCGGACGGGAGCCGGAGCAGCCCCTGAGCCCGCTGCGGTTGTGCCGGGACGGAGCGGGGACTCGTCCCGTCCCGTCCCTGAGCGCCCGGCGCGTCGCGGGCAGCTTCACGTGCAGGGAATGTTGCTCCAGCAAAGCCGGGACGTTGACTTACGCTTACAAAGTTGGAAACGCAGCTCTAAAAGAACAGCGTGAGATAACACAGCGCAAATGTAAGATAGACCCAACATCACCCTCTTCCTTTCACTGTTACTCAGGGATTTGTTAAGGAGATTAAGAATTCGGTTCCGTGGAAGCTCGCCAGCGAGGTATGTCTTGTGAGTGGGAGGTATCCCTGGGTATGTGTCTCCTATTTGTACTAGCGGGTTTTATAGCTGTTCTTGAAATTTCAAAGCAAGTCCCAAGAAACCCCGTGTCTCTTCCCTAATTAAGGGGATCTCTTTATGTGATGGGCTTGTTTTTAAGAACTTGTTATCTAGATAACACTAAGAGAATATTTCTGATATCATTTGGGCTTCCGCTGTGGCAGAGGGGCCCGGGATGCCGACTCCTCCGGTTGCTTCCGTCTGCCTGGTGTCGAGGCGCTGCGGTGCTCGCCGTAACGCTGCAGCGTTTCCAGACGATGCATCAAAGCTCGTCACTGCTGGGTGGTGTGCAGCATAGAATCATGGAATCATAGAATGCTTAGGGTTGGAAGGGACCTCTAGAGATCATCTAGTCCAACCCCTGCACACGCAGGGTCACCTAGAGCACGTGGCACAGGACTGCGTCCAAGCGGGTTTGAAGATCTCCAGAGAAGGAGACTCCACAACCTCTCTGGGCAGCCTGTTCCAGTGCTCTGGCACCCTCACTGGTAAGAATTTTTTCCTTAAGTTCCTGTGGAACTTTTGGTGTTTCAGTTTCCGGCCGTTTCCTCTAGTTGTGTCGGTGGCCACCAGTGCAAAGAGGCCGCCCCATCCTCCTCACGGCCTCCCTTGAGGTACTTCTAGACACTGCTCAGGTCCCCTCTCAGCCTTCTCTTCTCCAGCTGAACAGGCCCAGCTCCCTCAGCCTCTCCTCACAGGGCAGATGTTCCAGGCCCCTGATCATCCTCGTAGCCCTGCGCTGGCCTCTCTCCAGCAGCTCCACATCCCTCTTGTCCTGTGGAGCCCAGAACTGGACACAATACTCCAGATGTGGCCTCACTAGGGCTGAGCAGAGGGGCAGGATCCCCTCCCTCGACCTGCTGGAGATGCTCTTCTTAATGCAGCCCAGGATCCCATTGGCCTTCTTGGCCACGAGGGCACCTGCTGCCTCATGGTCACCTTGTTGTCCACCAGGACACCCAGGTCTTTCTCCGCAGAGCTGCTCTCCAGAAGGTCAGTCCCCAGCCTGTACTGGTGTCGGGTTATTCCTCCCCAGGTGCAGAACCTTGCAGTGTCCCTTGAGCTAAGAGCATCTTCTAGACCACATGTAACACATTAATTCACAGTGTGTTCCAGAGATCACGGTGTTACAAAGGGCTAGGAGCCAGGACAGCCTGAAGGTGTGTGGTTGCTCTCCTGCGTTCCTCGGTGCGGGTGTTTGTCGCTGGGACTGCTGGAGTTGGTGTGGGAGGTGCCCACGAGGCAGTTCCTGCGGCGCCGGGGGCAGCGGCTGGATGGGGCGCCCGGCCGCGGCGGTGGCCGCTCGCAGCCGCTTGCCGGCCCCGCGTGCGGCGCTCGCTGCCGCTCCCTTCGCTCCGTGATTCTCCCCAGCGTGGCGGCCCCGTCTGGGGCGTTTCTGAATGTTCCCAAGTGCCCCACATGTTTCTTGGAGACTCCTCCAGCGTACGGAGGGGATCCGGTGCGGGGATGGAGGAAGTGGCAGCCGGCGCCGGCACGTGTTGGCTGGAGGTGGCTCTCGGAGCAGGTTCTGTGTTGCCGGTCTGTGCTGAACCCCGTACTCATGTTCGGGTGTAATAAGAGGTGCTGATTCTCGTCTGCAGCTCTTGAGCCGTGTGGATCCCGGCTACCTGGAGGAATCCTTTTGGAGTCAGCAGGTGGTGAGGAGTTCAAGCTGGTGGTTCCTTGCTTTAACGAGGATACTCCTGATGTGATTCTCAGCTAAAACTTCCTTGACCCTGGATTCATTTAGTTTTCAGAGCACTTTTCAAACCTTCATGTCTGTTTTCCCAAGCTGTGAGCAAGTCAAAGCAAGACGTAATGGGTTGGAGAACTTTGCTGTGGTGTTTGGTGGGTCCCCTCGGGTGACGCGGCCCTTCCTTTGTGTTGGACATGGGTCGTTCTCACAGTGCCCTGTGCTGTGGCCTTGGACAAACTCGTCCTCTCTCTTTCCAAGTGGGGCTGGTTCGGGGTGTTGTGTTCCCGACACGCGGCGGCAGGAGCGCCCGGGAGGTCGTCTGAGAGCGCGTGAGGGCCCCTGCGCTGCCTGCTCCGTGACATGGGCGAAAGGAAGGATCTTCCAGAGGCTTTTGGAGGTGCTGCCTGCCCTGGGACCACGCGTGTCCCCAGGCAGTTTCTGTGCTCCGCTCTCTGGGCCTGCACTGACTCGGTGGGGCCGTTCTGGCCTTCCCTTTCCCTCGGAATCCTCTTCATCCCGTGCTGTTTCTTTCCTTCCACAGTGCTGAGTATTGGCGAAGGTGGCTTTTGGGAAGGAACTGTGAAGGGCAGGACTGGCTGGTTCCCGGCAGAATGCGTGGAGGAGGTGCAGATGCGGCAGTACGATCCACGGCAAGGTAAGCGCTGCTTCCTGCATGCAAGGGGCTCGCGAAGACGCTGAGCAGAAATGCAGAGGCACTGATTTGAGATCTGTAGCACTCTCTGAGCTTGCCCATTTTCTTTGCATGGAGTGGTGGGTACGTCTGACGTTTGCTCAAGATGTTTATTTTACTGCTGTTTATTTTACCGTGTGCGCTAATAACCAGCCGTAGCCATCCTGATCATGGTGAGTGTGTGGTGTTGCCCCGAGGAGAGTCATCTCGAGACCTTCCTGGGACGCTCTCGCGGTGGCGTTGGGTTTTTAGCAGGCGGCAGTGGGTGATGGAGCAAGAGACGGTGATTGCTGTTAATCAGACACTCCAGGAGCCTTCAGAGAGAATAGGAGCCGGATCCCGAGTGATTTGCTTGTATTTGTTCTAGTTTGACATAAAATATTTAAAATGACTGTGACTCAGCCCTGGTAGTCATGACCCTCACCCAGTGCCAGCAAAGCCATAATATGAGGGACAGCGACCCCCATGCAGCCGTGTCAGGAGGAGCTGCTGGTGGCCAGTGCCAAGTGTGCAGCGTTGCCAGAAGTCCCCGTGGCTTCGCGGGGACACCGGCACCACGGCTGGTCTCTTGCCAACGGCAGCTGCCTGGGCAGATTTCCCTCCTGATTGAAGGAACTGGGTGGGGAACACACTTCTGGGATTCCTGGATTTGTCCAGCTCTCAAGCAAATAAAGAGAATGCCTTTTTGTTGTGTTTGTTGTACAAATGTAGGATTTAGGAGAGGGAAGAAGCATCCGGGATTTGCCGGGTTTAGTAGAGTACGCTTTGCATACATGAGCACGTTTGCCTTCCAATATCAGCGTATTAGATGGATTTACACAGGTGGATTCTGGTGTGTGAAAGTTAGACATGGATTATAAAGTTGGAAACAAAGATGTGGAGGGAGAGAAAACTCAATAAAATGCATTTCTCAGTGGTACGCTACAGCAGCTCTTAAAGAGTCCCTGGGAGCCTGTGCGCCCTTGCAAAGCCTTTTCTTTGCGCTAATCCCGAGGCATCTCCCTTCCAGCGTGTTTGGATTCCCCAAGGGAGCCGCGAGGTCCATGGGAGCCGTGCGAGGCTCCAGAGACCTTGCGCATCCGTCCCTGCAGGTGCCGTGTGCTTGGGAGCCGCTGTTGTGGAGCAGGAGCAGGAGCAGGAGCGCTGCCCCATGGCGCGCAATGGGGACGAGCACGCAGCAGGGTCTGAGTGAAGCAAAGTGCTGCTGCTCGCCGAGGAGGAGCCGCTGGTGCCGGAGCGGACGGGGATGGGACGTCCCTCCTTCCCGAGAGGCCGCTGGGGCTGCGGAGCTGGAGCTTCTGCTGAGGAGCTCCCGGCTTCTTCCCTCTG
The DNA here is from genome assembly GCF_059628265.1 of Tinamus guttatus. Classification (NCBI taxonomy): domain Eukaryota; kingdom Metazoa; phylum Chordata; class Aves; order Tinamiformes; family Tinamidae; genus Tinamus; species Tinamus guttatus. Next base: position 564,433 of record NW_028289153.1, on the reverse strand, counting down.
GAGCTGCCTTTGGAGCCGTGTCCTGGAGCCTTCCCAATGTGCAGTGGCCCTTTGCTCCGTCCCGTTGTCATGCTAAATCAAGACAGAGTAACTACTCGGTGTCCCCAGTTGATCAGCCCTTGCTGTGTTGAGGTGTTGGTGCTTGCTGTGTGCTGTCCTTCCTGGAGGATGACCCGGGTTTGGGTTAAACTGAAGCTGTGCGTAGTTGACCCCAGCGAAAAGCGCGCGGTTCTGCGGCACCGCAGCCGGAGCGCGGGCGCCAGCGCGTTCGTCCCGTTGTCCGTGCTGCTGAACTGTCGCCTTGTGCCCAGCCGTGCTTTTACTTCTGCCAAATGTCGCTCCTCCAGACGAAGCCTGGACGCGGCCTAGAGCTCGAGGTGTTTCCAGGGGGTGGTTTGGACGGGTCCGTGGCGCTCGTGCGCGATGGGAGTTTCGTTGCAGGGACACGATGCTGCTGCGCCGCCTGCCCCGGCCGGGTGCAGGATGAGCTCGGAGCCCGGGGCTGAGGGGCTCTGCGCCCACGGGGGCCGTGAGAGCACCCGGCGGCGCCCGGCGGCACCCGGCGGCACCCAACAGCACCCGGCGGCACCCGGCGGCACTCGGCAGCACCCGTGTTGCCGATCGCCCGGCGGCGGTCACGGGTCTGAGAGCAGCCGGGTAGCGGGGCTGTTGTCTTGGCCAGGCCTGCGTTGGAGCACCTTGATGGTGACGAGGACGAGAGCAAATCCGGAAACTCTTGTGATCTGCACTGGAGTTTAGAGAAAGCCAATGTCAGGGTTAGTGTTTTGAAAATGATGTTTCGAGGATGATTGGTGGCACAACTTGCTCGAAACTTCACCTTTCATTGCCAGCGTCCTCCTCTTGCTTCAACAGATGGGTTAAAGTATCTGCCAGGAGCTGTCACAACTCCCTGACGTCCACCCATCCGTTCCTGTGCCGCGGCCCCGGTCCCCTCCTCTGGTGAGCACCGTCGGGGAGCACAATGTGTCCCCAGCCCCTGGCTTCAGGCTGCCGGCGCCTTCTGCCCGGTGAGGACAGATACGGATTTAATCCCAACCACTGGCTGAGCAGGCCGTAATAGCGAGGTTACGTCCAAATGAGCGAGTGTTTGTAGGGTGTTTGCAGGGTTAATTTAGGTTGGCAGAGTCCCTGTAATGTCATGGGGCCCAGATGGAGGCGAGCTCGCCGAGCAGTGGCTGATCCATCCCTACACCGGTAGATCAAACGGGAGCAGCTCCCTGAGACACGGAGCGGGAGAGCGGAGCGGAGCCTTTCCCACGTCCGCCCCGGCACCCGCTTTGGGGTTCAGCCGTGCGGCCAAGTGACGCGTCACCACCTGCATCCACAAGTCAGGGCCGGCAGACGGGCCCTGACTTGTTTAAATCCCCGCGTGGATGTTGCCGGCCCAGCTCAGGTGAAAGCAACAGCGAGACGGCGTGTGCTAGGAACAGGCCGTGGCTTCCCTGCCTGTGGAATTGGTGGTCGGCAGGAAGATGGAGCTGAGGGGTCTGGAATGCGAGTGCCAGGATCCTGGGGTCTGGAATGCGAGTGCCAGGATCATCCTGGGGTCTGGAATGCGAGTGCCAGGCTCCTGGGGTCTGGAATGCGAGTGCCAGGATCCTGCGGTCTGGAATGCGAGTGCCAGGCTCCTGGCACGGCCGGGGAAGCCGCATCCGTGGGCAGAGCGTCGCTCCGGGAAGGGGGAGCCGGGGACGGAGTGGGGCTGGGGCGGGAGGTGGTGCACAAGCTGCAGACGGAGACAGCGCCAGAACACACATGGGAAAAAATACCTTGTTAATATGGGTAAAGCCTGCATTTTTGTTTTTGATTAAGAAGAAAAATCTCGTGGAGTAAATGGAGTTGACTGTCTCCAGTGAGCTAAAACAGAGTTGGCATTTTAAGTCAATATCCTAAATCAAAGCTACAAAACCGATCTCCAGCTTGTGTTCCAGAGAACTTGCAGGTAGGGAATCCAGATGTGATCATCCAAAAGAGGCTACTGGGAATACGCAAATGTTGTGTAAAGAACAGAGACTAGGATTCATCTGCAAAGAAATCTATGCCAGGGGGATCTGAAATCATAAAGATAAAATGAGATTTGCCCAAAACTCTGCCAAGTTAAACCTTGGAGAGTTTTAAAAGAAATAATAATAGATTCTTCAGCTCTGTGAGTAAAAGAATACGGGAAGAAGATGCAGGGCCGCGAAGCAGTGAGTGAGAGATATCAAAGCTTATTAGCTCTAAAGAACTAAATAATTTTTTAGTGCTTTCTTTCTTTTCTTCTAGCTTTAGTAATAATTTCCCACATGATACTCCATTAAGCACTGTTCTGAAATCCAAATAAGCTGTAAGAGTCACATTTCCTTAGTCAATGCAATCTGTCATCTTAGCACAAAAACACAGCAAGTCTGGCACAATCCATACCAGGATAAACAGTGCTCTGTTTTACCCGTTTTCCCATCTTCCTTCATATCCTTCTTCCCTTCCTTCAAAATCTCTTTTAAGACTTTGGTACCGGTGAAGTCAGTGTGACAGATCCTGTGTTTGCCCAGAGTGCCTTTCCTTGCCTTAGACGTAGGATTTATTGTGTCTCATTGGATGTCTTTGTGAATGTCTCTGTGGGTTCCCGTATTTTTTTGAGAATTTTGATAGAGCTTGTTCTTTTTAACTAAGGCACAAGTTCCAGCATTGCTGCAGCCCTTGCCCATCCCTCCAGCATCGCCCCCTGCCCCTCGGGCCAGCGCTCAGGTGCGTTTGGAGCTGTTTATTTATCGCACCTTTTGCAGTGACTCCCGTCTCTGTCTTTCCCCTCGCCTCGCTGGGGAATCGTAACTCAGCGGCTCTGCGGAGCTCCCGGGAGGCGGCTCGCAGGAGAGGGAAGGGCAGGTCCGGTTTGTGCAGCGGAACGTGCGGGATGGGTCCATGCGGGCAGGACGGGCGCTCGGCTCCGCGGCCCGGCGCCCGTGGCCGGATCCGCGGCTGCTGCCGGCACCCCGGTGCCATTGGCCTCTCCGGAGCTTTGCCTGGGGGAGGGCGGCACCCCCTGCCCCTTCCCCGTCGCTGAGGGGACTGCCTGGGGTTGCCCTTGCGGTATTTGTGGGTAGCAGTGGGGGTGGTAGAACGGTGATGGCCTCTTCCTACAATGGAAACATTTTTTTGAGGAAAGAGCTTGAACCATCTTTTTGGTCGAGAATTGATTTTCTTATGTAGGAAATGATTTAACACTGTAATAACGATTGTTGCATCCCTCAAAAATAATTTACAGATTAGGCATCCTGTGTGCTGAGCCTGTGCCCTCGCTGCCTCTCCTAGTGGCAGGACAGATATTAGAAGAGCAGATGTTATAGGAAGGGCATTAAGAGGCTGGTTGGAGTCCCCGTGCTCCTGAGTCATCCCGTCCAGCGGTGCTTGAGGCCACCAGTGTTTTCCAGGCTGGTTGCTCGACGCCAGCCGCTCGCGGAGGTGCCCGTGCGCGGTGCCCGGAGCAGGGCCGTGTGGTGACGCGGATGCCCGTGTCCGTGCGTTCCCGGGCGCTGCGTGTCCGCGCGGTCGTGGGTGCTGTGTGTCCGCGCGTTCCCGGGCGCTGTATGTCCACGCGTTCCCAGGTGCTCCGTGTCCGCGCGTTCCCGGGCGCTCCGTGTCTGCGCGTTCCCGGGCGCTCCGTGTCCGCGCGTTCCTGGGTGCTGTGTGTCCGCACGTTCCCGGGCGCTCCGTGTCCGCGCGGTCCTGGGCGCTGCGTGTCTGTGCGTTCCCGGGCGCTGTGTGTCCGCGTGGTCGTGGGCGCTCCATGTCCGTGCGTTCCCGGGCGCTGCGTGTCCGCGCGTTCCCGGGCGCTCCGTGTCCGCGCGGTCCTGGGCGCTGCGTGTCCGCGCGTTCCCGGGCGCTGCGTGTCCGTGCGTTCCCGGGCGCTCCATGTCCGTGCGTTCCCGGGCACTGCGTGTCCGTGCGTTCCCGGGCGCTGCGTGTCCACGCGTTCCTGGGCGCTGCGTGTCCGCGCGCCCGTTCCTGCCGCTCTGCGCCGGGCGGGCGCGTTGCAGGAGTCGCGGCTCTTCTCTTGGTAGAGGGCACTGTTGCTCTTCGCTGGGCGCCTGACATCGCGCGTGGGCCTCGGAGCAGGGGGAGGATTCGGGACCTCCGTGAAATACAGCTCCTTAGTTTCCTTCGGTGAATTGATGGCTCCCTCCTGGATGTCTGCACCAGCCCTTGGGGAGGGCTCGGCTTCGTCTTGCTTCACATTTCATGACTATTTCCATGCATCCTGAGACCTATCCTGCCTTCTCTCTTGGGTTTGGTTTTTGCTTTTGCGTGGACTTTTTCAGTACATTATGGAGCCTGTCTTGACTCGTGGACACCCTCTCCTGGAGATCCGTGTGCCGGGTTGAACCTATCTCAGAGGTGCAGCTCGCCCACGGTGAGCGCGCGGAGAGCGCGAGCGCACGGAGAGCGCCAGCCCCGCGGCGCCGTCCTGCCGCCGGGGCTCCTGCCCGCGGTGTCCCCGTGGCCACGTGTGTGGGAACCCGCTCGTTTCCTTCTCCAGCTCTTTCCTACGGGGTTGGGGGACGGTTCGGTTTTTTTCAGATCCGCTTTTGCCTTAGCACATCTCAGTACATTTCATATGGATTTGACCACTCACCAACAAAAATGCGTGTGTATATATAGCAATTTATTAATGGTACCGAAATGTGGTGATCCTAAATGGAACATTCAGATATATTCCATTAAACTGATGGTTATAACCATCCAGGATCGAGGCCTGGCTAGTATATCAAGGAACAACACACAGCTTCACAGTGTGGTTGAGGCTGGAAGGGAAGGGACCCGTAGACAAACTCTGGCACCAGGAATCCCTCTTTCAGTTAGTTATAAACCCCTTCCTGGTGCTTTAGCTCCCCTTTATCGCACTTGCAGCACGTCTCTGCAGAGTGGGGATGTACATGTTTTACAATACTCCTAGGCTGATATTGGAATTGCTCAGACTGCACAAGAATCTGAAATATAAAAAGGCAACTTCTTGCAGTGGTTTCTCTTGGGCTGATTTGTGCAGGCTGGTAACAGAAAAGCCTGTGACATTGCATAGCTAAATCAGAGCTATTTGACCTCCCTCAGAAAGCGTTTGGACCCAGGTGGTATTTCATTGGCATTATGGGATGTAAAGAGCAGGAGTCTCTCTGGAATGAAGCCTTCATCACTGCTGCTCGTGTCTTGTAGCCTGTGAGGAAAGGAAGCTCTGTCTCTAGATGGTCTAAATAGTGGCAATAATTCTGAATTCTGCATGTTCAGTTTCAGCAAAGCATCAGTTTCTACATGGCGCACTTAGATTTATCTACCCCTTCTTCTAGAGCTTTTGAAGGAGGTCACAGAACCCCAGAATCGTTATGGTTGGGAAGGACCTTCAGGATCACTGAGTGCAGCCCTGGCCCGTGCCCACCCCGGCTGTCCCGCGTCCCCAGGCGCCTCGGGAAGCTTCCCGAGCGCTGCGGGAAGAGCCGCCCCGGCGCCGGCTCCCCTTGGGCGGGAGCAGCTGGGGACCCGGTGGCGCCGCTGGCCCTGCCACCTCGTCCTCCTTAGCTGTCCTGGCGCCACCGGGCTGATCCGTGGGGCTTGGGCAGCCCCGGCCCCGGCCGGGCTCTGCGTCGCTCCGAGCTCCTCCCCGTGCGGAGCCGCTCGCCGCCTTCCCCGGCTCTCCGTCCTCGTGGCCGTCCCGGGCGGCTTGGCGGCCCTCACGGTTCTCAGCTCCTCTGCCCTACAAGGCTGACGTCTCCGTTCCCTCTTGGTTGGGGCTGGTTTGTGGGTTGTCATTTAAAGAAGTGTCTGATGTTAGCTCTGACGAGAAGTTAGAATTTTTGCCTTTTTAAGCAACTTTCTCTAATGTTTTGAAGCTACTTTAGTTGTTGCTAATATCTTCCACCTTTTTTGTGCTGTGTACTTCCCATTATTTCCATCTATACTCTGTATTTTCTATCTATTTTTAATTTCAGTCTTAAAGTAATCCTTTGTGCGTATGGGTTTATTTTTTCAGTTAACTGATCTTTTAGAGCTCGCAACACCTGTCTGTGTAGATGATGACAGATAACGCTCCGTGTGCCAGCAGCCCGACCAGAGCGCCGTTTAATGAAGGGCCGTGCCTGGATTATGGATGTCACTGCACCAAGCGTAAGGCCTTGGGCAGGATCCCGGGTCTTGGCAGCCGCCTCGGTTGCGCTGGGACCAGAACCAAGCGCTGACGGCCCCTTAGGCGAGGCCGGGGCCGGGGGTGGGCGCCGTCCCCAGCGCTCCGGGTGTCCCGGTGCCGGCGCAGGAAGGGCCGGAGCTCTCCTCCGGGAAGGACCGCGTGGAATTCCTGGGGCTCTGCTCCCCGTGCTGTTTGCGGCGTTCCCCTTGGGCGGGTTTTGGACACGGGGTCACCGCAGGAACCGGCGCTGCCCTGGGGTTTCCACCTGTGCTGGCCGGGGCGCCTGGCGGCCCCGTCCCCGTCCCCATGGCCTGGGGGCGCCTGCGGGGCCCAGGGCTGCCCCTGCCCTCCCTCTCCCAGCTCCGGAGGGCCAAGCCGCAATTCCTGCTTGGCGGCAGCTTCTCGCTGCTGTGCAGAGCCGCTCGGCCCCGAGCGGGCTGAGCCCCTGCCCCGATGGGGTGTCCCATAGGGCTGAGCCCCTGCCCCGATGGGGTGTCCGAGAGGGCTGAGCCCCTGTCCCTAATGGAAATGGGGTGCTCGTCCGCAGAGACATTTCCTTAAGCTCCATATCTGGTTTGTGACACCTGCTCGGAGGCGAAACACGGCCCAGCAGTGCTGTTCTGCTCCAGCTGACCCATTTGAGCAACAGCAAAACGGGCAGCCTAATCAAGATACTAATTAATCAAGTTCTAGCCTATAGGCCTTTATGTGTTCCTGAAGTTCAGGTTCTACGTGCCTTAACTACAGGATTCTTCCCTGTCTTTGTTTAAAAACTTTGCGCTTGCTTGGATATCGTCCAGTCTTCAGTTGCTTCCTCAGTGTTCCAGGACTTGCTGAAAATGTTATGTTCGCAGAGAGCAACATCCGCTCAGAGCCCAGCTAAGGCTCCTACCCAGAACTGCTATTTTAAGGTACCCACCTGCAGTGGTTGATGTTTAGCATCTTCTGTGCGTATTACTAGTGTGATGCATACCAATTACATAACTCTTATCTTTTCTATATATGAGGAAAAGAACAAATTGCCTAATAAGTTTGGCCTTAGCTGCATTATTTCTGCATTAGGATAATAGACTGACAGGATATGAAGGGGAGCAAATCTGATTTATTTGTTCTTATCATGCAGATGAGTGGATACGATAATGAAGAAAAGAATGAAAGTCATTTTGTTGTCTTCTCCTCGTTTTCCAACCGTTCTGGGAAGCGCACTAGGTGTCCTGGGAGGCTGTGCGGGCGCCCGTGAGCACCGGGAGGAGGGTTGCGCCGCGGTGGCTCCGTCCCGCGCGGGGACGCGCTGGGGACGCCGGCGCGGTGAATCAGCAGCATCCGTGAGCGCTGCCAGCCGGGAGGCTCCGTCCCGCCCGCGCGGCCGGTCCTGGCCAAGCCGAGTCTGGCCCGTCGTCGCCTGCGGAATTGTGGAGCGATCCTCGGGCTCTGGCTCAGCCGGCTGGGCTGGAAGGGGCCGTTGCAGGGCCCCTGGGTCCGCAGCTCCCGGAGCCGTCCCTGCCCGTCCCTCTGCAGAGCTCCCTTCCCGGGCAGGGTGACGCGGGTGTCCCCGTCCTGCAGGGAGCGGAGCGCGGCGCTGCTGGCCCTGCACCCATGGCCCTGCACCCATGGCCCTGCGCCGATGGATCTGCACCGATGGCCCTGCGCCGATGGCCCTGCACTGCTGGCCCTGCGCCGATGGCCCTGCACCCATGGCCCTGCACCCATGGCCCTGCACCCATGGCCCTGCGCCGATGGCCCTGCACCCATGGCCCTGCACCCGTGGCCCTGCACCCATGGCCCTGCACCCATGGCCCTGCACCGATGGCCCTGCACCCATGGCCCTGCACCCGTGGCCCTGCGCCGATGGCCCTGCACCCATGGCCCCGCACCCATGGCCCCGCACCCATGGCCCTGCACCGATGGCCCTGCACCCATGGCCCTGCACCCGTGGCCCTGCACTGCTGGCCCTGCACCCGTGGCCCTGCACCCGTGGCCCTGCACCCATGGCCCTGCACCCGTGGCCCTGCACTGCTGGCCCTGCACCCGTGGCCCTGCACCCATGGCCCTGCACCCATGGCCCTGCACCCGTGGCCCTGCACTGCTGGCCCTGCACCCATGGCCCTGCACCCGTGGCCCTGCACCCGTGGCCCTGCACCCATGGCCCTGCACCCATGGCCCTGCACTGCTGGCCCTGCACCCGTGGCCCTGCACCCGTGGCCCTGCACCCATGGCCCTGCGCCCATGGCCCTGCACCGCCTCAGCTTGGCGGGAGCTTCCGCAGGAGGGACCGGTCTCGCTCGTGGCCTCCCCTCCGCTGCTCCCGCTGCCGTGTCCTGACGGGACCCTGTCCTTGGGGACTGTCCCGGGAGCCCTGACCCTCCCGGTCCCCAGGGCTTTACCAAGTGTCACTGCGGGGCCTCAGCAGTGGCCGTGCGGATTTCCTGCCTCTCCTGCGCGCTCGGAGCGTGGGGACATTCGTGCTCTTGGATGTCTGTCGCTCTCGGCTTCTGCTGAAGTGGCCCAGTTTGTCAGTGGGGTCATCGTGGACCCTGCTCAGGCCATCTGGTGCTTTCCCACCCCTGCTAAACCTGCGGCTCTAAATATAGACACGGTACCAGACTCCGAAGAAAGGACCCGGTTTTCCATGGGATCCCTTCCTTGCTGTGTGGGATGGTACTGAGCGCGGCTTGGAGGCCCGGTTCAGCCAGGTCCTGAGGTCCGGGCCCAGGAAAGGCAGATTTGGTGGCAGATGCTTTGGTGTGTCCTGATTTTCATTCTGCCGGACGCGCAGTCCCTCCTCGCTCACTCGCAGTGTGCGCCAGCCCAAGCAGCCCAGCCCTGAACCCTTTGTGCGTTCTGAGGGCTCTGAAGGGACGTTGCAGACCTTGGCTGAGGTCCAGGTCACAGCCAGAGCTTCTGTGCTGGCTGCCCCGAGCGCTCCGGCCGCGGAGGCCTCGGGCCTGGCCGTTACCTTATCCTCTGTCGGCTGCGCTGGGCTCCGGAGCTCTGACCCCACGGCAGGATGCAGGTTTTGGTGGGGCCGTTCCTCGTGGGGTGGGGCCAAGGACGGACGCAGAGCTGCGTCGGTCTGAGCAGCGCGGGGCTGCCCTGAGACTCCCGCGTCTTCCGAGCGGTTCCAGGCTGGTGTGCGGGATCCGCCGGGATCGGGCTGGTGTGTGCGGGATCCGCCGGGATCGGGGTGGTGTGTGCGGGATCTGCCGGGATCGGGTTGGTGTGTGCGGGATCCGCCGGGATCGGGCTGGTGTGCGGGATCCGCCGGGATCGGGCTGGAGTGTGTGGGATCCGCCGGGATCGGGCTGGTGTGCGGGATCCGCTGGGATTGGGCTGGTGTGCGTGGGATCCGCCGGGATCGGGTTGGTGTGTGCGGGATCTGCCGGGATCGGGCTGGTGTGTGCGGGATCCGCCGGGATCGGGGTGGTGTGTGCGGGATCTGCCGGGATCGGACTGGTGTGCGTGGGATCCGCCGGGATCGGGCTGGTGTGTGCGGGATCCACCGGGATCGGACTGGTGTGCGTGGGATCCGCCGGGATCGGGCTGGTGTGTGCGGGATCCGCCGGGATCGGGTTGGTGTGTGCGGGATCCGCCGGGATCGGGCTGGTGTGCGCGGGATCCACCGGGATCGGGCTGGTGTGTGCGGGATCCGCCGGGATCGGGTTGGTGTGCGTGGGATCCGCTGGGATCGGGCTGGTGTGCGCGGGATCCGCCGGGATTGGGCTGGTGTGTGCGGGATCTGCCGGGATCAGGCTGGTGTGTGGCGTGGGATCCGCTGGGATCGGGGTGGTGTGTGCGGGATCCGCCGGGATCGGGCTGGTGTGTGCGGGATCCACCCGGATCGGGCTGGTGTGTGCGGGATCCGCTGGGATCGGGCTGGTGTGTGCGGGATCCACCCGGATCGGGCTGGTGTGTGCGGGATCCGCCGGGATCGGGCTGGTGTGTGCGGGATCCACCCGGATCGGGCTGGTGTGCGCGGGGCTCCTGCCGGCCGCTCTCCGTGATGGAGCCTCCTTTCCTCCGGGGGCTCTTGGCCCGGGTCCCGCTCTGCTCCCGGGCTGCTCCGCGTGTGTCCCCTGCCCGGAGCAGAGCCAGGATCCCGCTGTGCTGTGGAGCAGGGACACTCATTTTCCAGTCTGCATCTGTTCACAATCCCGTACCAACCTTGTGCTATAGAGCAAGATTATTCTGTGTTGCAGCAAAGAATATGAGCGTGTTCTGTGAGCTAGGGAAAGCCATTGATGTCAGTGTCCCATTTATCCCATTTATTCTCTGCGTGGTTTCGTGGGCTGCCTTTTGCAGAAGTCAGTACTGCACAAGTTAATGAAACCAATGTCCTGCAATATTCTGCAATTGTACCTTGCTGTACTGTACTTGTCTTAACAGCAATTTCTAAACTGAAAAGGAATGGAAAAGTGAATCTTTCCACATTTTATTTGGAACTGGAAATAGTAGATGGCAAAGATGGTGAATAAGAATTTTTGGTAAGTGTGTGTAATCTATCTGTGTTTTCCTACAACTAAAATGAGTATTAAAAGGCTCCCAAAATGCCACTGAAAGAAGAAAAGATCAAAGACGTCCAGGACAGATTTGTAGGAGTCTTTAGCAGTTTCTGGCGAGCTGTGCAGCGGGGATTAGGGCCCTTGCGGACGGCTCCGAGGACGGAGGCTCCGGTGCCTCCCGGGGCAGCGGGTCCGGCGCTCGCGCCCCCGCTGCCGCGGGGAGCCCGGCGGTGCCGTCGCCTCCGTCCCGCGCGGGCGCTGCCGCGGACGGTTGGGTCCCCCCGCGCACCCTCCCGTCGGGTGTTGGGGCATCCACGAGGTCCCTCCGCGCCGTCTCTCCGGGCAGGGCGTCACTGACCGGTGCCCCCGATCGCCTCATCCGTCTCCCTCCCGCGGCGGCTCCGTGTCCTTCGTGTCCCGGCCCCGGAGCCAGTTCCAGCCTGAGCAGGGGGCAGGGTCCTGTTCCCGCCGCTGCTGCCCAGGCTCTTCCCCGCGCGGTCCCGGTGGCCGCCGGGGAGCGTTGCTGGCCCGTGGGCTCCTCGCTGCCCCCGCGCCCAAGGCCCCGTCCTGCTGTGCGAGCGCAGGGAGCCCTCCGCGCCCGGCACCGCGCGGAGCAGCCGGGAGGTCCACGCGGGAGGCGCGGGCTCCGCGTTCCGCCTGCGGAACGGGCACCTCGGGAGCCTGGGCTTCTCCAGAGGCTTCGGAATGGCCTCCATGGGATCGGTGCTGAGGTGCGGGGTCCGGAGGAGAAGGGAGAGAAGGGCAATAGAAAAGACCAAGGCTGCAATGGAGCGTGGCCAGGAGAGCTGCCCAGCGCCTGCGGTTGGGCTGTGTGGACGGGCATCCCCTCGTACGGGTGTTCATGCGCTGCTGCTCCGTCAGGCGCTGCGGGTTTTGCAAGGGGAAGGAAGCGGGGGTGTTTTGTGCATGCAGACCTCAGGTTATAGAGGCGAAAATGCAGCCAGCGGCAGAGCAGGTGACTTTCTGCTCGCTCTTGGCCGTAAATTCGTTTCACTGGATACCCCAGGTGCATGAGAGGGAATTACCTGAGGAAAATTTCTAGCCTGGAAAATCTCACAGACTTAAGGGGATCTGTGAGAGGTTTTGCTGTCAAAGAGGATGGTATCAACAGCTCCCTCCAGTCAGTCCTGAATCCTCCCATGAGCTGCTGGAACTCCTGGGGTTTATGTGTGTGAGAGCCTTTGATGGGTCAAAAATATGCAAGGGAACAGCTGTAGGATTTCTTAATGGAGAATGCCAGA